>NC_091285.1:175775058-176094385 GCF_032444005.1 Ranitomeya imitator | reverse complement strand
ATTGGAAACTAGACCCCCCAGGGAACTAATCTAGATGTGTTGTGAGAACTTTGAACCCCCAAGTGTTTCACTACAGTTTATAACGCAGAGCCGTGAAAATAAAAAAATCTTTTTTTTTCCCACAAAAAATATGTTTTAGCCCCGAGCTTTGTATTTTCCCAAGGGTAACAGGAGAAATTGGACCCCAAAAGTTGTTGTCCTATTTGTTCTGAGTACGCTGATACCCCATATATTGGGGTAAACCCCTGTTTGGGCACACGGGAGAGCTCGGAAGGGAAGAAGCACTGTTTTACTTTTTCAACGCAGAATTGGCTGAAATTGAGATCGGACGCCATGTCACATTTGGAGAGCCCCTGATGTGCCTAAACAGTGGAAACCCCCCAATTATAACTGAAACCCTAATCCAAACACACCCCTAACCCTAATCCCAACAGTAACCCTAACCACACCTCTAACCCAGACACACCCCTAACCCTAATCCCAACCCTATTCCCAACCGTAAATGTAATCTAAACCCTAACTGTAACTTTAACCCCAACCCAAACTGTAGCCCTAACCCTAGCCCTAACCCTAATCCTAACCCTAGCCCTAACCCTAGCCCTAACCCTAACCCTAGCCCTAACCCTAGCCCTAGCCCTAACCCTAGCCCTAACCCCAACCCTAGCCCTAACCCTAGCCCTAACCCTAACCCTAGCCCTAACCCTAGCCCTAACCCTAGCCCTAACCCTAGCCCTAGCCCTAACCCTAACCCTAGCCCTAACCCTAGCCCTAACCCTAGCCCTAACTCTAACCCTAGCCCTAATGGGAAAATGGAAATAAATACATTTTTTTAATTTTTCCCTAACTAAGGGGGTGATGAAGGGGGGTTTGATTTACTTTTATAGCGGGTTTTTTAGCGGATTTTTATGATTGGCAGCCGTCACACACTGAAAGACGCTTTTTATTGCAAAAAATATTTTTTGCATTACCACATTTTGAGAGCTATAATTTTTCTATATTTTGGTCCACAGAGTCATGTGAGGTCTTGTTTTTTGCGGGACGAGTTGACGTTTTTATTGGTAACATTTTCGGGCACATGACATTTTTTGATCGCTTTTTATTCCGATTTTTGTGAGGCAGAATGACCAAAAACCAGCTATTCATGAATTTCTTTTGGGGGAGGCGTTTATACCGTTCCGCGTTTGGTAAAATTGATAAAGCAGTTTTATTCTTCGGGTCAGTATGATTACAGCGACACCTCATTTATTTCATTTTTTTATGTTTTGGCGCTTTTATACGATAAAAACTATTTTATAGAAAAAATAATTATTTTGGCATCGCTTTATTCTCAGGACTATAACTTTTTTATTTTTTTGCTGATGATGCTGTATGGCAGCTCGTTTTTTGCGGGACAAGATGATGTTTTCAGCGGTACCATGGTTATTTATATCTGTCTTTTTGATCGCGTGTTATTCCACTTTTTGTTTGGCGGTATAATAATAAAGCGTTGTTTTTTGCCTCGTTTTTTTTTTTTTTTTCTTACGGTGTTTACTGAAGGGGTTAACTAGTGGGCCAGTTTTATAGGTCGGGCCGTTACGGACGCGGCGATACTAAATATGTGTACTTTTATTGTTTTTTTTTATTATTTAGATAAAGAAATGTATTTATGGGAATAATATTTTTTTTTTTTTTCATTATTTTGGAATATTTTTTTTTATTTTTTTTTACACATTTGAAAATTTTTTTTTAAACTTTTTTACTTTGTCCCAGGGGGGGACATCACAGATCAGTGATCTGACAGTTTGCACAGCACTCTGTCAGATCACTGATCGGACATGCAGCGCTGCAGCCTTCACAGTGCCTGCTCTAAGCAGGCTCTGTGAAGCCACCTCCCTCCCTGCAGGACCCGGATCCGCGGCCATCTTGGATCCGGGGATGGAGGAAGCAGGGAGGGAGGCGAGACCCTCGCAGCAACGCGATCACATTGCGTTGCTGCGGGGGGCTCAGGGAAGCCCGCAGGGAGCCCCCTCCCTGCACGGTGCTTCCCTGCACCGCCGGCACATCGCGATCATCTTTGATCGCGGTGTGCCAGGGGTTAATGTGCCGGGGGCGGTCCGTGACCGCTCCTGGCACATAGTGCCGGATGTCAGCTGCGATAGGCAGCTGACACCCGGCCGCGATCGGCGGCGCTCTTCCCGTGAGCGCCGCCGATCGCGCTGGACGTACTATCCCGTCCATGGTCATAGGGGCCCACCCCACATGGACGGGATAGTACGTCCGATGTCAGAAAGGGGTTAACACATGTGATAATTAGTTTTCCAGGTGATTCTAATTAAAGGAAAACTACTTAAAAGTTATGTTCCACATTATTAAGCAGGCCACAGGTTTCAAGTAATATGGGAACTAAAAAGGATCTCTCTGCTGCTGAAAAGCATTAAATACTGTAGTGCAATGCCTTGGAAAAGGTATGAAAACATTAGATATTCCACGAAAACTTAAGAGTGGTCATCATACTGTGAAGAGATTTGTGACTGAAACAGAGCACAGACAGAGTTCATGCAGATAAAGGCATAATGAGGAAGGTTTCTGCCAGACAAATTCATGGGATTAAGAGAGCAGCTGCCAAAATACTATTACAAAGCAGCAAACAGTTATTTGAAGCTGCTGGTGCCTCTGGAGACCCTCGAACCTCAAGGTGTAGGATCCTTCAAAGGCTTGCTGTGGTGTATAAACCTATTATTCAGCCACCCTTAAACAGTATTCACAAGCAGAAATGGTTAAAGTGGGCCCAGACATACATGAATTGAACACTAATTTCCAAATAGTCTTGTTTACTGATGAGTGTCAAGCAACCCTGGATGGTCCAGATGGATGGAGTAGTGGATGGTTGGTGGATTGCCACCATGTCCCAACAAGGCTGCGACGTCAGCAAGGAGGTGGAGGAGTCACATTTTGGGCCAGAATCACGGGGAAACAGCTGGTAGGACGCTTTAAGGTTCCCGAAGGTGTGAAAATGACCTCTGCAAAGTATTTAGAGTTTCTGACTTACAACTTTCTTCCATGGTCTAAAAAGCAGAAACGTGCCTTCAGGAGCAAAATCATCTTCATGCATGACAATGCACCATCTCATGCTGCAAAGAATACCTCTGAGTCATTTGCTGCTATGGGCATAAAAGGAGATAAACTCAGGGTGTGGCCACCATCTTCACCTGACCTCAACCGTACAGAGAACCTTTGGAGTATCATCAAGCAAAAGATCTATGAGGGTGGGAGGCATTTCACATCAAAACAGCGGCTCTGGGAGGCTATTCTGACTTCATGGAAAGAAATACAAGCAGAAACTCTCCAAAAACTCACAAGTTCAATGGATGCAAGAATTGTGAAGGTGATATCAAAGAAGGGGCCCTATGTTAACATGTAACTTGGCCTGTTAGGAGGTTTTGGAGTTAAATAGCTGTTTTGTTCAGTGAATGTGACCTCCTAATGCTGCAAATTCCACAAATGAGCATTTTCAGTTCTTTAAAACATTATTATTATTATTTATTTATATAGCACCATTGATTCCATGGTGCTGTACATGAGAAGGGGTTACATACAAGTTACAGATATCACTTACAGTAAACAAGCTAACAATGACAGACTGATACACAGGGGCGAGGACCCTGCCGTTGTGGGCTTACATTCTACAGGATTATGGGGAAGGAGACAGTAGGTTGAGGGTTGCAGGAGCTCTGGTGTTGGTGAGGCGGTAGCTTCGGTAGTGATGAGGAGGCAGCGGGGTCAGTGCAGGCTGTAGGCTTTCCTGAAGAGATGGGTTTTCAGGTTCCGTCTGAAGGATCCAAATGTGGTTGATAGTCAGACGTGTTGGGGCAAAGAATTCCAGAGAATGGGGGATATTCAGGAGAAGTCTTGGAGGCGATTGGATGAGGAGCGAATAAGTGTGGAGAAGAGAAGGAGGTCTTGGGACGACCGAAGATTACGTGAGGGAAGATACCGGGAGATTAGTTCAGAGATATATGGAGGAGACAGGTTATGGATGGCTTTGTAGGTCAGTATTAGTAATTTGAACTGGATACGTTGAGGGAATGGGAGCCAGTGAAGAGATTTGCAGAGGGGGAAGCAGAGGAGTAGCCAGGAGAGAGATGAATTAGTCGGGCAGCAGAGTTATAGATGGACTGGAGAGGTGCAAGGGTGTTAGCAGGGAGGCCGCAGAAAAGGATGTTGCAGTAGTCAAGGTGGGAGATGATGAGAGCATGCACAAGCATTTTAGTAGATTGATGGTTGAGGAAAGGACGGATTCTGGAGATATTTTTGAGCTGGAGGTGACAGGAGGTGGAGAGAGCTTGGATGTGCGCTTTGAAGGACAGGGCAGAGTCGAAGGTTACTCTGAGGCAGCGGACTTCCGGTACGGGGGAAAGCATGATGTCATTTATTGCGATAGATAGATCAGGTAAGGAAGATCTATGGGATGGAGGAAATATGATGAGTTCAGATTTGTCCACATTGAGTTTGAGGAAGGGAGAGGAGAAGAAGGAGGATAAGGCTGATAGGCACTCTGGGATTCTGGACAGCAGAGCGGTGACGTCTGGGCCAGAGAGGTAGATCTGAGTGTCATTAGCATAGAGGTGGTACTAGAATCCATGGGACTTTATGAGTTGTCTCAAGCCAAGTGTATAGATTGAGAAGAGTAGGGGTCCTAGAACAGAGTCTTGGGGGACTCCAACAGAGAGAGGGTAGGATGAGGAGGTTGTGTGGGAGTGGGAGACGCTGAATGTGCAGTTGGAAAGGTGTGAGGAGATCCAGGATAGGGCGAGGTCTTTGATGCCAAAGGAGGAGAGGATCTGTAGTAGGAGGCAGTGGTCAACTGTGTTGAAACAGAGGACAGGTCTAGAAGGAGGAGTACAGAGTATTGTCCGTTAGCTTTGGCAGTAAGTAGGTTTTTAGTGATTTTGGTCAGGGCGGTCTCAGTTGAGTGATGGGGGCGGAAACCAGATTGTAGATTGTCAAAGAGCAAGTTAGATGAGAGGTCGGAGGACAGTTCAGAGTGGACGTGCTGCTCCAGGAGTTTGGAAGCGAATGTGAGCAGTGATATTGGGCGATAGCTGGACATAGCAGTTGGATCGAGGGTTGGCTTTTTAAGGATAGGCGTCATTGTGGCATGTTTGAAAGCAGAAGGGAAGGTGCCAGAAGATAATGATAGGTTGAAGAGGTGGTTAGGGTTGGGATAAGTGTGGTGGTGAGGTTGGGTAGGAGGTGGTCCAGCGCAGAGGTGGTGAGGTGCGATTTGGACAGGAGACAATTAAACCCCCCTTCAGTGATGTTGGATAGGGAGGTTATGGGGTTTGGGCATTGGTCTGGTATACAAAGGGGTTGTGGTGGTTGAACAATGAAGACTTGCCTTGTCTGGTCGATCTTATTTTTAAAGTGTGGGCAAAGTCCTCAGCAGAGATTCGGGAGGGTGGAGGGGCAGTGGGGGGGGGGGCGGAGGAGGGAGTTAAAGGTTTTGAATAACTGTTTGGGGTTGTAGGATAGGGAAGATACTAGGGTTGTGAAGTAGGCCTGTTTAGCAGAGGTGAGAGCAGATTTAAAAGTGAGTGTTGCCTGTTTGAATGCAGTGAAGTCGTCTTGCAAGTTTGTTTTCTTCCAACGCCGCTCCGCAACCCTGGACACTTGCCGGAGCTTTTTAGTGGTGTTATTGTGCCAGGGTTGTCTATTGATACGTCGCACTCTGCCATGGACGAGAGGGGCAACTGTGTCAATAGCTGATGCAAGAGTGGCATTGTAGAAAGCAGTGGGAGGTGGGAGGTTTCTTCAATAAAATTTGATGTGTAATCTAACGGGTGATGACTTTTATTAGACTGACTGTCAATTGCACCGACCATTTAGGAAAATCCGAGAAAAATATAATTTGCATAATAATTTGGAACACAGTGTATTTACTTATTCATTTTGTAAGAAGTGTGTTGATGTATGTTCATTGTACTATTTAATGTTTGCTTTTTTATATTCTGTAAGAATTTTTATATTATTGAAATGTCTTTGAGATGTATTTATTTAACAACAATAAAATCTTTTATACTTTTACAATATTGTGTCTTTGCTTTTTTATAAACGTATAAAACACACCGCTTCATACTTGCTGGTGTTGTAACATGGCCATATACATAATATGCCCATACAATGAGACTGGTGTTATAATCCACTTGTAAAAATGAGAATCACATTATCAAAATCAAAATTAAATGTTTGATAATACATCTAGCACCATGCACTGAGCCTGGTGTGTTATAAAAACACACATAAAATGAGAATGGGGATAAAATACATTGCTCTGATTACAGCAGCAAACTCATATCAGCTTCATATAAAATGAAAATCTAATGTGATATAAAAGCGATGTATCAAATACTGTGATAACAATATCAAACACTATCAAAAGGGGAAAGCAGCCAGACAGGGAGGGGAGGGGATACACACTTTTGATACACTTTGATAGGGGCGGACCCACCTGTCAAATTGAGTTTGACGAATGATCCCTATTCTCTACTACTAACCTCTGAAGGGGCCACCCTAAATCTAACTATTGTATAGGTGATATTCTCAAAATGTAATCCTGCATATTCTCAATTGTACCCTTCTTGGCTCCCTCATAGGTTCTTTGTCCCACTGATTAATATTTCATTTGTTGCATGCTGCAGTTTTGCCTCAGGTGTATCTCTTTCCCTGGAACTTCTAGCTACCAGGAACAATACCTGATTGTTAGATTAGTAAAGGATGATAAATTGGAGCCAAAAGTCATCAAGTTTAAGAAGGTTCACATTGTGCCAGCAAGATGATTTGTGAGTTCTCGGAAAAAATCCAAACTGCATTGGAAATCTTGACAACTGACTTTGTCTTATGCCTGAATCAGACCTAATCCCTAAAGTTGATTAACATTACGAAACGCATGTATTATAAACTATTAGAAAGGCATTACTGCAATGTAATGTAGACATGTCACCCTATGTAAATATATCTGTTCCCTGAAACATTGATTAACTACAATGATTTGTATATAACCCAAAACAAATTATACTTGCTTTAAGTCAATCATTGCAATCAGTGCACTTTATCAAGATTGCTCAATAATACTAATAATATTAGCTAGAGGAAACCAACAAAATAAACCTGTGGAATTCTATTTTCATAGTAGATCGCTTGCCACTGGTGGGTAATAATGGACCACCCAGCTAGATACACACTGCAGCACCCTTTATAGATGAATATTACATTTTTCAAAGGACAGTTTAGTAAAGGGATAAATCATGTAAGTGAAGTAATTTTCTAGATACTTTACTAAAAGTGCTACCGAAAGCAAAGCATTTCCCGGCATATCCAAAGGAGTACATATGGCACTGTGAATTAATGGTAACATCATATGGTCCTAATTAAAGGCAGTGTGATTTAATTAAAGGTGCTCAATCCAATAAAACGAAGTTTCACTCCAAATCTCTGAATTGGTTTTGCTATAGCTGCAGAATATGAGCGTAATATATAAGCAATAAATAAGGGTTATTCACAGATTTTCATTATTTTTCACAAAGCGCAGTAAATGTATGCGTATAGTTTATAGATCAACATAATGTTTCTTTATATACCTCTGTGTCTTTAATCATCTCTATCTGTCTGTTTTCATCCAGCTTCGAGTAGAAGCAACTTGAAAAATTTAAAAATTTACTTTTAATAATAAATAATCTTTATTTTTATATAGCGCTAACATACGATCGTATTCCGCAGCGCTTTACAGTTTGCACACATTATCATCTCTGTCCCCGATGGGGTTCACAATCTAAAGTCCCTATCACTATGTCTTTGGAATGTAGGAGTAAACCGGAGAGTGTCTGGAGGAAACCCACGCAGACATGGGGATAACATACAAACTCCTTGCAGATGTTGTCCAAGGTAGGATTAGAACCCAGGACTCCAGCACTGCAAGGCTGCAGTAGTATCCACTGAGCCACTGTGCTGCCCTATGAGTTAAAATTAAAAATAGACATTAATCAGAAAAGTAAACAAGTAAAGTGCACATGTGCCAAGATTCACGTAACACCAACAAAAGTTAGGCAGCGTGTTAACAGAGCTTTTCACTCTATTGCTCTATGACACAGCCTGCTTCTAGGCTGGCCCTTATAAATAGAGTGCTGACCTTACAAACAATCCAATCCGTTAGCCCTTAGGCACGTGTTCTAGACATTGGATCAGAATGCAATAGTCATTCATCTGGTGGACAAAATGACACGACTTACTGAATACAGATAAAACAAAGGCCACCTTAAACCATCTATATGGACTCAGTTTGATAGGGCTAATGGTGCGAGTACCAGATGGACCCCGATTTGATAAGCCCAATGTCAGAGAGTGGATGCACTTAAATGATAATAGCAGGTAATGTCATACCAGATGTATGGGCTTAGAGCGGAAAGTTACGAATGAGTCCCGTATATGAAATGGATGGACTCAGTAATCCTTATCATATTGGGATTATTTTCTCTGCATTTGGCCCACACTGAAGTCGCTGTATGAGAGGTGAATGTACTGCAACATATGGCAAACTACCTAAAACAGCATAATGGCAGCAAGAAAACACAGTGAAGTCATATGTCTCTCTTTTCCCCTCCTCCTCCAGTCTCTGTTGATGGAGATTTGGAGTACGAGGTGCAGACAATTGTGGATTCTCGCAGGGTCCAAAATTCCCTCCAATATCTTGTTCACTGGAGGAGATACAGACCCGAGGAGAGATCCTGGATCCTGGATCCTGGGAACATTCAGTGAAAGTCAGAGCTTTTCACCGTAGGTTTCCTGGGAAACGTGGGGGTCCAGTGGCCCCCTTGAAGAGGGGGTGGTGTCACGATTCCTCTGCTCAGAGTGTCTGGGATTCTGTGATGGACAGCTCTGTCATCCTACCCAGTGCAGGGGCGTGCTGAGCTGTCGGTGCTTTGATTGACAGCTTGGTTGACCTATCTGACTGGAAGGCGCAGAGATTTCCACAGGTGCTCCATGTTCTTGGTAATTGCTGTGCTATGTAGGTGACCTGTCTGGCCCAGATCATTGCCAGTCAAAAGCTTGTTCTAAGCTTGTGCTCTCTGGTGTGTTTGCTTGTACCCCGTGCTGGGAGTTCTGATTTTCTTCTGCTGCTGACCTTTGGACCGTGTTCAGACTTCCCATTTTTCATTGCCCCTTTGCATCTGATATTCTGCTGCTGACCTTTGGACCGTGTTCAGACTACCCGTTTGTTATTGCCCCTTTGCATCTTATATTCTGCTGCTGACCCTTGGACCGTGTTCTGACTGCCCATTTGTTATTGCCCCTTTGCTTATTCGCTGTTCAGCTGGTATCTGACCCTGGCATGTGACGTGACTTATGACTTTGTATTTTGCCTTGGTTTACCATGTGATCTTTTGGTATTGACCCGTAATGTCTGACTTCGCTGATTCACGGCCTGGCCATCAGTTGTGACTAACGTCACAATTCCATATCAAGTATCCTGAACCCTGTAAGCAAAACAATGTATGTACCATAAAGCCAACAGGGGAAATTATCAGTACACACTGAAAGGTCACGTCATCCAACTTAAGTTGAGCTATAAAATGTATAGTTACATGTCCCAAAGTGGTCAGCCTATACGTGGATATCATCCACAGCAAATAATGCAAAGGAACGATCTCACCGTATATAGCAAGCTGAGTCTTCAACTGTGACCGGCATGTGGGGTATCAACAACATTCTGTCCCACAAAGATCTCCCCCATAGTGGTTTCTCCCAATGCGTTTGCTCAATTTTAATTCAACAGGGGAGTGAGATGTACTGTGTCCGGGCATATGTCAGTTGCTCGGTGTGAGCTGCTGCTACATAATAGCAAGCCTGTTGCTATTTAAATGGTCGCGTGTTCGGGAAAAATCAAAGCGTGCGTTAGTTTTTCGGTCATTGGACAGCATGTGCTGTACTTCCGACCGGTGACACGAAAAAGGTCGGAGCGGACCACACGCGTCATATCAAGCGCGGGCTGCAAACGTCATAGTCGCATTGGGGCATAGTCAAGTGACGCGGAATGTTGCTCTATATAAATAGCGGGGTGGTATTAACCGACTTTACCTGGTATCAGAGCAAAACAAGGGTATAATGTAAATGTTTGATTACATATGGTATCCCTTGAAAAAAAGAATTTATAGGAAGAAATAAGTCCTGCAAATAGTACTTAGGACTTAGTGCAGAATCCATGTAAAAGGAAAAAAGTGAACCAGTGTCTCCGGTACGTGAGGTGACAGTTTCCTCACGTACCGGAGACACTGACACACGTAGACACATAAAAATCAATGCATCTTTGCAGATGTCATTGACTTTTTGCGGACCGTGTCTCCGTGTGCCAAACACGGAGACATGTCAGTGTTCGTGGGAGCGCACGTATTACACGGACCCATTAAAGTCAATGGGTCCGTGTAAAACACATACCGCACACGGACGATGTCCGTGTGCAGTCCGTGTGCCGTGCAGGAGACAGCGCTACATGAAGCGCTGTCCCTCCCACTGGTGCTGAAGCCGCGATTCATATCTTCCCTGCAGCAGTGTTTGCTGCAGAGAAGATATGAATAATAGTGTTTAAAATAAAGATCTATGTGCCAACCCCGCCCTCCCACCCCCTGTGCGCCCCCCCCCACTGTTCTGAAAATACCAAGCTCCCTCATTGGCTGTCGCTGCTTCCTGTTCTGGCCGCATCTTCTCCTGTATGCGGTCACGTGGTGCCGCCGATTACAGTAATGAATATGCGGCTCCACCCCTATTGGAGGTGGAGCCGCATATTCATTACTGTAAATGAGCGGCCCCACATGACCGCATACAGGAGAAGATGCGGCCAGAACAGGAAGCAGCGACAGCCAACGAGGGAGCTTGGTGAGTATTTTCAGAACAGCGGGAAGGCGCACAGGGGGTGGGAGGGTGGCGGCACATAGATCTTTATTTTAAACACTATTATTCATATCTTCTCTGCAGCAAACGCTGCTGCAGGGAAGATATGAATCGCGGCTTCAGCACCAGATGCTGATACGTGTGGTACCCAGCACGGTGCGTGTAGTACCCAGTGGGCACACGGGCGGCACACGTGTGCCACACGTGTGCCACACTGATGTGCCACAAAAACGTAGGGGCACACGGACATGGATAATTCCGGTACCGATTTTTTCCGGTACTGGAATTATCTGGACGTGTGAAACCGGCCTTTGGAATGTAGGAGGAAACCGGAGAACCCGGAGGAAACCCACGCAAACACGGGGAGAACATACAAACTCCTTGCAGATGTTGTCCTTGATGGGACTTGAACCCAGGACTCCAGCGCTGCAAGGCTGCGGTGCTAACCACTGAGCCACCGTGCTGACTAGGAGCTTTTTTGGCGGCAAAGGACCCATATATTGCTCTTGTACAGGGGCCCATTCCTGTTTCTATCTGCCAGTGAATCCTCAACACCTGTTGGTTTTTTGCCTGCCGATTACAGATTAGTTTTATGAAAATGCAAATGCCACTCTATTGATGCACATTGCAGGAGATAATCCTTTGCAGAATGGAATTTGTAGTTTCAAATCACTTGTCTCTGCAGCAAGCTCAATCAATCTCAGCCCCTCATTACACAACCCTGTCTTCCAGTATATCCTTACACCCCATCTATACAGAGCCCCATCCTTCAGTACATTTTTCCTTTCAGTCACCCTATATACATCCCTACATCCCCATCATGCAGGACATCTCTCCTTTCAATCCCTCTATATACATCTCCATCCTTCAGTGCATCGCTCATTTCAGTTACCAGCACACACATGCACCACTCCGCCCTTGGTTTGTGCTCTCTGCAATGTAATGAAGGAGGCTCTGCCACTTTCTTTGACATCATCCCTCACAGTAGAAGTTCCATTCTAGACACATTCCAGAACAAAGCTATGCTGTCAGTAAGCCAACTGAAGAAGAGAGCACTTATTGTGTAAGCTCATCTAGAAGCAGTGGAACTACAGCAGGGTGGTTCCAATTGCAACTTGAGGGTAAATAGAATCTGAAGTGCCATCCTTTAGTGGGGGGGTTATATGTGGGGTAAATTTAAAAATGAGTTTTATTGGCACAAATTAATAAATATATGTGTACATTATTATAAGACTACATTGTGATTTTGGGAATAACCCTTAAAGTTCGGTTTATTTGTTTATAAATAAAGACCTGACAATCTTATTTCATTGAGCAGGGCAAAGCCATCCAGCAGATACTTCTCCTCAAGCTGGGTTCTTAACACTAATTATGAACTGGGATGAAATTATGTTTTTGCCTGAAAAACTGTAGTATAATGTAAAACATAATTTAATAGGATACCAATGCCTAGAAAGTTTTGGTGCCCAGTGCGAAACTGTGCCTTGTATAGAAAAAATGTGTTCCCCACAACAAAATGTGTTCTTCACAACATAAGTGCAGTTGGAGTAATGTTCTCCTCCAGTTTGAGATTTAAAAGTCAATATCTGTTACAAATATTAAGATAATTGTCTAGCATTTTTTACCACTCTGTGTATTATTTTGATTAAACTAACTTTTGCGATGAAGATCAGAGTTTGCGAGAACTTTATAGTTCACCAACTCTTTATATCTGTTGGGTGACATTTCGTTGTGTGGATCTTGTGTGTGCTCCACAAGCTGATCATAATATAAAAAAACAAGGAGTTCACTTGTGCCCATCTCCAGAATTGGTAGGCTTGACCAGTTTTGAAAAAGAGAGACAAAAATATTATTACATCTACTACATATTGGGATAGGATCTTGGAGATGGGAATACCCGTTTAAGGTATTCCATGCTTATTTCTGGAGCAGAGTTATGTTATTTTGCCCTCTAGTACTCAGTAAATAGTTAGTGTTGAGCATATACCTGAAACCGAAGACACTTTATCTTTCAAACCCTTTTGCAACAGCAAAATTGGCTAATTTTTTCCATCTTTACCTTATTATAGAGAAAGAGTATACAGTAGATTACACATTTAGCAGTAGTGCTAGTGGATACAATTGATGATTAAAATGTTATCATCATGGATACGGACTTCAGTTGCCTCAGAACAACGGGTTGCCTAGAATGAAGAAAAAAAATTCCAGAGCTAGAAATAATGTCAAATTCAGAGCAAACCCAGACTGCAAACTGGCTTCAGAAGACTTCAAAGCTGAGTCCAGATCTCCCTGGGATAACAAGCTCAAGCCATAGCTCAGAGTTGCATTACTTATCTTCTACATAAACGAGCTACACTGCAGTTCTTCAGATTTCAGGACTTACATCTGCCCTTCATATATTACAAGCTCAAAGTCTGCAATGATGACTTGTATTTTAGTAAGTATAGTCTTTTACCCCAAACCCTGTACAAGAAATTCTAAGTGAAAGGTAGATGACGAGAAGCAGAAATGTTGAACACATCTTACTCTCCAGTTGTAAGACAAATGGCATATTCCACAATAGCAAACTGTGCCACATCAGGAAACACACAAGGACATTGTAGATATGAATGTTTGGGGATGTGAATCTTATAGAAAAAGGAACATTTCTAGATAGTTATGTTAGGAAATGGAAAAATGTATTCCTACTAAATTCAGCTGTTTTAATTTTACCCAGAAAATATTTTACTGGCACTATTCTTATGCTTTTTATATGAGAACAAGGTCTTCCGAAGGACAGTCACAACTTGGATGAGTTGTTTAAAATCTCGTGCTCCTGCCTTTCATATCAGGCTTTCATATCTGAGAATGTACTCGTAAAATAAGACATAAAACTGACAATAATAACAAAAGCGAGGATAAATAATTTCACCACATCTTTAAATCTTTAAACTGTGACTTCTCCTTCTTTGCAAAAGTGTTACAAAGTCAGACTAATGTTTGCCACTTATTTGTCCTCCGATGATCCACTAATGGTAAAGCAAAGACAATAAGCCTTTATGATTAATGGGATATTGTGGTCCTGTAAAATTCCAACGTGTTAAAACCTCCCTTCGTCTTCAGCACTGCCATACAAGCGCATGGATGTACAAACGTACAACTGCTGCAGCAATTTTAATCCGAATCAAATGCTATCACTAAAAAAGACATTAAAGGAAAGGGAACATTGTTAAAATGGCTGTGGACAAAAACAGGCAGCTAGGCAATAATCTATTTCTTTCACAGTGGTTTACATAGGCACAATGGATTGTCTGCATAAGCGGCCAGGCTTGCTACTGTGGTTTATTCAATTCACTTTATTTGGACTAACTGCAGTACCAGACACAGCGGCTAGCACCAATCTCAATCTCTCCAAGCGCAGGTTGGACCCCCCACTACTCGAACAATGATGTTCTTCTGTAAGGACAGGTCATCAATTCTATAGTCCTGCAGCAAATGTGTAATGGTACCGTCACACAGTGCAATTTAGATCGCTACGACGGCACGATTTGTGACGTTCGAGCGATATAGGTACGATATCGCAGCGTGTGACACGCTCCTGCGATCAGGGACCCCGCTGTGAATCGTACGTCGTAGCACATCGTTTGAAACTTTCTTTCGTCGTCTAGTGTCCCGCTGTGGCGGCATGATCGCATGGTGTGACAAAGGTGTGCACGATATTGTATACGATGTAAAGGGCGGAGGAGCTGGCTACGTAGGAGCGCTGAATTCTCCACCTCCCGTGTGCTGATTGGGCGGTACAATACTGTGCGCTCATTCGACAAAGGACTATTGTTCCCAGCGGATAAAACCGGAGCTCTCGAGCGCGCTATTCATTTCTCTCTGTAGCACGTGCTGTGAACAGAACTCCTAAATTCGCTGGATTCCCTGGACTTTTAACTACTAGACTTTTACCGCAAAAGGTATGTATAACGCTACAGCGTAGCATATGTTGCGCTTCAACGGGGATAAACGCTGGAGTGTGGTTGATTGTTCCTTTGAGTAGGGTAGGCCTGAGAACCTCAGGTACACAGCTGTTGCGTGGCCCAATTAATTAATCCTTTTACAGATCGAGATGGTTGACTGCCCCATTTAATACCAGTAGTAACATATATAGTTATTAGATCAATGGTCAGAACATTGTTTTGTAAGCACGTGTATTTATTGTACGTTTGTTTTCTTTTTAGGAACTATGCTCACTTCCGATGAGAGTTCTGTTGTTGCTGCTGCCCTGGTGTTTGAGGCAGCACGTCTCCAAGAGGAGAGACGTCCTAAACGAAAACGTCGCATGTGGACCCGGAGCTGGCTGCAGAAAAGATCCACATTGTCACACATGGGTCTCATAAGAGAGTTACGTGACAATAACCCTCAAGATTTCCGAAACTACCTTCGGATGTCCGAGGAATCCTTCAAAATAATACTGTCTGCTGTTACGCCACTCATACAAAGGTGTGATACGCCGATGCGTGCAGCCGTGCCCGTGGAGGAAAGGTTGGCGGTGACACTGCGCTTCCTGGCAACAGGAAGGTCTCTTCAGGATTTGCAGTTTTCCGCAGCTGTTTCCAGACCTTTCCTGAGCGTTGTGATTCCGGAGACATGCGAGGCCATTGTGCAGAGCTTAAGGCATTATATGGAGGTACTACTATTTTTTTTTGGCTGCTGTGTTATGTCGATATATTATACTAGCTATTGAACCAGTTCTACGCCCTGATGGCGAGCATTTCTATAGGTATATGTTCTACATCCTATCATGTGCTGCTCCCATCCTGCGCCCCCATTCAGACATGTGCTGCTGTGATCCTGCGCCTCCATTCTGACATGTGCTGCTACCATTTTGCGTCTCCATTCTGATATGTGCTGCTCCAACCCTGCGCCACCCTTTTTTATTTGCTGCTCCCAACGTAATTTTATTGATTCTATTATTTAGATATATTGTTTAGCACCCCCTCTGAGTGACCGAAGCCATCTGTAAAAAAAATGGCTGCCTGCATACTCTGTGTTGTTGACTTTGTTATACTAATCCATACTGCGCCTCAATCGCTGTAGGATGTCCACATGAGAGTGTATGTGCATATATATTTGACCAAATTTGTACATGTTTCCTTCTCATCTTGCAGTTTCCCAAGACGGCGGATGACTGGAAGAGGATTGGTTCCGATTTTGATGAGCTGTGGCAGTTTCCAAACTGCGGTGGTGCATTAGATGGAAAGCATGTGCGCATCACGCAACCAGCCAACTCTGGATCATTTTTTTTCAACTACAAAGGATATTTCAGTGTGATCCTCATGGCCCTTGTCAATGCAAACTATGAGTTTGTCGATGTGGATGTTGGCATGAATGGTCGAGTCTCCGACGGTGGTGTTTTTGAACACACTTCATTTGGGGAAAGCTTGAGGAACAATGAACTGCTGTTGCCACTAAATGAAGACACAAAAGCAAACCTAAATTTTGTCTTCATCGCTGATGAAGCTTTCCCTCTTCATCCACATTTGCTGAAGCCATTTGCACAGAGAACACTCACACCGGAGCGCAGAATCTTTAATTACCGGTTGTCGAGGGCCCGTCGTGTGGTTGAAAATGCCTTTGGGATAATGGCAAATCGGTTTAGAGTGTTCCACACAGCTATCAACTTGAAGCTGCCGTCTATAGACATTGTGGTTTTGGCATGCTGTGTGCTCCATAATTTCCTGAGACGTCATGATACGAACTCCTATTCTCCTCCTTCGTTTATTGATGCAGTGGACGCACGAACCGGAGATATTGTGCCCGGGGAATGGCGTACACAACCTGAAAATTTTACAGCTCTTCAAGCTCTTGGATCTGGCAGACAGGCAGACGATGCAAGGGACTGTCGCGAAAAATACTGTCAGTACTTTAATGGTTCTGGAGCTGTACCGTGGCAGGATCGCGCCGTATAACATAAAAATTTGTTTTTTTGCTTTGCTGTCATATAAACCTCGCTAAATAACTTTAAATGTGATGCCTATACAATGTTGCTGTTAACCCTTATAGCTTGGTAAACATTAAAGAAAGAATGCGAAGATTTTTGTTTTTTTTTGTAACACTTCTTGGTTTTAAATTATTTTACAACAAAATATAACATAACCCCCCCACCAAAAAAAATATTATCTCCTGCCCAAGAGGTGTCGCAGCGTCACGCCCTGCTGCTCCACTTGACTCTGGAGGAGCGCTGCTGTCTGCTGCAGGAGCGCTGCTGTCCGCTCCAGTCGCAATTGTCTCGCCAGGAGCTCTCTTACGGTGGCCGTTTCTGTGGATAGAAGAGGTTGGAGAACCAACGTTGATTCCTCTGAAAATACATCTCGACCTCTGGGGCAGGACCGAATTTTCTGTGTTGTAAATTTCTATTTGGTCTGGCACCACAGGGCGATGTAAATTTTAATATATTTTACAGTTTTGGTTGTCTATGGTGACATCCAGCAGAAAACCACTCGCATTATCTTGATACTTACGGAGAAGGGACGCCGGTTCCTCATTGCCAGAACCAGAGCTGCTAATGTCCCATCCCAGCGATCTGGCCACTGCTGCAGCACCTAAAAGCAAATAATAACAGATCTGGTTAACTATGGAACACGCCGTTGGGAAGCGCTCGCAGTTTTGGTCACTTACGTATGTTAGCTTCTGGGGAGAATGCCGCCGACCCGGGGGAGGAAGAGGAGTGTCGAAAGGGAGGTGTTGAGGGTGGTGTAGGGGTGCGAGGCCGTCTGCTCTCTGGTGGTGGCGTGGTAGGCCGCTGGGTCATTACTGCGTCTGTAATGTATTCAAATATTTCCGCTACCCTCTTATGTCCCGTATGCAGTTGAAAAATTGTAATCTATGATTGTTAACTTACGTGACGTCACGGACTGTGGGCTCCCGCTGGTGCTGGATGCTGTGGTGCTGCTGGCAATGGCAGGTACCTGTTGCTGCCGCTGTCTCTCTACACAGAAAGTTTACAAACGCAATCTTTAAAAACACATGTAGAGTGCTGCAGATCAAAGCTAACAATATACTGAAACATAAAATTTATATCACACTTCACAGGGGTGCGAGGGTGCATGGTCGCAACAGATGGTGGAGGTGTGGTAGGCCGCTGGGTCATTACTGCGTCTGTAATGTCTTCAAATATTTCAGGTACCCTGTTATGTCCCGTGTGATGTTAAAAAAAATGCAATAAATGATTGTGAACTTACGTGATGTCCCGGACTGTGGGCTCCCACTGGTGCCTGAAGATGGGGTACTGGTGGCAATGGTGTGTCTGACTTGCCGCCGCTGTCTCTCTACACCTAAAGTAAAGAATCACAATGTTTACACACAAATGTTGAGTGCTGCAGAGCAAAGCTAGTACTAGTACTTGCCTCGCCTTGCCTCCGCACGCAACTCCGCAAACATTTGTGGCGTTTTATAGCGGAGGTCAGCCCATTTTTTACGCAGCTGAAGCTGACTGCGGCAGACACCAAACCTCCTCTCCATCATTCTTGTTATTTGTCCAAGCACTTCTCGCTTGTGGATGTGTGGGTGGGCAGGGCGGCTCTCCAGACCCTCGTAATCCATGGCATCCATCTGGGAAATAAAAAAAAGGAGTTCTGGCTGCCCCAGAGGAGCAGAACGCATTCTCGCCGCCATTTTAGATGGAATGACCCTGAAGAGCAACGCCCAGAGGAGGAGCTGCGCTCCGCCGTCCTGCCGCGCCATTGGCATCGCAATAGCGTTGCCGTTTATGAACAGCGTCACATTTGTGACGACTGAGCGTTAAGAAAGGAACGCACATAGTAAATGCCGTTCGAAGTATCGTTATATAACGCCGGAGCGGCACGTTAAGTACGCTCGTGGTCTATGACGGCGTGATGACGTTACAGCGTTCCTGCGTGCCTGCCCTAGCTTGTTTTTGTCCCCTGACATCGTGATAATGGCTGCCAGTCGCCGTGGTCCACCTATGGGCATCCCAGAGCTCAAGTTCCTTATTGGAACAATGGATAGGATGCAGTATGAAACCACAGGGATGGTGCTGCACCGCAACCAGCACAAGGAGGAAGTTGTCCGTGTGGTGTCTGAGGGCCTCAGGAAGCGGTTTGGGATAACTCGGACCAAGGCCCAGATTGTTAAAAAATGGGGCGATCTCAAGTCGAAAAGCCCAGAGCGCCTGCAGGAGCTTCGCCAGGAGATTAGCAGAGGTTAGTACTCAGGTACCCAAAAGTATGTTGGACAGCTATGGGACAGTTTGAATGTTGCAGAGCCACTATGTGCCACAGCTATGGGACAGTATGAACGTTGCAGAGCCACTATGTGCCACAGCTATGGGACAGTTTGAACGTTGCAGAGCCACTATGTGCCACAGCTATGGGACAGTTTCTACGTTGCAGAGCCACTATGTGCCACTGCTATGGGACAGTTTGAACGTTGCAGAGCCACTATGTGCCACTGCTATGGGACAGTTTGAACGTTGCAGAGCCACTATGTGCCACAGCTATGGGACAGTTTCTACGTTGCAGAGCCACTATGTGCCACTGCTATGGGACAGTTTGAACGTTGCAGAGCCACTATGTGCCACAGCTATGGGACAGTTTCTACGTTGCAGAGCCACTATGTGCCACTGCTATGGGACAGTTTGAACGTTGCAGAGCCACTATGTGCCACAGCTATGGGACAGTTTCTACGTTGCAGAGCCACTATGTGCCACAGCTATGGGACAGTTTGAACGTTGCAGAGCCACTATGTGCCACTGCTATGGGACAGTTTGAACGTTGCAGAGCCACTATGTGCCACAGCTATGGGACAGTTTCTACGTTGCAGAGCCACTATGTGCCACTGCTATGGGACAGTTTGAATGTTGCAGAGCCACTATGTGCCACAGCTATGGGACAGTTTGAATGTTGCAGAGCCACTATGTGCCACAGCTATGGGACAGTTTGAACGTTGCAGAGCCACTATGTGCCACAGCTATGGGACAGTATGAACGGTGAAAAGTACTATGTGGCACAGCTAACTGCTGACCGAACTTTTTTTTTCCTTCACAGAGGCAAAGAGACAGCGCCGCCGTAGACACGAGGCATCACACACCGCCTCTGAAGTCCCAGAGCCCTCCGGGTCAAAGACAACTGATCCTAGTAGGTTCCCACAATAATGTGATTTGGGTTTGGTTGCAGGTCCCCTCCTCCCCCCCCCCCCCGGCAGCCAGTGTTGCCATATATGCTGACAGACCTTTTTTTTTTTTTTTTCCCTTCACAGAGGCAAAGACACAGCACCACCGCCGCCACGAGGCATCCCGCCCAGCCTCTTCTGGCTCTGTGCCCTCAGGGTCAACTCCTCCAGATCCTAGTAGGTTCCCACAAAAATGTGATTTGGATTTTGTTTCTGGTCCCCTTCCCCCCCCCGGCAGCCAGTGTGGCCATATATGCTAACAGACCTTTTTCAAAAATTTTTTTTTTTTTTTTTTTTCTTCACAGAGGCAAAGACACAGCACCGCCGCCGCCACGAGGCATCCCGCCCAGCCTCTTCTGGCTCTGTGCCCTCAGGGTCCAATGTCCCGGAGCCCTCCGGGTCAACTCCTCCAGATCCTAGTAGGTTCCCACAAAAATGTGATTTGGATTTTGTTTCTGGTCCCCTTCCCCCCCCCGGCAGCCAGTGTGGCCATATATGCTAACAGACCTTTTTCAAAAATTTTTTTTTTTTTTTTTTTTCTTCACAGAGGCAAAGACACAGCACCGCCGCCGCCACGAGGCATCCCGCCCAGCCTCTTCTGGCTCTGTGCCCTCAGGGTCCAATGTCCCGGAGCCCTCCGGGTCAACTCCTCCAGATCCTAGTAGGTTCCCACAAAAATGTGATTTGGATTTTGTTTCTGGTCCCCTTCCCCCCCCCGGCAGCCAGTGTGGCCATATATGCTAACAGACCTTTTTCAAAAATTTTTTTTTTTTTTTTTTTTCTTCACAGAGGCAAAGACACAGCACCGCCGCCGCCACGAGGCATCCCGCCCAGCCTCTTCTGGCTCTGTGCCCTCAGGGTCCAATGTCCCGGAGCCCTCCGGGTCAACTCCTCCAGATCCTAGTAGGTTCCCACAAAAATGTTATTTGGATTTTGTTTCTGGTCCCCTTCCCCCCCCCGGCAGCCAGTGTTGCCATATATGCTAACAGAACTTTTAAAAAAATTTTTTTTTTTTTCTTCACAGAGTCAAAGACACAGCACCACCGCCGCCACGAGGCATCCCGCCCAGCCTCTCCTGGATCTGTGCCCTCCGGGTCAACTCCTCCAGATCCTAGTAGGTTCCCACAATTATGTGATTTGGATTAAGTTGCAGGTCCCCTCTTAACACCCCCCCCTCCCCCGGCAGCCACTGTTGCCATATATGCTGACAGACCTTGTTTTTTTTTTTTCCTTCACAGAGGCAAAGAGACAGCGCCGCCGCCGACAGCACGAGGCATTCAACAGCGACTCAGATCCAGAAGTGCCCTCCGTGCCTCAACATTCTAGTAGGTTCCCACAATTAAGTTATTTGGATTTTGTTGCAGGCCCACTCTTTCACCCCCAACCCAAACAACCACCCTCCCCCCCCCCCCCCCCCTTTGCTTATTTTTTTTATTTTTTTTCATTCACAGAAGCAAAGACACATCGGGAGACTACAGTGTTATTAATGTTATGTTTTTTGACCCACAGCTCTCGTCACTGTCAACAAAGAGGATATTGAAGCCGGCATAGACAAGTTACTCCACACTATGGCACATATTCAGGAGCAGCACAATGTGGCAATGGAGGAGCTGCAGAAGCTGCGGGACATGTGCCAGCAGTTGTAGGCGGGCCAATAATCCATTTTTTGTTGTTCCAATTAAAAGATTTAGTTAAACTTTCATTCGATTTTTTTTTTTTAGTTAACTGTACATGAATTTGTTACGTTAATTTGTTCCCTCATACAGTGCTGTGATTGAGACACACCAATCAAAAAGTAGTGATAGAATGTATAATAAAAGCTTTTATTTCAAACATTATTTTAACAAGACAAAAAAAAAAAAGGGATGTAAAAGTAGTTAGGAAATCACAAATTATGATACGACGATTGTTCCGGCTGAAAATTTTGGTGCCTGATGGGCGAAGCCATATGTAAAGGTATTGGTGTGTAGGAGTTATTAGGGGGTGGCTGGCCGAAGTGGGAAACGTGAGGATTGTGTCGCATCGATGTCTGACCCTGTGACCAACCATTGAAATTTGATGGCTCTGTCCGCTGTATTGGCCGGGAAGAGACCAAACAAGTGTTCTTGTCCAAATCGCCATCAGTACCCTTGTTTACTGCTTCCAGAATCAGACGCTCTGCTAGTATTCTTTGGTTGTCGTCCATTTTTGCCAGTTTGTCAACCACATAGTGTCCAAACCCCTCTAACGCAGGGCTAACATTTCTTGTCAACACCTTCTTTGCCAGGCTCAATAGTTCATTTGAGGCGTCTGAGGTGGCTTTCCGTTTTCTTTGAACTTGCCTCGATTGACTCCTGGCAGGTGCAGCCTCCACTAGATCTGTTGTTGTGCAGTCCTGTGAACAGTCAAGTGTACTCTCCTGCGCACTGTCATCCTGGGGGGGGGGAAAAAAAAAAAAGTTATGAACCCGGCAACAAAAAGTAGTACCACCATAACCGCATCCAAACTATATATTCGTAGTAGGTAACAAAAAGATTATAATATATTTGATGCTTAGTAATATTCTTTAACCCTCCCTTTTATTGAATACTTTGAACTACACTGTTCTGACTGCTATGGGAACCTGACCAATATTTAATAGTCTAAATAGTCTCAACAAGAGTACATCGGCAGCTTGACGCGATACTATTTTCTATATTGCTTCGATGGTATGGTTTACATATATCTCCATTTCATACATATTACGTTCCCCTTATAATTCTTGACTGCAACAGGGTTACTTATGTGTACATGTTTTTGTAACAACTTTAAACTGATGTGATAATCAGAAGTATAAAACCTAAAATGCAGAGAAAAATTATGTAATTATAGGACACATTGGTGAACTTTCGTCCAAAGAGCTACTTACTTGTTGCCCTTGTGACTCCTGCTCGGCGTGGTTCTCCGAAACTATTGGTTCCACAGGTGCCAACAATCGAAGACACGTTGAAGTCCGTGGCACCTCTTGGTCCCTCAGAAAATTAAGATGCTCAAAATACCACAGTTTTGGCACATAAACTTCTTCAGTGGAAGCTCCGGACCTTGTAGTCTGAAGAACCTTGTTCAGCTCCTTCCTCCAGACCGTGCGGAGCGCCTGGATTTTCTTTTTAATAACTGCTTCGTTAGCTGCCTCATCTGGTGCCTGACGATTGTAAAGCTCAATGAGCTGTAAGTAACCCTCCCTCCTCTTTTCCCTGTTACAATACTCAGGAGATTTTATTTTCCAGAGGCAGGGAAAAGACTGATAAATCTCGATGAAATCCCGGATGAACTCCACACGATTTGACATCTAAAAAGTAATTAAAAAAAAAAATTACATGGTTGACAAAGCGTCCTATTAACAATACTTTTGCCAGTGTGCCAAACGCTTAACAACAGCAGCCACACAAAGCGCTCATGCCTACCATCGCTTCTTCCATCTGCCGCGCCTATAGTCCACCATAACCCAAAACAGTGTACCGCCCGCTTCCCTACAGCAGCCACACAAAGCGCTCATGGTGACCATACATTGTACCATCTGCCACGCTCTAACTCAACAGACACAACCGGTCATAAGCAGTCACAACAGCGTACCATCCGCATCGCTTCAGCGGTGGAACGAAGCGGTCATGCCGAACAAACTGAGTTCCATCTACCACGCTGTAGCCCACCAGTCACGACCAGTCACGACCAGTCACAACAGCGTACCATCCGCATCGCTTCTTCAATCTGCCGCGCCTATAGTCCACCATAACCCAAAACAGTGTACCGCCCGCTTCCCTACAGCAGCCACACAAAGCGCTCATGGTGACCATACATTGTACCATCTGCCACGCTCTAACTCAACAGACACAACCGGTCATAAGCAGTCACAACAGCGTACCATCCGCATCGCTTCAGCGGTGGAACGAAGCGGTCATGCCGAACAAACTGAGTTCCATCTACCACGCTGTAGCCCACCAGTCACGACCAGTCACGACCAGTCACAACAGCGTACCATCCGCATCGCTTCTTCAATCTGCCGCGCCTATAGTCCACCATAACCCAAAACAGTGTACCGCCCGCTTCCCTACAGCAGCCACACAAAGCGCTCATGGTGACCATACATTGTACCATCTGCCACGCTGTAGCGCAACAGACACAACCGGTCATAAGCAGTCACAACAGCGTACCATCCGCATCGCTTCAGCGGTGGAACGAAGCGGTCATGCCGAACAAACTGAGTTCCATCTACCACGCTGTAGCCCACCAGTCACGACCAGTCACAACAGCGTACCATCCGCATCGCTTCTTCAATCTGCCGCGCCTATAGTCCACCATAACCCAAAACAGTGTACCGCCCGCTTCCCTACAGCAGCCACACAAAGCGCTCATGGTGACCATACATTGTACCATCTGCCACGCTGTAGCGCAACAGACACAACCGGTCATAAGCAGTCACAACAGCGTACCATCCGCATCGCTTCAGCGGTGGAACGAAGCGGTCATGCCGAACAAACTGAGTTCCATCTACCACGCTGTAGCCCACCAGTCACGACCAGTCACAACAGCGTACCATCCGCATCGCTTCTTCCATCTGCCGCGCCTATAGTCCACCATAACCCAAAACAGTGTACCGCCCGCTTCCCTACAGCAGCCACACAAAGCGCTCATGGTGACCATACATTGTACCATCTGCCACGCTGTAGCGCAACAGACACAACCGGTCATAAGCAGTCACAACAGCGTACCATCCGCATCGCTTCAGCGGTGGAACGAAGCGGTCATGCCGAACAAACTGAGTTCCATCTACCACGCTGTAGCCCACCAGTCACGACCAGTCACAACAGCGTACCATCCGCATCGCTTCTTCCATCTGCCGCGCCTATAGTCCACCATAACCCAAAACAGTGTACCGCCCGCTTCCTTACAGCAGCCACACAAAGCGCTCATGGTGACCATACATTGTGCCATCTGCCACGCTCTAGCTCATCACACACAACCGGTCATAAGCAGTCACACCAGCGTACCATCCGCATCGCTTCAGCGGTGGAACGAAGCGGTCATGCCGAACAAACTGAGTTCCATCTACCACGCTGTAGCCCACCAGTCACAACCAAGCACAACAGCGTACCATCTGCCACATTGTAGCCCTCCAGTCACAACAGTGTACCATCCACTTCGCTTCAGTGGTGGAACGAAGCACTCATGCCGTCCATACAGCGTTCCATCCACCACGCCCAAGCGGTTTACATACCTCGAAGCAGCGGTGCAAAGCGTGGTATATTCAGCGAGGTACAAAATTCCGATGTCCAGGTCCACCAAGTGTCCAAGTACGAAGTGAAGAAAGGAAATTTTGAAAGCAGTGAAGTGGCATTGGGAACAATAGCGCTCAGGTGACAAATTTTCCAACCAATTGTGTGCACAGAACCTTTGGCCTATCACCACACTAACTAGTGGCACAACACGCCCCTTGTGAACAACGTCACGCACAGATTATGCAAAATTTGCTCTGAATCGTCGTGTGTGACACGACCGTACGACTGTCCCATACGACTTCTACATCGCAAATACGTCATGAATTTATCGCTTCAGCGTCGTGCATCGTGTAGTGTGACCGCAGTCTACGATGTTTGAAACGATAATTAAGCGACGATGCAACGTCACAAATCGTGCCGTCGTAGCGATCTAAATTGCACTGTGTGACGGTACCTTAAGAATGTCCCAGTAAAGTGATGAGTGGTTAGAATTTAGAGTTAAAGGGATTATCTGGTCTAAATACTTACAGTGGAGGCAAAAGTAACGACCAGTATGCCAGTCGTTATTTGAGAATAGGATACGGCGCTGCTATGAACTACTCTGACCAAGATATGGTACCAAACCAACTTGTCTTTATAACTTTGTGAAAAAGATAACAGGATTTTACTTTTCAACAAAATATGGGCCACAACAGCCACAACCCACAAATGCAAATTATGTAGCCTGAGAAATCCAAAATGCCAGCTTCATGGACAGGAGCAAGACTACCCCAAGGCTATGCCACTCCCTTCCTTATCCGGTGCAGGGCCTATTCGGGGTTCTACTGTGACTGTGACATGTGGTCCTCTCAGGTATATAATCTTACACCCGCCTCCCACTTTTATTACAATAGATTCTGAGTACCCTGTTTTCCCCTTGATATATATCTTTATACGACTAATCATTTGAACCAACACAATATATACACAGTGCACTGTCCTCTTTGCAATCGATCAGAGCGAACGCACTTACTGCATATCTTCAAACAGAAAACAACTGGACTTGTTATTCTGAAGTCCGGCCACTAGATTTAATCAGCTTCCTAGGTCACCAAATTCTCTGATACTGGGGCAGGCAAAAATTCACATCAGTCCCAGTAGTATTTCACAGAGCTCTCGCGTTTGCCAGAGTATTGATATACAGGAACTCAAACAGTCTCCATCTGTCCATCTGTAGTCTCAATAACCAGAATGTTCTTTGAGATGCTGCGAATTCTAACTAACTCTCCCTAACTAACTAAACAACCAGTGACCGGTCACACATTCCAGTTTACTCGCGGAAGCCGCTCCCTATGGTTCACAGTGTCCAATTCGGATCACTTCAGGCTCCCTATCCTTCCGTGTCTGTCAGGCAGGACTTCTCCCAATTTTACTTTTTTACCTAATGAGTTTTAATCTACTCCTTCCTGTTTCCACTTTCCAGCGCTTTCTTCTCCTGTTCAGTGGTGACCTGTAGTGGCCGAACTAAGTTATTGCAGCATCTTTTCTTATAACAGAAAACATTACCATGCTACACTCCCACCATTAAGTTGCCTCTGATAGATACACAAAGGCGACGTCAGGTGAGTATGGCATATTCTGTTACTTTAAGAAAATTCAACCATACTTATCAAACTGTATAAAACTTCAAATTTGTCTAAAGGAAACCAACCCCTTGTTTTGTGTGGATCACCAAAGGCTTTGTATGGAAGAAGTTGTGAGGCAGACCCACAGTGACAAAAAAATCTAAGCCCCCTTATGGTGTCAGGTTTTGTCATCCAGGACAGAAGGGCCTGATGTTTGTTTCCTCTTAAACAGTAACCATCATTTTAATTTGTATGTTATCTTTCATGTTAATGTTTTCTGTGGTGTTTTTGGGGGGTTGGGGGAGGGGTTGATCAAATTTCAGATAAAAAGTGGTGACATGTCTATGAGTTGATGAAAATCTCAGCCAACACACAGATGAAATCCTAATGTTTTCTGTTTTTGCTATTTTCTAGAAGAAGCTTGAGAAACCTCTAGTAGTGTTTTTTTTCTTGTGCATATGATAAAAACAGATGGAAGCAGTGAGAGTAAAAATGCTCAATTATTTTCTGCATGAAAACCAAATGATTTTTCATATTCACCTTAAATTTTACCTTAATAGGTACAGTGCTGCTGACGTCATCACCTATATATCCCACAAGATACCTAAAGCCAAACACTAGCCTCATCCGTCTCAGTCATTGGCTGAAGACATCATGTACAGTAGATAAGCTGCTGTGACTCTGCTGCTGTACACTGTCCCTCTGTCCCTATAGGACTCCGAATGGCTGGGTTCTCTTTTCAAAAGTTACGTGACTGCTTTGGTGTCCTGGGCTTAGTGCCCAGGGGGGACGCTTCGGGTGCCTAGACCCTTCTGCCTACCTAAGGGAAATGTTCCTAGCTTACCACACAGCATCCCCTCCTACAGTTAACCATTTACTTGCACTATGTTACTAATTATACTACAAATACTATAATGCCCCCCAATCTAGTGGCCACTGTAGTAACTACGCTTACCCTATTGTAGTGAGTACCGCAGTAAATCAATTACACTATATATACAGTTCACAAAGTGGAAATACACTGATTTGTGTAGCAGTACCAGTGAGGAATGGTGGTAATATACATGTTTATGTAGCAGTACCAATTTCCAGCACTATTAAGTGACATATCAAAGAACAACATTATCTATTTCTTATGCAATATCTTGTTCACAAGTGAATATAATCATAACATAACGGTACCGGGATGGCAGGTACATCATGCATAGCCCATCTCCCAACACTGGCTTAAGGTTCAGTGGCACCAACCACTCATCTGCCTGTTCTTTGATCCCCATTGACAGCTCCAGTGCAGTTTGGGATTTTTCCCACAAACAGAGGAGTTTTCAGAAGAGCCTGCTGTTGTTTCCCCTTGGCTTTTCGGAAGTGCTAAACTACCCATGTCAAGACTCAGCATCCAACATTGTGTGTGCTAAAAAGGAAAAAGCACTCGGTAATCTCATTACTTCATTAGCATCCCACAGGTTATGGTAGTGGATAGAATCCACACATTCATTAGGGGAGGAAGTGTCATGAATGAACTACACAGGCTGAGTACAGATGGATTCATGACCTGTGTAGTTTAGCACCCAGGGGCCTAAATTAAGAGCTCGGCAAAAAGGAATCTATGTTTTATTCAGATTTATTTTTTATCATGCAATATACTTCCAAGCAAACAACGTAACATTTCGGTCATAACATTGATCTTCATCAGACTGGAATGTACAAAAAAAGAAAAAAAAATAGGTCACATAATACGGATTTAAACACATCCATATCAGAAACAAATAATTTACTATTGATACAACAAAATAAATAAAGATCACAAGCAAGAATACATAATAAATCATGGCTGTTACTCCAAATTGTATGATTGAAAAAATGCTCGCTGTGACTATCTTCATATATACTGTATGAAAACTTAGTATGTAAGTTTATTGAGTGACAATATGAGAGGTTTATGCAGGATAAACTAAATGGACCAGTAACAAAGTCACAAACACCACTAATAAGCAAACTAGAGATATCTTAGGGTACCGTCACACTATACCATTTCGATCGCTACGACGGTACGATTCGTGACGTTCCAGCGATATCGTTACGATATCGCTGTGTCTGACACGCAGCAGCGATCAGGGATCCTGCTGAGAATCGTACGTCGTAGCAGATCGTTTAGAACTTTCTTTCATCGCTGGATCTCCCGCTGTCATCGCTAGATCGGTGTGTGTGACACCGATCTAGCGATCTAGCGATGCGATCCAGTGATGCGTTCGCTTGTAACCAGGGTAAACATCGGGTTACTAAGCGCAGGGCCGCGCTTAGTAACCCGATGTTTACCCTGGTTACAAGCGTAAAACTAAAAAAAAACAAACAGCACATACTTACATTCTGGTGTCCGTCAGGTCCCTTGCCGTCTGCTTCCCGCACTGTGACTGCCGGCCGTAAAGTGAAAGCAGAGCACAGCGGCTGTGCTTTCACTTTCACTTTACGGCCGGCAGTCAGTGAGTGCGGGAAGCAGACGGCAAGGGACCTGACGGACACCAGAATGTAAGTATGTGCTGTTTGTTTACCCGGTTACCCGGGGACCTCGGCATCGTTGGTCGCTGGAGAGCTGTCTGTGTGACAGCTCCCCAGCAACCACACTACGATTTACCTACGATCACGGCCAGATCTTATCGCTGGTCGTGATCGTAGGTAAATCGTATAGTGTGACGGTACCCTTACCCCAATGTGAGCTAGAAGTAAATGTGTTCAAGATATCATATGTGAATGATAAGAAAATTCCTATGTTGAAATCCATAGCCGCTGGTAAAAGTGCACAATTGCACAATGGTACTTTTAGGTAAAAGTAACGCTACATTTGGAATATGAGATAAAGTGCCTACCAGCAATTAGAAATGTTTCCCGGAACCCAGCGCTGTGGAAAACAGGTAAGGCTGGTTTCACATTTGCGTTTTTTGCCGCTGCATTTTAGCGCAAAATAGCACATGCGGTTTTTTTCCTATGCTTAACATTAAAACGCATGCGGTTTTTTTGCATGCGTTTTGACGCGTTTTGCCGCCGCATGCGTCGTTTCTATGCATGCATTTTGTTGCAGAAATGCAACATGTAGTAATTTCTAGCAGCGTTTTTTCACCGCAAAAAAAACGCATGCTTTTTTGCGGCAAAAAACGTATTGCTGTCTATGTAAACGCATGCGTTTTTAAGCACATGCGTTTGCATGCATTTTTAAACGCATGCTTTTTAATAGAAAAACACAAGAATACACACTGATAAGCCAACCCCCAACCCTAACCCTAACCCTAAGGGATCCTAAACCTAGCCCCAACCCCTAAGGGTTAGGGTTAGGGTTAGGATCCCTTAGGGGTAGGGTTAGGGTTAGGATCCCTTAGGGTTAGGATTAGGGTTTGGGTTAGGGTTAGGGTTAGGATCCCTTAGGGTTAGGGTTTGGGTTAGGGTTAGGGTCCCTTAGGGTTAGGATTAGGGTTTGGGTTAGAGTTAGGGTTAGGGTTAGGATCCCTAGGGTTACTAGGGATCCTAACCCTAACCCTAACCCTAGTTATTTCTGTTTATATTGGGTTTTCTTGTTGATTAAGAGCTCCACATTTCTTTTCTTTTAGAAATTCTATAATAAGTAATTCTATAGATGTTTTTTGTTTCACTCCTTTTTATGCATTCTCACTTTTTCCTTCCACAGGTTATGTCTTCTGTGGTCTCATTACCATCCCTTTGTCCACCAGCATATTATTCACTTTTCACCTCCCTGGAAAAAATTTTGTTCAACTTTCGTCGTTTTCATGTATTAACTGCCTCAATATTTTGTATCATCTTCTGAAGTCATGACTCCTTCACTGTGTGCATCTTTTTATTACTCATTAACTTGACAACCTGTCATCTGACCAATATCGATACACTTTTTTGCCCCCCATGTGGAGCTCCTTGATCTTTCTGGTACTTCATCCTGTTTTTCTTGTCCTTAATATAATAAAATAAAACATTTTCTACTTTTGTATTGAAAAAACAAACCACCGAACCTAGTCATCTGCATGATTTTGCTGACACCATGTTTTATACCTCGTGCACATCCCTATTTATAATTTTTTTTTGTGTTTGCAACGTTCTTCAGCTTACGTGCTGTCCTATCATGCTATCATTCACGGTCTTGGTGCAAGCTTATTTCAACTTGCTTTCATCGTACCTGCGCAAATTATGACACCTACTATTTACAAATAAGTTTACCCAGCCTTTATTGTGCTTTATTATGGTTACCTATAACAATTTGGCCCGTATGCGCCGTTATGCTCCTCTGTACTTGTGTGCCTTGCTATGTAAGATTCGGTTTGTCCCCTGACTTCTGCCTCTGTATCCTTCTTTTGTACTGCTCTGTCTCTCCTGGTTATCTGACCCTCTTGGCTTGCCCCCGTTTACTCTTTGTCTTGTCCATAGGTACTGCGCGTTCATCTGGCTTCTGATTCTTGGCTCTTCTTGACCACGTTTACTGTCTTTGCCCTGTGTTTTGTGTGCTCAGTGTCCTTCCCTGCACTCACTTGCAGTGGCTCTGCCCCCTGGTCACGTGATTGCTCAGTGCCAGGTCCTGGGCTCACTACACTAGTCTCAGGTCCTTGTGTACTGCTTTCCTTCTGCCTGCACTCCCTGCACTCATTTCACGTGGCCCCTGATAGCATCCCCTGGGCATCGCCAGTGACACCAGGGTTTTTTTGTATGTGTGTGTGTTTTCTATGGACCTGCTGTGTGCTCTGTCAGATCAGGTATCTAGCCTGACCAAGATTATGCAGCATCTGTTGAGCAATGAGCGCTGGTTGCTTCTTTCCAACAGGTACAGAGGGATTTGGCGGATAACGTTAATGCTGTTCGGGGTGCCTCTTCCGCATCTGGCAATGGAGAAGGTATCATGTCTGATATGTCCTTATCCTCTCCGGAACCCTCTGTCAAACTTCCGGATACTTTTTCTTGGGATAAGAAAAAATTCTGGGTCTTTAAAGAGAGTTGTAAATTACTTTTTTCTCTGCTTCCTCGGGTGAGGAGCGCCAGAGAGTGGGGATAGTTATTTCTCTGTTATGTGAAGGGCCACAATCCTGGGCTTTCTCCCTATCTCCTACCTCCCCTGAGAGAATGTCTGTGGATCAGTTCTTCGAGGCCTTGGGTCTTATACACGATGAACCTGATTGGGTGAGATTGGCAGAGGACACGATGATGAGTCTTATCCCGGGAAAGCGCTCAGCTGAGTGATACTGTTCCAAGTACAGGCGATGGGCACCCAAAGTTTCCTGGAACGACTCGGCACTCAGGGGGCTATTCTGACAGGGTCTCTCTGAGCATCTAAAGGATGCCTTGGCCCTGCACCCTCCACCCAACTCTCTGGAGGAGGCTATGACCCAGGCCATCCATATGGACCACAGGCTGAGAGAAAGAGGTGTTGTGCAACCAGATGCTCCGTTGCCAGTGAAGTCAGAGTCTTTGGTGGCGGTTGAGCCGATGGAGGTGGGGGCTGTCTACATGAAGGAAAAGGAGAGAAGAGGTCACAGAGAGAAACAACTCTGCTTCTATTGTGGAGAGCCGGGACATTGGATAAAGGACTGTCCATCCTGCCCCCCGGATTCCAAGGTCTCGGGAAACGACTAGGTCTGGGTAACTGCCGAGGAAGTTATCCAGATCAAGAGGTACTGTTCTCCTCAGCTTTCAAGCTATTGTTAAAAGTGGAAGTTGGTGTGAACAATTGTACTTTTTTCCCCAGCTTTCACACTATTGTCAAAAGTGGAAGTTAGTGTGAACAATTGTTTGTTTCCTCTTCTGCTTTTGTGGATTGTGGGTCTTCAGTGAACTTGATTGACTTGAGGTTGGTGGCCCACTGTGAGATAGGGACTTTCAGGTTGGACAAACCCATAAGTGTGGTGGCTATTGACTCAACACCGTTCACCAAGGAAGGGATCCACTCTGTTAGTAAAGAATTCGTCCTTAAGGTGGGGTCTGTTCATTTGGAGCAGATAGCCTGTTTCATTCTGGACAATCTCCCTGCTGGTTTGGCCTTGGGGTTTTCTTGGCTGCAATGCCATAAACCAGTCATTGACTGAGAGGCCTGGGAAATAGTTAAATAAGGGTCCCTCTGTGAAAAAAATGTCTGAATTCTGTGTCTGTATCATCCGCCAGTCTGGAGGGAATTCCGGAGTACCTCAAGGACTTCAAGGATATGTTCTCCGAAAGTCAGGCCGAGGGGTTACCACCGCACCGCCCTTTTGATTGTGCCATTGACCAGATTCCTGGGGCTAAATTGCCAAAAGCCCAATTGTTTAACCTTTCTGGTCCTGAGCAGGTCGCCATGAAGGAGTACATATCTGAGAGTTTCTGCAAGGGGCATATCCGCCCTTCAGTATCTCCTGTTGCGCAGGATTCTCTTTTGTAAAAAAAAAAAGACCGTGATCTCCGCCCATGCCTTGACTTTCGGGAATTAAATAAAATTACTGTAAGAAACACATATCCCCTCCTACTCATTCCCAATTTGAGTAACAAATTGTCCGTGGCCAAATAGTTTTCAAAATTAGATTTGCGGGGGACATTCAACCTCATCCGGGTGTGGGAGGAGGATGAGTGGAAATCTGCATTTCTCACCTCAGGAGGGCTGTTTGAAAATTTAGTTATGCCATTTGGTCTGACCAATGCCCCTGCAGTTTTTCAAAACTTTATCAATCATGTGTTCTCTGATTGTATTGGGATGTTTGTGGTTATATACTTGAATGACATTCTGGTTTATTCACTTGATAAGCAATCACATATTTTTCACCTTCAGGCGGTTCTTCAGAGACTCAGGGAAAACCAACTTTTTGCCAAGCTAGAGAAATGCTCATTATTCGCCCAGGAATTGCCTTTCTTGGGGTTCATTATCTCTAGTGAGGGCTTTCGTATGGATCCCAAAAAGGTGCTGGCCATTGTTGATTGGGTTCAACCCCAGGACCTGAAGGGCCTTCAGTGCTTCTTGGGATTCGCCAATTACTACCGGGGGTTTATTAAAGGGTTCTCTCAGGTGGTCAAGCCCTTTACTGACTTGACACAGAAGGGGGCTGATATTAACAGGTCTGCCTTAGCGGTAGCAGCGTTTCTCACTCTCCCACTTCTGGTTCAATTGGATCCATCAAAACTTTTGTGGTGAAGGTTGGCGCCTCAGAGGTGGGGGTGGGGGGTGTTGTCCCAGGGGCCCGCCACCTTGACCAATATGAGACCATGCACCTTCTTCTCCAGGAAGTTCTCCCCAGAAGAAAGAAATTATGACTTGGGTAACCGGGGACTTCTTGCGGTTAAGTTGGCCTTTAAAGAGTGGAGGCATTTTTTTGGAAGGGGCAGTTCATCCCATTACTGTCGTTACTGACCATAAGGACCTGGCGTATATTGAGTCTGCTAAAAGGTTGACCCCCTGGCAAGCCAGATGGTCACTTTTTTTCCTGGTTCCAGTTCTCGATCACTTTTCATCCGGGATCTAAGAATGTGATGCCTTGTCCTGGAGTCTGGATCCAGTTTCTCCCCCCGAGCCTCCATCCTCCATTCTTCTGGTGGTGGCTGATGTGTCTGCAGGTTTGGAACTGGAGATTCGGGTAGCCCAGTCCCAGGCCGCCCCGTCCAAACCAGTGGGAAAATTGTTTGCTCCGGTCTAACTTTGACTTAAAGTCCTCCATGAGTTCCATGATTTGGTGCTGAGTGGACATCCGGGGATTTCGCCCACTTTTGGGGCCATCACAAGGGTTTTTGGTGGGCCTCGCTTACATCTGATGTTAGAAAGTTTATGACTGCCTGTGAAATTTGTGCCTGTGGTAAGAGCTTTCACAACCGGCCGGCTGGGGAATTGATGAATTTGCCATTTCCTGATAGACCATGGACACATCTGTCCATGGACTTTATCACCAATCCTCCCTCCAAGGGTTGTACTGTCATCTGGGTGGTGGTGGACAGGTTTACTAAGCAAGCACACTTTGTACATTTAGTGGCACTACCCTCTGCCGAGACCTTATCTAGGTTGTTCGTTCATCATGTGGTTCATTTGCATGGTGTGCCCTTGAATGTGGTATCTGACAGTGGCATGCAGTTTGTGTCCAGGTTTTGGAGGGCATTCTGTAAAAGGTTGTGTACTGAGTTGTCTTTCTTGTCTGCTTACCATCCAAAGACCAATGGCCAGACCAATCGGACCAATCAGTCGTTAGAACAGATTTTGCACTGACTTACCAACTCTAGTCAAGAGGACTGGTCTGATGCCCTACCTTTAGCAGAATTTGTGTTTAATAACTGTGTTAACCACTCCACAGGTAATTCCCCTTTCTTCTGTATCTATGAGTTTAATCCACACTTTGGGGAGTTTTCTCGCCTGGACTCCGATGCCTGGGGGCTCATTTAGCTGTACAGCAGTTGGGGAATTTATAACGAGAGGTCCAAAAGAATATTGGGGAGGCTCAGAGGAAATTGAAGATTTTTGAGGACAGGAGATGGACTTTGGGACCCACCCTTCGGGTTGGGGATAAAGTGTGACTGTCCACCAGGAACATTAAACTTAAAGGGAACCTGTCACCCCCAAAGTCGAAGGCGAGCTAAGCCCACCAGCATCAGGGGCTTATCTACAGCATTCTGTAATGCTGTAGATAAGCCCCTATGTATCCTGAAACATGAGAAAAAGAGGTTAGATTATACTCACCCAGGGGCGGTCACGGTCTGGTTCTGGTCCGATGGGTGTCGCGGTCCGGTCCTGGGCCTCCCATCTTCTTACGATGACGTCCTCTTCCTGTCTTCACTCTGTGGCTCCGGCTCCGGCGTACTTTGTCTGCCCTGCTGAGGGCAGAGCAAAGTACTGCAGTGCGCAGGCGCCAGGAAAGGTCAGAGAGGAATTAAAACTTGCACCTTACCAGGTTGTTTTGTGGATATATTCTGCCTATATTTGCATAATTTACTTGTAGATATTTTGAGTCCTTTATCACATTTAATATTAGTATATACATGAATAAGACATAAACAATATAAAAGCGATAATATTTAATGGACAAGATCCTTCATCAGCCATCAAAAAAGAGGAAAAAGCTATTGCCTTAAAATGTAACACTGCATTGAATTGAATTTAAATATATACTTTATGTCAAAAAGGACCAAGATTTAATAAAAACCATGGAGACCCAATGTGCAAATTAAATAGGCTGCACCAATATGGAAAAAATGCCAAGTGTTACTAAGATAAATTAGCTACAAAAAATGGATAAATAGTTAGAAGTTAGAAGTATACGTATTTACGGAGTAGGTACTCATATCAAAAGGGTAAACAACCTCTTTAATAGTCACAGTGACTTTTAAAGTGAATGGAGTCTCCAGGAAATCTAGTCATCTAATGACTAATAAATAAGGTGGACAAGGTAAAACAAATATTGGATCATATGGGTAAGTAAGGTGTCTTAGTGCATGTGCAATGAATAAATAAAGAAGCTGACTATCAGCTATAGATAAGAAAAGGAGGTAATATCTGTAGCTGGAAGTAACCCAGATGAAAATATAACACTAGTGGTATAGGCACATTACCTGAGAGGTGCAGACCAGGAACCCCGACGCGCGTTTTGCGTACAGCTTTTTCGAGGGGTGCATAGCATGTATCAGAATATCAGAATCCTGGAGCTTATATATCATGCATGCTGGGCATTAGTGGCAGCGGCCGTGATGCGGCGCTTCCGCTGGGAGGGTCCGCCTGACGTAACCAGGTGTCGGCGTCATGTGATACTGATACTCCTCCCCGCCCGACGTGTCAGAGTGGGGAGGTGGCATCAGACACAGAGAGACGCGCCGTCCCGGCAACACCTGTGCAGGAAACCCAAACGGAGCGCACACCGCTGAAAGGCAGGGACGGATGAAGCATAGGGAAAGTCTAAGAAGCCGCAGGGGATACTTATGGGGTGTAGGTGAAACTCATAAAAAGATGTGAGGTAGAATGAATTTGAAAATAAGTGGTGGAGGAAGTCAAGTAAAGTGGCAGTGTAGGGGTGTGAGTGTGGGGTGTGTGCAAAATGTGAAATGAATAATAGTATATCAGCATGTGAAAGTGTATGGATAAAGATTCTCATTAATATGAGACATATAATTAGGGGTGATGAAGAAGGTACAAAAAGTATACAGGAAATATAGTACAGGGCATTATATTACCAAATTCAATTGTAAAAAATGAATGTCTATATAACAATGAAAGCAATGAAAAAAACATGTAAAGAAATATACATGAAATAAAATAAAAAAATAAAATAAAATGAAAAAATTCGGGTCCAAGCCGCATATGTGATACAGTCCACCGAATCATCTGGAAGTCCCTGCAGGGTAGTCAGCAGGTGGTTGGATGGTGATGCATATAGGGGATGCCAAAAATATCCAGGACAGGCGATAATGGATAAAGAATTTCAGCACAAGAAGATAAGTACATATGTAAAGATAGATCTATCAATAAAAGAAAAAAGAAAAGGTTAAAATATGATAAAAAAAGCTAAAATTAATATATACAAAGCTAGAGAAAAGGGGCAAAACTGAGTATTTCATTAAGGCCAACTGGTTGAACTGATCCTACCCTGTAGATCCATCGGGCTTCTAGTTGAAGTGACTGCTGCATGACTTGGGGCTTAGACTGCTTGCCTGATTTGCAAGGGGGTGAAATAGAAGACAGATGACCATGGACCGCAGGTGCAAACTGTGCACTTTCTGCAGTGGATCAGCAAAGGAACTAAAGGCAATCTCAGCCATTCAATCTAAAACCACCTCTACTTGTTCTGGCCTTATCATTCATCCAGCGGTTCTTGGGCCTATGAAATTAAACAGAACATACTGTCGCCTGCATGTGCCAGAAGAAGTTGTTTCATTTGGACGCCTAACTAGTGCAGTTTGACCTCGTCTTCTCTCTCCCTGCAACAGCTACACCCCCAAAAGCAGCAACATGGCCACATCCCCTATTTGTTGCTCTCCTCATTCTTTTCACTCAAAAAAAGCACAGAGTACTATAATACCTGAGAGAGTGAGGCTGGCATATCATTACAATACCTGTTTCAGAGTACCCCCAAAAAAATCAATTAAAAAAACATAAACACAGGAACAGTGACTACCTCCTCTTCCTACACCTCTTCCACCTACACCTCCACCTCCTCCTCAACATCCTCCTCCACTTGGACCTCCATCTCCTGTATGAAGTCTATATTTTTTTATTCCATGTTAGTTTAGGTCATCTCCCTATCTACATTTGTTTAGAGGGCAATTGTCCTGCTCTTGCACCCATCTAGATTACTTTTGCAGCCCCCTACCCATTACTGTGACCATTTTACAGCCATTTTAAAGCACCTACGTTCGGGTCCCTATTGACATTTATTGGGTTCAGGTTCAGGGTTAAGTTCGGGGTCACATTTGGACACCGAACTTTGAACTCTATGGAAAATTCAGACATGTGATGAGCCCTTTCTTTCCATACACTCTTTCTGGATGGGCAGTGCCTCTCCATCAGCATTTTGTCAGTACTATTTTTGCTGAGACTTCTTTTCTTCACTGGCTATTGTTCAATAATTTACCTAACCAAATTTGAAGACACACTTCCCTGTTTTGCCTCTATTCAGTGTGACAAGAGAGCAGTATAAAAAAGAATTAAAACCTGCACAATACAAGGTTGTTTTGTGGATATATTCTGCCTATATTTGACAGCATAATTTACTTGTAGATATTTTGAGTCCTTTATCACATTTAATATTAGTATATACATGTATAAGACATAAACAATATAAAAGCGATAATATTAAATGGACAACATCCTTCATCAGCCAGCAGGTGGTTAACATCTGTGAGATCAATGCAAACAGACTAGTTACAGATTTCCAACATATGTAATGATGCAAGGTATGCTGATTGTCCAGTCATTTCAATTTTAATCAAGAAAATTAACCTAATCCATAGACAAACACATATGGCAAGTAGTGCAGAAATATCATTTGTACAGCTGAAGTTCCAGGCTAAACAATATTGCCCTTTATATAATACAAATAACTTGGGTTAGCATAAGCAAAGCTCCAATCTATTATTTCTACCCAGAAGAGCTGAAAGGATCTCTTATAAGAAATTGGTTTAACATAGGGTGAAATGGAAAAGAACAAATTGTACAGCATGTCAATCTCATTCATAGTTTTCTCATTTAATGCTGCATTCAGCATTGTTGTCTCCCAGGTCATCTCAGTATTGTCAACAGCAGCCTGTGTTGAGTTTCCATACCAGGACATCCCTTAGCTCCCAGTATCACTCAGTAAATGATCAGTTGTCACAGTATTATATATTTTGAATTGCCATTTAAGAGCTTGCCTCTTATAATCAGTATAGAAGACCTGAGAGTTATCCTCCAGCAAATAACATAATGCCATCCCTCCTAATGACCGAAGTCCCTCTTATGATCTTGGGTTTTTTTAAGGAAGCCCTACATTTATGCTTTCTTTTAGTATTTAAAGTATTACAAATTATCAGGACTTGCATTTTTAAATTATATCTTTTAGATCTCTAATGTTAATTCCTTTTTTATAATAATCTAACCTCTGGGGCGCATTAAAGCTAAGTTGAAATGAGCAGTTAAAAGCCAGGATTTTTCCTGGAGAACAGGACAAGCCCCAGAAGATTGGAGAAAGGCAAATGTTGTCCCTATCTTCATAAAAGGAAAGAAGACGGAGCCAAGAAAGTACAGGCCATTGCACCTTTGGACTAGTTATTAAACAGCATGTATGCACTGTAAGTACTTGCACAAGGATATAGAGCCAGCATGGTTTTGTAGCAAAAAAAGTCATGCCAGACTAATCTAATTTCCTTCTATGATGAAATCACTGACACGGTGAATCAAGGAAATGCGGTAGATATAGTATATCTTGCCTTCAGCAAAGCATTTGATAAAGTATCTCATACTATCCTTATTGAAAAAATGACCAAGTATGGGAGTGACAAGGCTATGGTTAGATGGATTCATAACTGTGTCAGTGATCATACTCAAAGAGTGGTAATAAATGGTTGCACATCCAATTGAAAGAGTGTTTAAGTGGGGTACCACAAGACTATCCTGACCCCAGTGCTGTTCAACATTTCTATAAATGTTAAGGGAACTGAAGGTAAAGTAATCAATTTTGCAGATGATGCAAAGCTAGAGGGATAGCTAACACTAGAGAAGACAGAGAAAGGATTCAGAAGGATCTAGATAAGCTTGAACAATGGGCAGCGACTAATAGAATGATATACACCAGGGAGAAATGCAAGATTTTACATCTGGGCACAGTTCTAAGATGTATTAAGAGAAGCATGGAGTCTAGATCACATGACGTAATTATTCCCCTCTACTCTTCTTTGGCCAGTCCTTATCTGAAATACTGTGTCCAACTCTGGGCACCACATTTTAAAAAATACATTGATAAACTGGAGCAAGTTCATAGAAGAGCTACCAGGATCGTAACCGGACTGCAAAATATGTCCTATGAGGAACGGTTAAGGGATCTGGGAATGTTTAGCTTGCAAAAAAAGAAGGCTAAGAAGAGACTTAATAGATCTCTACAAATATCTGAAGGATGTCAAAGTGTAGAGGGATCATCCTTATTCTCATTTGCACACGGAGACACGAGAAGCAATGGAATGAAATTGAAAGGGAGAAGATACAGATTAAACATTAGAAAAACCTTTTTGAAAGTGAGAGTGATCAATGAGTGGAACAGGCAGCCACGAGAGGTGGTGAAGTCTTCAGAGGCTGGACAGACATCTGTCTGAGATAATTTAGTGAATCCTGCACTACATTGATCAGGGGGTTGGACACAATGACCCTGGAGGTCCCTTCCAACTCTAACATTCTATGATTCCATAATTATACTTTTTTACTGCTCAGCCACTCAATAAAACAAGGATATTGAAATAGCTTACAGCACAAAGACGCTTGTAAATAGGTAACAAATGGGTGCACAATACAGATTCACTGTTTCCTACCATGTTACTGAAATATATAGCTTCCATTGAGTTTATTAGCTGCTGTATAATCTATATGCAGTCACAAATCACTTCTTACAACAGTAAATTTTATCACTTGCTCTGTTACTGTATGAAAAAAAGATGGGTCTTGCATTTGTATTTCAGGAAAATAAAGGTATATTATGAAATAAAGGTCATATATGCTTCTGCCTGGGCACTTAGAGCCCATTTTATTATTGCATTTGCACCAGTTTTTTGCCCAGTTTTTGATGTTTTTTGGCTGTTATTTTCATTTGCTCCTTATTATTCTTTTAATTTGCACCTATCTTAAAGTCATTTTTATATGTGCTCACTTACTTTTTCGATATTTACTAGTGATGAGCGAGCGTCCTCTTCACTCTTCGTAACTCACCCGAGCATCACTCGTTGGGTTATCAATATAGCATCGCTATATTGCTCCTGCACTGTACCAAGTCCATCTGAGGTGGGCAAATTTTCCTGCAATACTAATCCTGCAAAGTTTTCTCAACAGGGATAGATCATATGTAATTTAAAATGGGTAAGGCATGTGGTAAGGGACAGGGAAGTAGACAGGATGCTGAAGGTGATCCCAGAAGCTGAGGCCGTGAGCAAGGTCAAACTGCCTGGCACAGCAGCACAACAAATATACACATCATATTGACCCAGCTTCCTGTCCCACTTTGTAGGGAGGCGCGGAGCACTACTCTTAAAGCCAGACCAGTGTGAAAGGGTTGTTGGATGGATAGCAGATTATGCTTCCAGTCACTTAGGCTACTTTCACACTAGCGTTTTTTTAAATCCGTCACAATGCGTCGTTTTGCAGAAAAAACGCATCCTGCAAAAGTGCTTGCAGGATGCGTTTTTTCCCCATACATTTCTATTGACGACGCATTTGCGACGGATTTGCACACTTTGCATCCGTCTTGCGACGAATGCGTCGTGCTTTGGCGGACCGTCAGGAGAAAAAAACCCTACATGTAACGTTTTTTTCTCCCGACGGACCACTTTTTCCGACCGCGCATGCGCGGCCGGAACTCCGCCCCCACCTCCCCGCACCTTACAATGGGGCAGCGGATGCGCCAGAAAAATGCATCCGCTGCCTCCATTGTGCAATGCAGCAAACGCTAGCGTCAGAATCTCTCCCCGACGCATTGCGACGGGGAGATTCCGACGCTAGTGTGAAAGTGAAAGAAGCCTAAGGGTGGTTTCACACTTGCGTTTTTGTCTGCAGCGTTTTTTGCACAAAAAAACGCATGCGTTTTTTCCCTATATTTAACATTGAAAACGCATGCGTTTTTTTGTGTACGCGTTTGGTCGCGTTTTCAATCGCATGCGTTTTTTTACTGCATGCGTTCATTTTCAAAAATGCAACTTGTAGTATTTTTGAGAGGCGTTTTTTGGACACAAAAAAACGCATGCGTTTTCATGCGTTTTTTGGGGGTCAAAAAACACATTGAAGTCAATGGGAACGCATGTGTTTTTTTGTGCATGCGTTTGCATGCATTAAAAATGCATGCGTTTTTTTTTAAAAACATAAAAACACACTGATAAACCATCCCACACCATAAAATTGATAAAGGGATCCTACCCCTAACCCTAACCCTACCCCTAACCCTAACCCTACCCCTACCCCTAACCCTACCCCTAACCCTACCCCTAACCCTACCCCTAACCCTACCTCTAATCCTACCCCTAACCCTAACCCTACCCCTAATCCCTTTAAGGGTAGGGTTAGGGTTAGGGGTAGGGTTAGGGTTAGGGGTAGGGTTAGGGTTAGGGTTAGGGATAGGATCCCTTTAGGGTTAGGGTTAAGGGTAGGGTTAGGGTTAGTATCCCTTTAGGATTAAGGTTAGGGTTAGGATCCCTACCCCTAACCCTACCCCTAACCCTAACCCTAGCTCTTTCTGTTTATAGTGGGGTTTTTTTACTTTATTTTGATGATTGGCAGCTGTCACAAATTTATCTGCATGCATTTAAAAAAGGCAAACGCATGAAAAAACGCATGTAAATGCGTCAAAACGTGGCGTTTTTTTCACCACATGCAAAAACGCATGCGCCAAAAAAACCGCAGCGTTTGCAAGCGTTTACATGCGTTTTTTCACCAAGCGTTTTTTTTTTAAAAACGCATGCGTTTTGAAACGCAAGTGTGAAACCAGCCTTAGTCAGCACCACCCTGTCTTCCACATGGTCCAATCTCAGTAGCTGAGATTTTAGGCCACATATTCCTCACCCTTCCTCTCACCATGCCGAGTGCCCAGAGACAAGTGATCTCGCACTTGGACTTTCCAAAGAGTTGTTGACATTTCAATTTATAGATTCTGGCCTCTCCCCCTGTCCGCTTCAAGCAGGACATGAGGAGATCGCATGTAGCTATGCCCAAGTATTTTAGAAGCCATGCTCACAAGAAGGCAAATGTGGGAAAATGCAATTACGGAAACAATAGCTGGATGATGATGAGACACAATAGCCAACAAGTGATGTTGTTAAGTCAGCAAGTCAGGAGGAGGACCAGGGTGCGAAAGTGGAAAACAACGTGGTAGACAATAAAGTCCCTGACTCAATCTGGGAATGTGACATGCAGAGCGAGGTCATCAGCTCTGAGGGGGGATCCACAGCACCACAACAGACAGAAAGCAGTAGTGAGGTTGCCAGAGACACAAGGTGGGCAACAGTTCCCCAGAACACTGACCTGAAGCTGTTGCCCCTGAACCTACAACCAGACATAGTTAGGTGTCACAATGGCCGTAACCTGGTGGTGGCTCTGAAGCTTGACATCCTTGCACAAGTACCATGCCTGCCCCACATGCTCAACTTCATAGTATGGCAGTTTCTCAAAACCTTCCCAGATCTGCCTGAGCTACTTATGAATGTACGACGCGTGAGTGCCCATTTCCACAAGTCAGCTAAAGCTGCCGCCACCCTGCTACAGCAGCATTTACATTGTCCAGCTCACCAACTGGTGTTCAATGTCACAACATATTGGAACTCAATGTAGCATATATTGGCAAGGCTTTGTGAGCAGCAGAGAGCAGTAGTTGAATACCAGCTGCAACATGCCCCTCGATATTCTAGTCAGCCTCCTCACATAAGAACTGATGAGAGGAACGGATGTCTGACTTATGTGTTCTCCAAAACTTTGAGGACTTGACCAAGATGGTGAGCGGCGATGATGCCATAATGAGCATCACCAACCCACTTCTCTGTCTACTGAAATGTTCACTGTTCACAATTAAAAAGGAGGCTTTGAAGGCAGAACACATTGAGATGGAGCAAGAAACTACGGTATACACTACTATACTTCACAGTCTAGTCCTATCTCTTCTAGTATAATCTGGTATCTGGCACACCGTATCTTATCAAGACACACCATTTGGTATCGGGCCTCCTGATGAGCCGTGAAGGTAAAACGCGTTGAAGCAATGGAAGGCGGGTGGTATATCTTTCAGATGAGTACATCGATATCCAATCCATAGTTCATAACACTCTATTGTTTAGAGGTGTCAGTCTCAATTGATCCACATGCTTTGGACAAGTACATGTGTGACTATCTTGGATTATTAATAGATTGTGATTATGGGCATTGAATTATATGCCATTATTCATCAGGTTGGATCAATAAGGACTTATGAAATGACTATTATGTGTCTGTATTTATGAAAGCCACCAGTGCCATGTGTACTTGAATGACTTTTAAATTTTTCCTTGGTGTATAGGGTCCTTTTTTCTGCAGGTGTGGCTATGGCCTATGTCTAGCAATAGTGGTTCCTTTAGTGTTCATTGAGGCACAAGTCTGGCTATAGGGTGCATCTAGGGAGCCATAGGGGTAGTCATCGATCAGCGGTGGTGCCACAACGCTACCCCCTAGGGTGTCAACCTCCGCCGCTAGGAAAGAACAAGCATAGGCATAACACCAGGGGTTCCTAGTACACTCCAAGGTTGTGTGTTTTTTTTCACGGTGTGTTCCTTTGTGTTGTGTATGTTCCACCTGTTAGTGGTTTTTTAGAGAATGTTAATAAAGATTGTATCCTTTTAATTGGGTTTCAACATGACACATCTCATATTGTGACCCTAGGAGCAACAAAAAAAATACTTTTTGACCTTCTAGTTGAGACAACATTTTTGGAAACAAAAAGAGCTGGTGAGTTCTATTTGTATATGATCCAGTGCCTTGTTATGGGCTGTCAGGTGGTCGTCACATAGGTAGTTACCACACTGCATACTGGATTTCAAAACCAGGACAGGAGACTTTGTACAGTAAGTACAGAAGATCCTGGACTCCTCCGTATCAGGCTAGGTAGATGCATATACCTCATAAGGGTTCATGAACTAACAGTCCTTGATGCTGCTACATTAAACTAATCACTGTTTTCATGGCCAATTCAAATAGCCTATATTCTGTAATAATACCACTCTTTTCTGTAATTCATGTATAATGAGCTGTCGCAATAGGGGTAGCATATTACAGGCATCTAGTTAGAGATTATTGCCTTATAAATTATAATCCTTGCTGATGCAACCTAAAATTAAAAATATTAAGATACCATCTACGCTGTTCCCTATAAATACTGTTGTTAGCTGCGTTTAGTGTAGTGATAGGTGCTATGTATCATCTGCTGGAAATGAGTGTTCATTCAGGTCCAATACATCTGTTTCACAGTCCATAACTTGATTGCTTTTTTCCATACGCTCATTGACTTTTTTGTGTTTTTATGATGACCTGTACTCAGAAATTCATCAAAGTAGGCAAAATTAATTGATTTAATGTGTCCATTCTCAGTTTCACTGTCGCAGCTGTATGTTAGAGGTAGTGGTGGGAAACTTTACGCTACTGGAGCCTGAATTACCACTTCTGAACTCTCCAGTGCTTTGTTTCCATCTCTTTGTATGTGTTTCTTGAAGTATGTTAGGGGTCTGGTGGAAGACCGATGACCTAGAATGTAAACCCAACTTTCTGACACTGCACACTACCCTAAATCCTCTGGGAATCTTCACATTTTATGATGCCTTGCACACAGTCAAGGCACCCAGTGCCAGAGGCAGCAAAGCAATCTCAAAACATCTTTGAATCTCCACCATGCTTGACTGTAACTACTGTGTTCTTTTATTTCAAACCCGAAAAGAGTTAAGGCAACCACACTAACTTAGAAGGGGTGCCAGGATGCACATATAGGGGTTCAGTGCATATAAGTACAAATAACCAAAAAGAAAAAAAGAGGCACCAGCAGAACCAGTATAACAAATATATAATAGTTTATTAAACAAAAAAGGGGAATTAAAAACACATGTCGCAACAGGAGCGCAAGACAAACGACAGGGAACACACCACAAAGGGTGGCAACATGGTGTCCACCCAGAAGTATACCCCCAGAAGAAGGCACGGAGCCGAAACGCGCGTTGGGGTGGGTGACACCGTGGTCTCTGCAGGTAAACCTTTTTGTATCATACTTCATGCTCATTTGTGCTCGTCCTCATCTTTCGGACATAGCTCCCTGTTGGTGCTTTATAGTTGTTGGTACGTACCTACGCACCCCCATAGGCTCTGCACTGCTGCTTTATATTGGGTCATATATTGTATAGGTGTGCTATAGTTATTATCTCTGTACAAAGGTTTGCCTGGTGGACACCATGTTGCCACCCTTTGTGGTGTGTTCCCTGTCGTTTGTCTTGCGCTCCTGTTGCGACATGTGTTTTTAATTCCCCTTTTTTGTTTAATAAACTATTATATATTTGTTATACTGGTTCTGCTGGTGCCTCTTTTTTTCTTTTTGGTTATTTGTGTTCTTTTATTTGTAGGTCTCATTCCATTAACAGTAAACAATAGAATGTGTTTTACCAAAAAAGCTCTATCTTGGTCTCATCTGCCCACAAGATGCCTGCTGGCCCTCTACAAATAGCAAGGGCCACCTGATGATCCTCTAACAATAGAGATGACCCACTGCTGGCCCTCTAACAGTAGTAAAGGCCACCTGATGGCCCTCTACAAATAGTGAGGGCCGCCTGATGGACCTGAGAAAGAAAAATTTGTGACTTTCATAGTCTCTACTTCATAAATTAAACAGAATGTATCCGATCATGTCTCACACACCATATGGCCAGACAAGATAGTAAAATGTTAAAATTACATTTCCTGGTGAATGTTTTTTTCCACCATTGAAAGCAATGCAAACGTGCAAAAACACTATGTGTGAACATAGCCCTGGGTGTGGAGAAGCATTTTTTTCTATTATTAATTTTGCTTCTATGAATTTCAGCAATTTTTAGACTCCCTTCAGACCTTTGGGGTGGCCGTCAGAAAAATGCTCTATTTCCCATTGACTTCCACTATACTCGTTACACCTGATCCCGAGAATTATAGTGCTCATTCATTACTAATGTTTACCATTGTGAGTGGAGTTTAAAGACTTTGTGAAAAACAAAAAGAGCTAAGCACTAACAAGCAGTTGCTACCTACCTGACTGTTGTGCCCGGCATCTGACATCACGTCGGCAGAGTGGTAGCTTGTTTTCCACTGCACTCTGTTGACGGAGCTGGACTTCAATGTTATTCTGGATAACAGCCGAATTCCCGTGCCTACTGTCAATCAGTAGGACGTCGGAAACTGCTGCTTTGTCGACGTGACGTCACCAAAGCTAGCTGAATCTCCAGCTGGAGTGGTCTGTGAACGGCACCAGGCAAAGCAGCCAGGTAGGTAGCAACTATAAGTCTGTTAGTTCTTAGGCACATTTTTTGTTCTCACAGAGCCCCGGATATATTCTTTAAGGTTTCTAGATATTTTTGACTGATTTGTCATTTACGACTTTTCTAAAAGTCGTAAAGTTAGTAGCAAATATACTCTAGTCCTTTTCTGAAAAGATTATCTGTATGCCAGAAAACCATTTTGAAAAATTTGGTGCAAAAACAGGCACAAGACAAAAAAGAGAAACGGCTTAAAGACAAACTTTCTGTAGGAACAACCCTGCTAAGCCATCTATATGAGCAGGTAGGTCATAGGGAGGTGAATAACATTATACCTTGATATTTGCGATCCAATGCCTTATCCCGGAGAAATCCACATTTTTCTCACATGTAAATGAGCTGTGTGGACTATGGGCTGGACACTGATCTGCATGGGAATTTGCCTTCAGAGATTATTATAAATAAAAACGGCATGAACAGTGTGATATGTAATGGTTACCAGTCTTACCAGTGTAATGTGTAATACATTTGCTGTTTCCTCTCTGTGCTTCAGCTTCCATCTCACATCCCGTAATGGTTGCATATTGTTGAAATACAGTAGAGCTGTGAGAGCAGCAGCTGCTAACTTGTTTGTTATGAGGCAAAGTTCAGTTTTGCCACACTGATATATGTCTCACACTGGTAATGCACCCTTCTATTTAAAACAAGCTGAAGAGGCAGACTTTCATGTAAATCATTGTCCTGCCCATAGTCCTGAACAGCTCATTTACATATGAGAAAAATCTGCATTGCTCTGGAATAAGACATCTGATTGCAGATCAATGTGTCATGTTATTCAGCTTTCTATGATCGACATGCCTTTATACACAGCTTAGGAGCAGGATTGGACTGGCCTACAGGAGAACAGAAGAATCCTCCAGTGGGCCCCTGTGCAAGAGTTGGCCACCACCTTCTTATATGAACAGTACTTGACACAATATACTTGAATCACTATGTACAGACAAAGGCAGCATCTTATTCATTTAACAATCCGAGTTCATAGTTATATACAGGTGCTTTCACTGGAGAAGGTGGTAACTATACTGACCGCAAATCCTGATCTTAACACCGAAACTAGAAGTAGCAGTGGGGTGTACCTAACAAACCCTAGACACCTCATCACAGCCGGAGGACTAGATACCCCTATAGATGGAAATAGGTGTTGTGAATTCTGTGGCAGAGCTCCCTCCTCTGGTCACAAGTGGTACTTCGGTTGGTTCTCTCTGTGAGCTTCCGTTGGTGGAGGAAAGTGGTACTGCGGCTTCTGAGTTTCCTTCCTCAGGTGATGTGGTGAAGTCGTTAGGTGCTGCTCTATTTAACTCCACCTAGTGCTTTGATCCTGGCCTCCAGTCAATGTTCTAGTATTGGACCTGTTTCCTCCTGGATCGTTCCTGTGGCCTGCTGCTCTGCATAGCTTAGTTCCTCTTTGCTATTTGTTTGCTGTTTTTTCTGTCCAGCTTGTCAATTTGTTTTTTTCTGCTTGCTGGAAGCTCTGGGACGCAGAGGGTGTACCTCCGTGCCGTTAGTTCGGTACGGAGGGTCTTTTTGCCCCCTTTGCATGGTTTTTGTAGGGTTTTGTGTTGACCGCAAAGTTACCTTTCCTATCCTCGCTCTGTTCAGAAAGTTGGGCCTCACTTTGCTAAATCTATTTCATCTCTACGTTTGTCTTTTCATCTTAACTCACAGTCATTATATGTGGGGGCTGCCTTTTCCTTTGGGGTATTTCTCTGAGGCAAGGTAGGCTTATTTTCTATCTTCAGGCTAGCTAGTTTCTCAGGCCGTGCCGAGTTGCATAGGGAGCATTAGGCGCAATCCACGGCTGCCTTTAGTGTGGTTGGAGAGGATTAGGGATTGTGGTCAACAGAGTTCCCACGTCTCAGAGCTCGTTCTTGTTTTTTGGGTTATTGCCAGGTCACTGTATGTGCGCTGACCTCTATGTCCATTGTGGTACTGAATTACCTTTCATAACAAATAGGAATACTACCTTGCCTCAGAGCAGAACCCCAAAGAATAGGCAGCCCCCCACAAATATTGGCTGTGAGTAGGAGAGGAAAGACAAACACAGGCAGAAAACAGGATTTAGCACAAGAGGCCACTCTAGCTAAAATAGGAAAGGATAAAATAGAGTCCTGTGCGGTCAGTATTAAAACCCTTCCAAAAATATCCACAGCAGATTATACAAAAAATTCCTCCATCTAACTAAAGACGTGGAACGTATATCTGCAACTCCAGAGACTCCTACACTCAGAGCAGGAATACAATCAAAAAACAAGCACACAGCTTGTGTGCCATAGAAAAAGAAACAGACACTTATCTTTGCTGAATTGGCAGCTAAGCAGGAGAAGCCAGACAGAGATCCAACACTTCCCAAGAAACATAGACAACTGGCAAGGACTAATGAGTCCTGCAAACCTAAATACCCCAGTCAGAATTGCAATCAGCAGATACACCTGTCCAGGACTGCAGGCCAGGGACAACTGCATTACCACCTACAACCACCAGAGGGAGCCCAAAAGCAGAATTCACAACACTTCTCCTAAAATTAGAATATAATCAAAAAGTTAATTTATTTCAGTTCTTCAATACAAAAAGTGAAACTCATATATTATATAGAGTCATTACAAACAGAGTGATCTATTTCAAGTGTTTATTTCTGTTAATGTTAATGATTATGGCTTACAGAATAATTAGCAAATAATTAGAATAATTAGCAAAAATCATCTGCAAAGGCTTCCTAAATGTTTAAAAAGGTCCCTTAGTCTGTTTCACTAGGTTCCACAATCATCTGGAAGACTGCTGACTTGACAGAGGTCCAAAAGGCAGTCATTGACACATTCCACAAGGAGGGTAAGCCACCAAAGGTCAATGCTAAAGAACCTGGCTGTTAACGATTTTTATTAAAAAATTGAAATAAATTAACTTTTTGATAGTATTGTAATTTTGCGAGAAGCACCTGTAAATTTGTGATTGAGGATAATGTAACATTTGCGTGTAGTTAAAAATTAGGACACTGGAGTAAGTTACTGGTGGGCCCTTGGCATCCCAGTCCAATACTGATTAGGACGGTTGATCCTATTGACCAATTGCCTTAACCCCTTCCCGACCCATGACGCCACGTAGGTGTCATGAAAGTCGGTGCCAATCCGACCCATGACGCCTATGTGGCGTCATGGAAAGATCGCGTCCCTGCAGATCGGGTGAAAGGGTTAACTCCCATTTCACCCGATCTGCAGGGACAGGGGGAGAGGGAGTTTAGCCCAGGGGGGGTGGCTTCACCCCCCCGTGGCTACGATCGCTCTGATTGGCTGTTGAAAGTGAAACTGCCAATCAGAGCGATTTGTAATATTTCACCTATTATAACTGGTGAAATATTACAATCCAGCCATGGCCGATGCTGCAATATCATCGGCCATGGCTGGAAACACTAATGTGCCCCCACCCCACCGATCGCCCCCTCAGCCCTCCGATCTGTCCGGTACACTGCTCCGGCTCCCCTCCGTCCTGTGCTCCGCTCCCCCTGTGCTCTTGTCCGCTCCCCCCGTGCTCCAATCACCCTCCCCGTGCTCCAACCACCCCCCCTGCACTCCGATCCACCCCCCCTGCAGTCCGATCCACCCCCCCTGCAGTCCGATCCACCCCCGATGCTCCAATGCACCCCCCCGTGCTCCGTTCCACCCCTCCCGCGCTCCGATCCACACCCCCCATGCTCCGATCCCCCCCCCCCGCGTGCTCCCCCCACCCCATCATACTTACCGATCCTGCCGGGGTCCGTCCGTCTTTTCCCTGGGCGCCGCCACCTTCCAAAATGGTGGACGCATGCGCAGTGCGCCCGCCGAATCTGCCGGCCGGCAGATTCGTTCCAAAGTACATTTTGATCACTGAGATAGATGATATCTCAGTGATCAAAATAAAAAAAATAATAAATGACCCCCCCTCTTTGTCACCCCCATAGGTAGGGACAATAAAAAAATAAAGAATTTTTTTTTTCCACTAATGTTAGAATAGGGTTAGGGGTAGGGTTAGGGATAGGGTTAGGGGTAGAGTTAGGGTAAGGGTTAGGGGTAGGGTTAGGGGTAGGGTTAGGGCTAGGGTTAGGGGTAGGGTTAGGGGTAGGGCTAGGGTTAGGGGTAGGGCTAGGGTTAGGGTTAGGGGTAGGGCTAGGGGTAGGGTTAGAGGTAGGGTTAGGGTTGGGGCTAGGGTTAGGGTTAGGGCTAGGGTTAGGGCTAGGGTTAGGGTTTTGGTATGTGCACACGTATTCTGGTCCTCTGCAGATTTTTCCGCTGTGGATTTGATAAATCCGCAGTGCTAAACCGCTGCGGATTTATGGCGGATTTACAGCGTTTTTTCTGCGCATTTCAATGCGGTTTTACAACTGCGATTTTCTATTTGAGCAGTTGTAAAACCGCTGTGGAATCCGCAGAAAGAAGTGACATGCTGCGGAATGTAAACCGCTGCGTTTCCGTGCAGTTTTTCCGCAGCATGTGTACAGCGATTTTTGTTTCCCATAGGTTCACATTGAACTGTAAACTCATGGGAAACTGCTGCGAATCCGCCCCGTTTTCCGCAGCGTGTGCACATGCCTTTAGAATTAGGCTATGTGCACACGGTGCGGATTTGGCTGTGGATCCGCAGCGGATTGGCCGCTGCGGATTCGCAGCAGTGTTCCATCAGGTTTACAGTACCATGGAAAACCAAATCCGCTGTGCCCATGGTGCGGAAAATACCGCGCGGAAACGCTGCGTTGTATTTTCCGCAGCATGTCAATTCTTTGCGCGGATTCCGCAGCGTTTTACACCTGTTCCTCAATAGGAATCCGCAGGTGAAATCCGCACAAAAAACACTGGAAATCCGCGGAAAATCCGCAGGTAAAACGCAGTGCCTTTTACCCGCGGATTTTTCAAAAATGATGCTGAAAAATCTCACACGATTCCACAACGTGGGCACATAGCCTTAGGGTTAGGGTTGGAATTAGGGTTGTGGTTAGGGTTGTGATTAGGGTTATGGCTACAGTTGGGATTAGGGTTAGGGGTGTGTTGGGGTTAGTGTTGGAGGTAGAATTGAGGGGTTACCACTGTTTAGGCACATCAGGGGTCTCCAAACGCAACATGGCGCCACCATTGATTCCAGCCAATCTCGTATTCAAAAAGTCAAATGGTGCTCCCTCAAGTCCGAGCCCCGACGTGTGCCCAAACAGTGGTTTACCCCCACATATGGGGTACCAGCATACTCAGGATAAACTGTGCAACAATTACTGGGGTCCAATTTCTCCTGTTACCCTCGTGAAAATAAAAAAATGCTTGCTAAAACATCATTTTTGAGGAAAGAAAAATGATTTTTTATTTTCACGGCTCTGCGTTGTAAACGTCTGTGAAGCAATTGGGGGTTCAAAGTGCTCACCACATATCTAGATAAGTTCCTTGGGGGGTCTAGTTTCCAAAATGGGGTCACGTGTGGGGGGTTTCTACTGTTTAGGCACACCAGGGGCTCTGCAAACGCAACGTGACGCCCGCAGACCATTTCATCAAAGTCTGCATTTCAAAAGTCACTACTTCACTTCTGAGCCCCGACGTGTGCCCAAACAGTGGTTTACCTCCACACATGGGGTATCAGCGAACTCAGGAGAAACTGGACAACTTTTGGGGTCCAATTTCTCCTGTAACCCTTGGGAAAATAAAAAATTCTGGGCTAAATAATTATTTTTGAGGAAAGAAAACGTATTTATTATTTTCACGGTTCTGCATTATAAACTTCTATGAAGCACTTGGGGGTTCAAAGTGCTCACCACACATCTAGATAAGTTCCTTTCGGGGTCTAGTTTCCAAAATGGGGTTACGTGTGGGGGGTTTCTACTGTTTAGGCACACCAGGGGCTCTGCAAACGCAACGTGACGCCCGCAGACCATTTCATCAAAGTCTGCATTTCAAAAGTCACTACTTCCCTTCTGAGCCCCGACGTGTGCCCAAACAGTGGTTTACCTCCACACATGGGGTATCAGCGTACTCAGGAGAAACTGGACAACAACTTTTGGGGTCCAATTTCTCCTGTAACCCTTGGGAAAATAAAAAATTCTGGGCTAAATAATTATTTTTGAGGAAAGAAAACGTATTTATTATTTTCACGGTTCTGCATTGTAAACTTCTATGAAGCACTTGGGGGTTCAAAGTGCTCACCACACATCTAGATAAGTTCCTTTCGGGGACTAGTTTCCAAAATGGGATCACTTGTGGGGGGTTTCTACTGTTTAGCCACATCAGGGGCTCTGCAAACGCAACGTGACGCCCGCAGAGCATTCAATCAAAGTCTGCATTTCAAAACGTCACCACTTCAATTCCGAGCCCCGGCATGTGCCCAAACAGTAGTTTACCCCCACATATGGGGTATCCGCGTACTCAGGACAAACTGGACAACAAATATTGGGGTCAAATTTCTCCTGTTACCCTTGGGAAAATTAAAAAATTCTGGGCTAAATAATTATTTTTGAGGAAAGAAAACGTATTTATTATTTTCACGGCTCTGCATTATAAACTTCTGTGAAGCACTTGGGGGTTCAAAGTGCTCACCACACATCTAGATAAGTTCCTTTCGGGGTCTAGTTTCCAAAATAGGGTCACTTGTGGGGGGTTTCTACTGTTAAGCCACATCAGGGGCTCTGCAAACGCAACGTGACGCCCACAGAGCATTCCATCAAAGTCTGCATTTCAAAACGTCACTACTTCACTTCCGAGCCCCGGCATGTGCCCAAACAGTGGTTTACCCCCACATATGGGGTATCAGCGTACTCAGGACAAACTGGACAACAACATTTGGCGTCCAATTTCTCCTATTACCCTTGGCAAAATAGGAAATTCCAGGCTAAAAAATCATTTTTGAGGAAAGAAAAATTATTTTTTATTTTCATGGCTCTGCGTTATAAACTTCTGTGAAGCACCTGGGAGTTTAAAGTGCTCAATATGCATCTAGATAAGTTCCTTGGGGGGTCTAGTTTCCAAAATGGGGTCACTTGTGGGGAAGCTCCAATGTTTAGGCACACAGGGGCTCTCCAAACGCGACATGGTGTCCGCTAACAATTGGAGCTAATTTTCCATTCAAAAAGTCAAATGGCGCGCCTTCCCTTCCGAGCCCTGCCGAGTGCCCAAACAGTGGTTTACCCCCACATATGAGGTATCGTCGTACTCGGGAGAAATTGCCCAACAAATTTTATGATCCATTTTATCCTATTGCCCATGTGAAAATGAAAAAATTGAGGCTAAAAGAATTTTTTTGTGAAAAAAAAGTACTTTTTCATTTTTACGGATCAATTTGTGAAGCACCTGGGGGTTCAAAGTGCTCACTATGCATCGAGATAAGTTCCTTGGGGCGTCTAGTTTCCAAAATGGGGTCAATTGTGGGGGAGCTCCAATTTTTAGGCACACGGGGGCTCTCCAAACGTGACATGGTGTCCGCTAAAGAGTGGAGCCAATTTTTGATTCAAAAAGTCAAATGGCGCTCCTTCCCTTCCAAGCCCTGCCGTGCGCCCAAACAGTGGTTTACCCCCACATATGAGGTATCAGCGTACTCAGGACAAATTGGACAACAACTTTTGTGGTTCAGTTTCTCCTTTTACCATTGGGAAAATAAAAAAATTGTTGCTAAAAGATAATTTTTGTGACTAAAAAGTTAAATGTTCATTTTTTCCTTCCATGTTGCTTCTGCTGCTGTGAAGCACCTGAAGGGTTAATAAACTTCTTGAATGTGGTTTTGAGTACCTTGAGGGGTGCAGTTTTTAGAATGGTGTCACTTTTGGGTATTTTCAGCCATATAGACCCCTCAAACTGACTTCAAATGTGAGGTGGTCCCTAAAAAAAATGGTTTTGTAAATTTCGTTGTAAAAATGACAAATCGCTGGTCAAATTTTAACCCTTATAACTTCCTAACAAAAAAAAATTTTGTTTCCAAAATTGTGCTGATGTAAAGTAAACATGTGGGAAATGTTATTTATTAACTATTTTGTGTCACATATCTCTCTGGTTTAACAGAATAAAAATTCAAAATGTGAAAATTGCGAAATTTTCAAAATTTTCGCCAAATTTCCGTTTTTATCACAAATAAACGCAGAATTTATTGACTTAAATTTACCACTAACATGAAGCCCAATATGTCACGAAAAAACAATCTCAGAACCGCTAGGATCCGTTGAAGCGTTCCTGAGTTATTACCTCATAAAGGGACACTGGTCAGAATTGCAAAAAACGGCAAGGTCTTTAAGGTCAAAATAGGCTGGGTCATGAAGGGGTTAAGGTCAAAATAGGCTGGGTCATGAAGGGGTTAAAGAAAATACTAATGATGAATCAGGGCCATTATATTTTATCATTTATGAATTTAAAAAGGACCTCTCTGTTCTGAGAAATATTCAACAAGTGACAATAACAGTGGATGAAATGAAAAGATTTTACTCATCAGCAAACTAAATAAATTTTCCTATTATTATAGGGTCACATGTTTACTTTTATTTTACCAGAGTTGGTACAAAAAACTGGTCACATTCTTTTCTCTGGGAGGTACCAGTTGTTGTGTATGAAACAGCTGAATGATAAATGTAGTCTTGTGCACAGATTGTGTCATATTTCATGGTAAACTAATTCATCCGACTTTTTTGCCATTTCAGTGAGTGTTTCATCCATAGTATACAGCTGGAAAGTCAATTAACCAAAAGCACAGTAAAAACGTTTTTAATAAATTCATCAATGTAAATCAATGGTCAGCAAATGAGCAAATGTAAATCAGTAAGAAAAAAAAACAATTCCTCACCTTCAACCAGGAGCCTGAATATACAGTATATTTTTATTTATTTATTTGACTCATTCATTTAGCACCATTAATTCCACAGTAATTTACAAACATTATTTTCAATGTCCCCATTGAGGGTCACAATCTAGATTCCCTATCACTATGTCTTTGGAATGTGGGAGGAAGCAAGAGTACCCGGAGGAAACCCACGCAAATATGGGGAGAACACAGTCATATAAAAAAGTTTCCTACACATTCTGCTAGAGGAGAACATAACTGTTACTAAAGAGTTAATTTATAGGATGAGATCATAGCTGCACCTAAACAGTAATCTGCAAGAAAAATACATTGTTTATAAAAGTTTAGTTTGTTAAAGGGAATTACACCTGCTTGAAAAGGGTTAATGTAATGGAGTTGTTTGGTCTTAAATTACTCATTGCAACTAAATAGTTTCCAGCCTTGCTCAATTCACTTGTTGGAATGTGGCTGCGTACTTGCAGTCTCATGACAATGTAATGAGGTGAAGCACAAGAAGAGTCCAGGGGCGGTTACCTTCTCGGCTCTGTGCCTGGAACCATTGAGCTGTGCTACAGGTTCCCCAGGGGGCAGACTTAGAGACTGGGACAGGAAGGAAGCCGGGCAGAGAGCAGGAAAGGCACGCGCGCAAGCAACAGAGCAGCGTGAGCAGCGGTCAGAGCAGGGTGCAGCTGCACTCCGGGAGAGAGAGAGAGCTCCCGATCAGAGGACAAATACAGGGAGATTGCCCAGAAAGACTGCATCTTGTGAGTACTTGAAAGCGGACTCTGCTGTGACTGGAGAGGGGCGCTTTGAGACCCGTGTAGAGACATTGGCCCATGCAGAGACTGCAACTCCCTGGTACCCACGGTATCAGTACAGAGACTGTGATTCCTGGTGAGAGACTTAACAGTGCAGAGCCCCTGATTCCTGGTGAGAGACTTAACCCTCCGTCACATACAACTGATCTGACAGGCGCTTCTCTTTTACTTTCATTTCTCCTTCCTCACCAGATTGTGAGGAAACCCCCTCCCTCCAGGTAGTCTCCTGTCTCTTGAAGGTCTGTGAAACCTGATATCACAGTTGGATTTCAGAGCTTCAGGGGAGAGGATATAGCTGCACAGATCTCTCAGGCTCATTGTATGTGAATACGTCACATTCAGTAAGGTTGGTATTTTATGTTTTTATTCATCACAATAGTTTATTTAGCTTGTTTTATGAATGTATAGCACAAAATGTGAGGATATTTCATAGAAATAAGGGAGATTTTATAAAAGAAAGTGTGCTGCTCAGGCATATACAGTAGTTCCCTAACATATTCCTTCTCTTGCTTCAGATTATCTGCTGAAATGGAGAGGAAAATGTACAATTTATCCAAACAACTTGATGTTGAGGAAGTAACAAACATGCTGTTAGATGATAGAGACCTCACACTGAATGAGGATTTAGGAGAGGAAAGTGAGATTGATTCTCATGATGAGGTGGAAGAATGTGTCCTGGATTCTGAAACAGAGCAAGATGGTGACAGTGGTGAGGATGAAGAAGTTGGATCATATTATATTGGAAAAGATAAAAATACTAAATGGAACAAGAAGCCATTCCAGAAAAAACGTAGGGAACCTTTAAACATTATTACTCACCTTCCTGCAGTAATAGGAACTGCACGTAATGCAAAAACTGCAGTTGAATGCTGGAACAGTATATTTACAGATGACATTCTGGACTCTATTGTCACATATACCAACCAATATATAGACATTATAAAGGACAAGTACATCTGCAACAGAACCATCAAGCCCACAGATGAAATAGAACTGCGTGCTTTTTTTGGATTACTGTACCTTGCAGGAGCTTATAGGGCAAATAGACAAAGTTTGGAGGAACTTTGGGGTAAAGATGGGGATGGAGTTGAAAAATTTAGCCTTGTTATGTCCATAAACAGATTCAAGATTCTAATTCGTTGCCTTCGGTTTGACGACAGAACTACCCGAACCGAACGCAAAACACATGACCGACTTGCTCCAATTCGTGATATATTTCAAAGATTTGTTGTAAACTGTAAACAAAGTTATTACCCTGGAGAGAATCTCACTATTGACGAAATGCTCCCTGGTTTTCGTGGTAGATGTGCCTTTCGTCAATATATTCCATCAAAGCCAAACAAATATGGAATAAAAATTTATGCCCTTGTTGATGCCAGTAAGACCTACACTTACAACCTGGAAGTTTATGCAGGAAAACAACCAGAAGGTCCTTACTGTGTGAGCAACAAACCCATTGATGTTGTAAAAAGACTGGCTGAACCCTTATTTGGATCGGGTCGCAATATTACAGCTGACAATTGGTTTACAAGTTGTGATCTGATTGATTATCTGAAAATTCAGAAGCTGTCATATGTGGGAACTGTAAGAAAAAACAAAAGGGAATTGCCGCCACAGTTTGTAAGTGTGAAAGAGAGACAACAGTACAGCAGTATGTTTGCATTCCATAATGGAAAGGCTTTAGTTTCCTATGTACCACATGCCAAAAAAATCGTACTTCTTCTATCAACACTTCATGATGATGCTGCCATCGATCCTGGGACTGGGGCAGAAAAAAAAACGGAGATAATTACATTTTACAATGCCACCAAAGGGGGTGTGGATACAGCAGATCAGATGTGCTCCACTTTCAACGTCAGCAGAAACATCAAACGCTGGCCAATGGTCATATTTTTTGCTATGTTGAATTTGGGTGGTATATATTCACAAGTAATTTATCTTGAAAACAAGCTTGAACCACTCCGTAGACGATTGTATCTGAAAAAATTGGCCCATGAACTAGTACTTGGAGAGCTACGCAGGAGAAGCGTGAAAACAATCGGTATCCCCTCTCGCCTTCAAGTTCAGCTCAAAAGGTTCCGCCCAGAAGATGATGGTGAAAAGTCACCATCTGCACCACCTCACAAAAGAAGGAGATGCACCACCTGCCAAACGGAAAGCGGAACCAGAAGGCTTTCAAATTATGAATGTCTCAAATGTCATAAAGCAATTTGCCTGACACATGCAAAAATGGTGTGTAATTCTTGCTATTTGCTCTGCAAGTGTGACTTTTCTGGGGAAACCTCAGAATCTACTTCTGATTGAATATGTTTTTAATAGTACTTAAGGTACCTTAAAATTAAGTTTGTGTTCAAAAATTTTCTTTGTACATTTTTTTGAGAGAGTTGAACTGGGGACTATTTGGCGGGAGTTTTGAAAAGTTTGGATTTCATAGTTATTAGTTTTATGTTAAGTAAATGTTTTTTTTTGCAACTGATTATGTGTAGTCTCTTTTATTACATCCCTATGAAGGTCACTGATCACTTTTAGAGCACTGAAATTGCAAACATTAGATATTATAGGTATTTTTCCAGCAGGCGCCTGACAGGCACATTGTATGTGAACTCGTTAGTCCGAATATTGTATGTGACGGAGGGTTAATAATAGACTGACCATTGCTTTCCCAGGATAGGCTGTGCTGTAAAAGCTAAAGACTCAGAGTCTGTGCATATCACATTAAGTCCTGAAACCCCAGGCAGCGGGCTCCTAGAGACTACTCAGCCCACGGACAACAGAGGGACGACAAGTGCCGCTGTTTCTCGGCGACTACGTTGGAGAAGACGACCCTTCAAGCAAGTCCTCATAAGACTGATAAGTGATCTTTTCTCAAGAAATCCTGCTTACTTCTGTTACACTGTTTGACTCCCATATTTTTGCACTGTTTTGTTGCTAGTTATTTTCCATTTCTTCCTCCCTGCGAGGAGAACCTGATTCCTGTTATTAAACCCCTTAACTGTTGGTCTGTCTGTTCCATGGTGACATACTCAGTACCTGCATACTATTACAACTACACAGTTCTAGCTGTGGCACCAGAGAACCCTCATAGTACACTGTGCGAGCAATGCGAGGATTCACAAATCTGCAGACTTGTAGTTTAAGACCGGACAACCCCTTTAAGTCTTTTTTCACATCCTGTAAAGAGACAGCAGCAGTCAAACCAATCAGAGCCATTGTATCTAGTCTGGGGTTTAACTCTGCTGCTTCTTCCAGCCCCCTTCTCCTGATGCTGAATAGTGTACAGGAATCAATCTTGCATTGCTTATACTGTAATATTCAGCATGAAGTAAAAGAGCAGCAAAGATCGTCCTGATTTTTTTTCTTTCATAATATTTATGTAAAATAAAGGTTTATATTTTGTCTTCTTTGCTTCATGAGATTCCGAATGTCTTCAGAGGACCTCTTTAAAATCAAATAATCTATTTTTTGTATTCCATTGTAAAATATCTAAATATTTGCTTGAAATAAGAACATAAAATCGATCAAAACCCTAGATAAAAATATTTTTTTGTACATTTCTATCTGACCCTTCAACATTATTAATTTTTCTGTATGAATGCTGTAAAACGGCACATTGACAGACAACAACAAACAGTATTGATGCAGTCACCACTATTTATACTAATTACATGTTAGTTACCTAAACACACTACTGTGATGGGCTAAACTTTACATGTGCTCACCAGCCATTCACTGCACAATTAATATATCAGAAACTAGAACTCTTCCTTTTCTATTTCACTGCTTAAATATCTGTGCATATTCTTTTTTTAGACAAAAATACAAAGGGTCAGTACATTTTTAACTTTTTAAATATTAGATCTTTGTGTTTTTCTGAACTGATTGAAGCTCTACTGGGTCTGTGTATGTGTCCAGTTCAGGCAAAAGCAAGGAATGTTTGAAGTAGAATTTTCCATAAAAAAAAATGTTAATCTATCAACAGCATTTTAATGTCTAGCAAGATTTGAAGAAATTCATATAAGTAGAAGAGAATTAAGGAGACTTATGAGTGAGTCTAAAATGTGCCTTTGTTATCCTGTAGTTTAACTGCTTAGTGGATACTAAGTCACATATTGAGAGGCAGAACCCTCAAGACACTGATCTGTGAGAGATTGTCTCTCTTTCTAAAAAAAAAACTTGACATTCCACGCATTTAGCAATATGACAGCCAGCTGTGGCCACCAATTTGCTAAATTGTAGTGAGCTGGCAAAAGGTTTAAAAAAATAGTAATAATACCAGTCACCTATCCTGCCATCCTTCTGCCTGGTCTTCCGCGGTTCTTTTCGCATTCCTCAATTATAAATGTCCAGTTCAACCTGCTTTACTCTTCTCTGAGTCTTTCAGGCCTTTGACATAACTACTCATTGGCTAGACCAGTGTTCCCCAACTCCGGTTCTCAAGAGCCACGAACGGGTCATGTTTTCAGGATTTCCTTAGTATTGCACAGGTGATAATTCCATCACCTACACAGGCAAGCATTCAATCACCTGTGCAATACTAAGGAAATCCTGAAAACATGACCTGTTGGTGGCTCTTGAGGACCAGAGTTGGGGAATACTGGGCTAGGCCTTGGACAACCCACATCAAAATGTTGTGACATCACGTCAGCACTGGAAGACCCTGAATGGAATAAACAGGCTGAGGAGCATGTGCACAATGCGTGGAGGACCAGATGTCAAAACAGTTGAGCAGTGGGACATGTGAGGGGTGAGGTGAGTATTATTTTTTTTTTACATCCTACCCCAGAGCATAATGAGAGACATTTAATTCACAGTGATTAACTTGGATTTTACAGGGAAATTCAATTAGCATCCAAGTTATCTGGCAAATTCGAATCTTGGCAGATTAGATCATCTTTCGTTGAAACCAATCAAGTATCTCATGTTTCTGACTGTATTTTCAGTCCGAGCGCTATCTGTGGAAAAATGGGACAGTACTTGGACTAATGTTAATCAATAGAGCAGTGCAAATTAATGTTTTGTTTTTTTTTCACTTACCAAATTTCCGTGTGAAAAAAATGCAGCATGCTGTAGTTTCTTCTATAAATATAATGAGACACTCCCTCAAGTCTATGGGTACGCAAAAACAATAGGATGCCATTCGGAGACTCAGTATAGCATCTAATTTTATGGATACATTGCAATTCTGTGAAATGGGAAACTGTGATTGGTTTTGTAAATGATTACTACCTGCTGCAGTAAAAAGAAGGGTTGTACATGGATGACAAGTAAGAAAACAATCATTCCACTTTACTGGATGAAACTTTCAGTGACATTCGTGCCAATGTATCTGTATATCCCACAGCTTCACGGGAATGTGAAGAGAGTGGCCAAGTGCCAGAATAGGCGCATCTTCCTGATGTGCCTTTTCTGGGGTGGCTGGGGGCAGATGTTTTTAGCCAGGGGGGGGCCAATAACCATGGACCCTCTGCAGGCTATTAATATCTGCCCTCAGTCACTGGCTTTACTACTCTGGCGGAGAAAATTGCGTGGGAGCCCACGCCAATTATTTCCGCCATTTAACCCTTTAATTTAATAGCTAGACAGCCCAAATTTTGCACATACACATTACTAACATTAGCAGTGTGGAATATGCAAAAAAAATGGGGATATGAGATGGTTTACTGTATGTAAACCATGTCTCATATCATGTCGGGTTTAGGAAGGAGAGAGGAAAAGCCGGCAATTGAATTACCGGCTTTAAAGCTATCTCGCGCTGGATGAAATATTAATATATATATATATATGTGTCTCAATGACATACATATATATATATATTTATATATATATATATACATTATATATGTTTTTTTATGATTTTTTGAGAACATGAAGTATGTCCGTATGTCGGTTTTGCAAGCCTGCGAGGATACGGACCACTATTTTGGGGACTTTTCTGCGTATTACGGCCGTAAATTACGGACCAAATTTTTATACGCTGAGTGTTACGCCGGCCTAACTGTGTACAGTATTTATGTGCAAAATGTGTAGTAAATGCTAGCAAGCATGCAGACTTGAGTTTCCTTGCCTGTACTACGCATGTACAGCTCTGTTCACACTTCACTTCAGACCGGTATCTATGCCTAGCACTTCCGTTATAAAAAATATTTGATCCTTTAAGTGTGTTATCTCATAGTAACAACCCCTGTACATATAGTATACTACCCATCTATGCGTCAGGCACTTTGATGGCCCAGAATGGTAATGTATAGTGTGACGCCCAGGAGACCGGGGTACCCAGCACCGGACCAATGGAGTCTGTCTCTTGAGGGGGATGTCACGGGTGGCTTGACCCGGTGCTGTGGCCTCAGGCAATGCACAGTGTAAGGGTATCATGAGGGAACAGGCACTTACTTGATCAGCAGCAGGTTCTCTCAGCGGTGATGATCCCGATCCTGGATAGATGGCTATTGTCCAAATGAAAGACTGAGGCACTGAAACATTTAACCAGTTTACTTCAACATAAAAGGGATTTACAACCAGTCCTGTCACCGGAGTCTGTATGGGAACTCTGAGTTACTTTGACCCTGCCGGGGTCTTCGCCTCTTATTGTTCTCAGTTTCTGTGTGGCCCTGCTGCTGTATGTGAACTGGCTGCCGGCCCAATCTGTCCCCTCCGGGTCCTGGTTCGACGGGCAACCCGAGTCCTTTTATCGGCTTACCCCCTCCAGGAGTACCGCTGAACTCTATGTCTGTTGCTGCATCCGGCCATAGGGAAGCTGATATCACCTCACGTTTTTTCCGGTTGCTGTATTATATATAATGAATACAGCCACGGATCCGGTATCCGTCTTTGCGCCTGTTCTGGGTAGTGATTAATGCTACCCGGTTCTCACAATGTCCTTTTTCTCTATCCCTCTTCTCCTCAGGCCGGTGATTTGGGCCTGGAAACCATCATAGGGCTGTTAGAAATTCAGCTGTATGACCTCTCACTTTCAGCTCCTTAGCCCAACTGCCATTTCTTCTCTCAGACCAGAATGGATCAAGGGGAGTCTCTGGAGCTCCCCCTTCTGGCCGGAGGAGGTAGTGCAGTCTTGCTATTTTAGTATTTGTATTCAGTGTCAGTAACTATATTTGTGGCAAATACCTCTAGGGGTGCCACATTCCCCCTTAGTTAAGAAGAGTACTCCGGGACTGTGGGACGATAACATTTTGAAATAACAATTAATATGTACAGAGTCTTAAAAATGAAAAGTTACAAAAACCACTCAAGGAAACAAAAATAGAGTTCTGTAAAAAGTCACTTCAAATAGCGTCTATTAATACAGTTCTATCCTTGAAGGTACTAGGAAAGGCACTGCACTTTGTGTCCAGGAATTTAGTTCCATTTTTCCAACGGAGATATCAATATAAAGTCTAAAGAAAGTTCAAAAAGAGCAAAAAGCAAAGTTCAAAAAGCAGTCTTTCCGGAGCTTTGATTTAGTGCCTCCGGGCTGATAAAAAGTTCAAGAATATGCAAGAAGTTCATACAGACAAGTCTCTGTAGGTACTGGGCTTAAACGTTGCAGAATGATAACAATGACTATAGTTTTATAGTTGGTAATCCGCATACCTGGCCGGTAATTGACCCTGGGTACTACGCTGTGATCTACGTAATAGCGGTGTCTCTTCATGTGGTGTACTACTGTCCACTGCGGATGTAGTATCTGCCCGCTCTGCTAAAGATAATTCCACGACTATGGAGTTGGCAAGTCCACCGTGAAAGGGATTACTCTGATCAGGAATCTGTTCTTCCTGGCCTGGAACCTCCCGTAGTACGGGGTCAGCCTCTTCCTGTCTTGGGACTTCTGGTATTGGGTTCGGTGTTGGGTAAAAGGCCACCATGGGAACCACTACTGCACCATGGTATGTTAGTAGGGTTTTGGGAAAGTCTCCTATACAGGTGTGATACATTTCCTCTTCTTTTTCCTTTACTGGTTGGACCTGCATGGGTTGAATAACTTCTGGTTCTGGCTGGACAACTTCTGGCTCTTTCAATGCTTCCGGACATAATTTAAGATTGTCTCTTGACACTAGTACAGATGTTAAGCCTCCGTTTTTGCTAATGAGACACATTTCAGGATTATCCATTCTTGTTGGTAAAACTGTGTAGGGTACGGCTTCCCACTGATTGTCTAGTTTATTGGTTCGACGATTTCTCTTGAGCACTTGGTCACCCGGTCTTATTGGGGTCGCTAGAGCATTCTGGTTGAAAGTTCGCTCTTGTCTTTCTCTAGTTTGCTGAAGGTTTCTTTCCACACTCTCTTGCACTTAGCGATACTGCTTTTGCCGTATGATATCTCAATTGGAGTCTTGAACTTCTGCATCTGGTTTCAGAATTCCCATTTCTAGATCGATTGGTAATTGGCCGGGTCTTGCACGCATAAGGTAAGCTGGGGTGCAGTTGGTGGAGCTCACCGGGACATGATTATACAGATCCACCAAGGCAGGCAATTTCTCTGGCCATTGATTCCTTTCTGTCTCAGGTAAAGTCTTTAGTAGGTCTATTACAATATGGTTCATCTTCTCGCATAAGCCGTTTGTTTGTGGATGATAGGCCGTCGTCCGGATCTTTTTGCAACCATACATATTACAGAGTTCTCTGAAGATCTCTGATTCAAAGGCTGTACCTTGGTCGGTGAGAACCTGTTCCGGATATCCATGGGGTCTACAAAAGTACGTTTGGAACGCTTTGGCTGCTGTTTTTGCTGTCAGATCTTTTACGGGTACTACTACCAAGAAGCGTGAATAATGGTCCACGATGGTCAAGGCATAGACATAGCCGGACCCGCTTGGTGTCAACTTCACGTGGTCCATGGCTACAAGTTCAAGTGGTTGTTCGGTGATTATGGGCTGCAGTGGTGCTCTTTGGTTCTTTTGATCGTTTCTTCTGAGGTTGCACGGGCCACAATTTCTGCACCACTGTTCGATTGATTTTCTCATCCCGACCCAATAAAATCTTTCTCTTAGAAGTACTTCTAACTTTTTCCAACCGAAGTGACCAGCACCATTATGGTAAGCTTCGAGGACCATCTTGACATCTTGTTTAGGCACGATAATCTGCCAAACCAATTCATGTGTTTTCGGATTGGTGTACCTTCTACAGAGCTTCCCTTGATACAGGAACATTTTGCCTCTCTCTTTCCAGAGTTGATGCGTCTCTTCTGGGGCATCCTCATCGGGATATGCACTTTGCTCAGTTAACAGTTCCTTCACCAACTTCACAGCCGGATTGCTGTCTTGGGTGTCAGCCCATCTATGGTGTGCTAACGGATTAAAATTCACCTCTTGTTGTTTCTGATAGGTACTTGACTGATGATGTTTTGCCTTGGGATGATGGAAGGCTGGTAGTTCAATTTCTTCAAGCTCCCCCGTTTCTTCTTCTACATCTCTCAAGTGTGGCATCCGGGATAGGGCATCAGCATTTCCATTCTTGCGACCTTGTTCTCTTGTGTCTACAAGACTGGGGAGTTCCACCACTCCTCTTGGGCTATCTGCACAAAAGCTGTTCTACCCTGTATGCACACATGGATTTTTCCTCTCTGAACCCTGTTCACACAGGTTATATACAGATGATCAGGTTTTTAAATACATCAGATAGGGATTGCATACATTAGTTAGGACTGCTCTGATAAGGGTATACCGTGAAGATTGGTAGAGCAGCTTAGTATACATTTTTTGCAAAAAACGTATCAACCAAATACCCTGTTTTTTACATCTTTTACTAGCACTTGCGGATTACTGCAACATTTTTTCAAACTGAGTGTTTTTGGTTTTACTATTCTCTTTTGTGTCTTCAGGTTTCTTGGTGGTGTGTGAACATGATCATATAGACTTGTTCACTGTGCAAGTAGCCCATGTGTTCCTGTTTCCATAATTGTTCTCTTGTGTCTACAAGACTGGGGAGTTCCACCACTCCTCTTGGGCTATCTGCACAAAAGCTGTTCTACCCTGTATGCACACATGGATTTTTCCTCTCTGAACCCTGTTCACACAGGTTATATACAGATGATCAGGTTTTTAAATACATCAGATAGGGATTGCATACATTAGTTAGGACTGCTCTGATAAGGGTATACCGTGAAGATTGGTAGAGCAGCTTAGTATACATTTTTTGCAAAAAACGTATCAACCAAATACCCTGTTTTTTACATCTTTTACTAGCACTTGCGGATTACTGCAACATTTTTTCAAACTGAGTGTTTTTGGTGTACTATTCTCTTTTGTGTCTTCAGGTTTCTTGGTGGTGTGTGAACATGATCATACAGACTTGTTCACTGTGCAAGTAGCCCATGTGTTCCTGTTTCCATAATTGTTCTCTTGTGTCTACAAGACTGGGGAGTTCCACCACTCCTCTTGGGCTATCTGCACAAAAGCTGTTCTACCCTGTATGCACACATGGATTTTTCCTCTCTGAACCCTGTTCACACAGGTTATATACAGATGATCAGGTTTTTAAATACATCAGATAGGGATTGCATACATTAGTTAGGACTGCTCTGATAAGGGTATACCGTGAAGATTGGTAGAGCAGCTTAGTATACATTTTTTGCAAAAAACGTATCAACCAAATACCCTGTTTTTTACATCTTTTACTAGCACTTGCGGATTACTGCAACATTTTTTCAAACTGAGTGTTTTTGGTTTTACTATTCTCTTTTGTGTCTTCAGGTTTCTTGGTGGTGTGTGAACATGATCATACAGACTTGTTCACTGTGCAAGTAGCCCATGTGTTCCTGTTTCCATAATTGTTCTCTTGTGTCTACAAGACTGGGGAGTTCCACCACTCCTCTTGGGCTATCTGCACAAAAGCTGTTCTACCCTGTATGCACACATGGATTTTTCCTCTCTGAACCCTGTTCACACAGGTTATATACAGATGATCAGGTTTTTAAATACATCAGATAGGGATTGCATACATTAGTTAGGACTGCTCTGATAAGGGTATACCGTGAAGATTGGTAGAGCAGCTTAGTATACATTTTTTGCAAAAAACGTATCAACCAAATACCCTGTTTTTTACATCTTTTACTAGCACTTGCGGATTACTGCAACATTTTTTCAAACTGAGTGTTTTTGGTTTTACTATTCTCTTTTGTGTCTTCAGGTTTCTTGGTGGTGTGTGAACATGATCATACAGACTTGTTCACTGTGCAAGTAGCCCATGTGTTCCTGTTTCCATAATTGTTCTCTTGTGTCTACAAGACTGGGGAGTTCCACCACTCCTCTTGGGCTATCTGCACAAAAGCTGTTCTACCCTGTATGCACACATGGATTTTTCCTCTCTGAACCCTGTTCACACAGGTTATATACAGATGATCAGGTTTTTAAATACATCAGATAGGGATTGCATACATTAGTTAGGACTGCTCTGATAAGGGTATACCGTGAAGATTGGTAGAGCAGCTTAGTATACATTTTTTGCAAAAAACGTATCAACCAAATACCCTGTTTTTTACATCTTTTACTAGCACTTGCGGATTACTGCAACATTTTTTCAAACTGAGTGTTTTTGGTTTTACTATTCTCTTTTGTGTCTTCAGGTTTCTTGGTGGTGTGTGAACATGATCATACAGACTTGTTCACTGTGCAAGTAGCCCATGTGTTCCTGTTTCCATAATTGTTCTCTTGTGTCTACAAGACTGGGGAGTTCCACCACTCCTCTTGGGCTATCTGCACAAAAGCTGTTCTACCCTGTATGCACACATGGATTTTTCCTCTCTGAACCCTGTTCACACAGGTTATATACAGATGATCAGGTTTTTAAATACATCAGATAGGGATTGCATACATTAGTTAGGACTGCTCTGATAAGGGTATACCGTGAAGATTGGTAGAGCAGCTTAGTATACATTTTTTGCAAAAAACGTATCAACCAAATACCCTGTTTTTTACATCTTTTACTAGCACTTGCGGATTACTGCAACATTTTTTCAAACTGAGTGTTTTTGGTTTTACTATTCTCTTTTGTGTCTTCAGGTTTCTTGGTGGTGTGTGAACATGATCATACAGACTTGTTCACTGTGCAAGTAGCCCATGTGTTCCTGTTTCCATAATTGTTCTCTTGTGTCTACAAGACTGGGGAGTTCCACCACTCCTCTTGGGCTATCTGCACAAAAGCTGTTCTACCCTGTATGCACACATGGATTTTTCCTCTCTGAACCCTGTTCACACAGGTTATATACAGATGATCAGGTTTTTAAATACATCAGATAGGGATTGCATACATTAGTTAGGACTGCTCTGATAAGGGTATACCGTGAAGATTGGTAGAGCAGCTTAGTGTACATTTTTTGCAAAAAACGTATCAACCAAATACCCTGTTTTTTACATCTTTTACTAGCACTTGCGGATTACTGCAACATTTTTTCAAACTGAGTGTTTTTGGTTTTACTATTCTCTTTTGTGTCTTCAGGTTTCTTGGTGGTGTGTGAACATGATCATACAGACTTGTTCACTGTGCAAGTAGCCCATGTGTTCCTGTTTCCATAATTGTTCTCTTGTGTCTACAAGACTGGGGAGTTCCACCACTCCTCTTGGGCTATCTGCACAAAAGCTGTTCTACCCTGTATGCACACATGGATTTTTCCTCTCTGAACCCTGTTCACACAGGTTATATACAGATGATCAGGTTTTTAAATACATCAGATAGGGATTGCATACATTAGTTAGGACTGCTCTGATAAGGGTATACCGTGAAGATTGGTAGAGCAGCTTAGTGTACATTTTTTGCAAAAAACGTATCAACCAAATACCCTGTTTTTTACATCTTTTACTAGCACTTGCGGATTACTGCAACATTTTTTCAAACTGAGTGTTTTTGGTTTTACTATTCTCTTTTGTGTCTTCAGGTTTCTTGGTGGTGTGTGAACATGATCATACAGACTTGTTCACTGTGCAAGTAGCCCATGTGTTCCTGTTTCCATAATTGTTCTCTTGTGTCTACAAGACTGGGGAGTTCCACCACTCCTCTTGGGCTATCTGCACAAAAGCTGTTCTACCCTGTATGCACACATGGATTTTTCCTCTCTGAACCCTGTTCACACAGGTTATATACAGATGATCAGGTTTTTAAATACATCAGATAGGGATTGCATACATTAGTTAGGACTGCTCTGATAAGGGTATACCGTGAAGATTGGTAGAGCAGCTTAGTATACATTTTTTGCAAAAAACGTATCAACCAAATACCCTGTTTTTTACATCTTTTACTAGCACTTGCGGATTACTGCAACATTTTTTCAAACTGAGTGTTTTTGGTTTTACTATTCTCTTTTGTGTCTTCAGGTTTCTTGGTGGTGTGTGAACATGATCATACAGACTTGTTCACTGTGCAAGTAGCCCATGTGTTCCTGTTTCCATAATTGTTCTCTTGTGTCTACAAGACTGGGGAGTTCCACCACTCCTCTTGGGCTATCTGCACAAAAGCTGTTCTACCCTGTATGCACACATGGATTTTTCCTCTCTGAACCCTGTTCACACAGGTTATATACAGATGATCAGGTTTTTAAATACATCAGATAGGGATTGCATACATTAGTTAGGACTGCTCTGATAAGGGTATACCGTGAAGATTGGTAGAGCAGCTTAGTATACATTTTTTGCAAAAAACGTATCAACCAAATACCCTGTTTTTTACATCTTTTACTAGCACTTGCGGATTACTGCAACATTTTTTCAAACTGAGTGTTTTTGGTTTTACTATTCTCTTTTGTGTCTTCAAGTTCAAGTGGTTGTTTGGTGATTATGGGCTGCAGTGGTGCTCTTTGGTTCTTTTGATCGTTTCTTCTGAGGTTGCACGGGCCACAATTTCTGCACCACTGTTCGATTGATTTTCTCATCCCGACCCAATAAAATCTTTCTCTTAGAAGTACTTCTAACTTTTTCCAACCGAAGTGACCAGCACCATTATGTTAAGCTTCGAGGACCATCTTGACATCTTGTTTAGGCACGATAATCTGCCAAACCAATTCATGTGTTTTCGGATTGGTGTACCTTCTACAGAGCTTCCCTTGATACAGGAACATTTTGCCTCTCTCTTTCCAGAGTTGATGCGTCTCTTCTGGGGCATCCTCATTGGGATATGCACTTTGCTCAGTTAACAGTTCCTTCACCAACTTCACAGCCGGATTGCTGTCTTGGGTGTCAGCCCATCTATGGTGTGCTAACGGATTAAAATTCACCTCTTGTTGTTTCTGATAGGTACTTGACTGATGATGTTTTGCCTTGGGATGATGGAAGGCTGGTAGTTCAATTTCTTCAAGCTCCCCCGTTTCTTCTTCTACATCTCTCAAGTGTGGCATCCGGGATAGGGCATCAGCATTTCCATTCTTGCGACCTGCTCGATACTTGATCTTGAAGTTGTAATTAGATAACCGGGCTATCCATCGCTGTTCTAACGCACCTAATTTGGCTGTGTCCAGGTGGGTTAACGGATTGTTGTCAGTATAGACAATAAATTCTGCAGCGGCCAGATAGTGTTTGAAACGTTCAGTCACAGCCCAAACTACTGCCAGTAGTTCCAATTTGAAGGAGCTATAATTTTCTGGATTTCTTTCAGTAGGCCGGAGTGTCATGATTCCAATGGCAGGGAATCACAAAAGGACAAGCACCAACGAGCTCTAGGGTGATGGAACCTGAGCTGACCGCGACCCTAAACCTGAACACACAAATAACAATAGCCGGGGAACGTGCCTACGTTGATCCTAGACGTCTCGCACCAGCCGAAGATCTAACTTCCCCTATTAGAAGAAACACAGACCTCTCTTGCCTCCAGAGAAATACCCCACAGAAATAGCAGCCCCCCACATATAATGACGGTGAAATGAGAGGAAGGCACATACACAGTATGAAAACAGATTCAGCAAAATGAGGCCCGCTAAAACTAGATAGCAGAGGATACAAAAGTAAACTGCGCGGTCAGCAAAAAACCCTTCAAAAAACCATCCTGTAATTACTTGAACTCATGTTCCAACTCATGGAACATGAGGAGCAATTACAGCCCACTAAAGCAACCAGCAGCAAAGAGACAATTATATGCAAGCTGGACAAGACAAAAATAAAGCAAAACGTGGAACAAGAAAATCAAAACTAAGCTTGTCCTGAAGATTACTGAAGCCAGAAGCTGAGGCAACAAAACACTCTGATAACCTTGATAGCCGGCGGGGAAATGACAAGAAAGCCCGGTTAAATAGGAAACTCCCAAATCCTAATAGAACAGGTGGACACCAGAGACAGCAGAACACAAATCACCCAGTACCATCAGTAACCACCAGAGGGAGCCCAAAAACAGAACTCACAACAGTACCCCCCCCTTGAGGAGGGGTCACCGAACCCTCACGAGAATCACCAGGGCGACCAGGATGAGCCCTATGAAAAGCGCGGACCAAATCATCAGCATGAACATCAGAGGCAACCACCCAAGAATTATCCTCCTGACCATAACCCTTCCACTTGACCAAATATTGGAGTTTCCGTCTGGAAACACGAGAATCCAAGATCTTCTCCACAACATACTCCAATTCTCCCCCCACCAGCACCGGAGCAGGAGGCTCAAGCGAAGGAACAACAGGTACCTCATACCTCCGCAACAACGACCGATGGAACACATTATGAATAGCAAACGATGCCGGGAGATCCAAACGAAACGACACAGGGTTAAGAATTTCCAAGATCCTATAAGGACCGATGAACCGAGGCTTGAACTTAGGAGAAGAGACCTTCATAGGAACAAAACGAGAAGACAACCACACCAAGTGCCCAACACGAAGTCGAGGACCCACGCGGCGACGGCGATTAGCAAACTGCTGAGCCTTCTCCTGGGACAACTTCAAATTGTCCACCACATGACTCCAAATCCGATGCAACCCATCCACCACCATGTCCACTCCAGGATAATCAGAAGGCTCCACCTGACCAGAGGAAAAACGAGGATGAAACCCCGAATTACAAAAGAAAGGAGAAACCAAGGTAGCAGAACTAGCCCGATTATTAAGGGCAAAATCGGCCAGTGGCAAAAAGGTAACCCAGTCATCCTGATCAGCAGAAACAAAACACCTCAAATAAGTTTCCAAGGTCTGATTAGTTCGCTCCGTCTGGCCATTCGTCTGAGGATGGAATGCAGACGAAAAGGACAAATCAATGCCCATCTTAGCACAGAATGTCCGCCAAAATCTAGGCACAAACTGGGATCCCCTGTCAAAAACGATGTTCTCCGGAATCCCATGCAAACGAACCACGTTCTGGAAAAACAGAGGGACCAACTCAGAGGAGGAAGGCAACTTAGGCAAGGGTACAAGATGAACCATTTTAGAAAAGCGGTCACACACAACCCAGATGACAGACATTTTTTGAGAGACAGGGAGATCCGAAATAAAGTCCATGGAAATGTGCGTCCAAGGCCTCTTCGGGATAGGCAAAGGTGACAACAATCCACTGGCTCGAGAACAGCAAGGCTTAGCCCGAGCACAAACCTCACAAGACTGCACAAAAGAACGCACATCCCTCGACAAGGAAGGCCACCAAAAAGACCTGGCCACCAAGTCTCTAGTACCAAATATTCCAGGATGACCTGCCAACGCAGAAGAATGGACCTCGGAGATGACTCTACTGGTCCAACTATCCGGAACAAACAGTCTCTCAGGCGGACAACGATCAGGTTTACCCGCCTGAAACTCCTGCAAAGCACGTCGCAAGTCTGGGAAGACGGCCGACAAAATCACCCCATCCCTAAGGATACCAGTGGGCTCAGAATTTCCAGGGGAGTCAGGCACAAAACTCCAAGAAAGAGCATCCGCCTTCACATTCTTTGAACCTGGCAGGTATGAAACCACAAAATTGAAACGAGAGAAAAACAGTGACCAACGAGCCTGTCTAGGATTCAGACGCCTGGCAGACTCAAGGTAAATCAGATTTTTGTGATCAGTCAAGACCACCACACGATGTCTAGCACCCTCCAGCCAATGACGCCACTCCTCAAATGCCCACTTCATGGCCAAAAGTTCCCGATTACCCACATCATAATTCCGCTCAGCGGGCGAAAATTTTCTAGAAAAGAACGCACATGGCTTCATCACCGAGCAATCGGAGCTTCTCTGTGACAAAACCGCCCCCGCTCCAATCTCGGAAGCATCAACCTCAACTTGGAAAGGAAGCGAAACATCAGGCTGACGCAACACAGGAGCAGAAGAAAACCGGCGTTTAAGTTCCCGAAAGGCCTCCACAGCCGCAGGAGACCAATCAGCAACATCAGCACCCTTCTTAGTCAAATCCGTCAAAGGCTTAACAACACTAGAAAAATTAGTTATAAAACGACGATAGAAATTAGCAAAGCCTAAGAACTTCTGCAGACTCTTAAGAGATGCAGGCTGCGTCCAGTCACAAATAGCCCGAACCTTGATGGGATCCATCTCAATAGTAGAAGGGGAAAAAATATACCCCAAGAAAGAAATCTTCTGGACTCCAAAGAGACACTTTGAGCCCTTTACAAACAAGGAATTAGCCCGCAGGACCTGAAACACCTTCCTGACCTGCTGAACATGAGACTCCCAGTCATCAGAAAAAAACAAAATATCATCCAAATACACAATCATAAATTTATCCAGATATTCACGGAAAATATCGTGCATAAAGGACTGGAAGACTGAAGGAGCATTAGAAAGTCCGAAAGGCATTACCAAATACTCAAAATGGCCCTCAGGCGTATTAAATGCGGTTTTCCACTCATCACCTTATTTTATTCGTATAAGATTATACGCACCCCGAAGATCAATCTTAGTGAACCATTTAGCCCCCTTAATGCGAGCAAACAAATCAGTCAACAAAGGCAAAGGATACTGATATTTTACGGTAATCTTATTCAAAAGACGATAATCTATACAAGGCCTCAAGGACCCATCTTTTTTGTCCACGAAAAAAAAACCTGCTCCCAAAGGGGACGAAGATGGACGGATATGTCCCTTTTCCAAGGACTCCTTAACATAATCCCGCATAGCAGTATGCTCTGGCACTGACAGATTGAACAAACGACCTTTAGGAAATTTACTACCAGGAATTAAATCTATAGCACAATCGCAATCCCTGTGAGGAGGAAGCGAACTGAGCTTAGGCTCCTCAAAAACATCCCGATAATCAGACAAAAATACAGGAACCTCAGAAGGAGTAGATGAAGCGATAGAAATCGGAGGTGCATCATCATGAACCCCCTGACATCCCCAGCTTAACACAGACATTGTTTTCCAGTCAAGGACTGGATTATGAGTTTGTAACCATGGCAGACCAAGTACTAGAACATCATGTAAATTATACAATACCAGGAAGCGAATCACCTCCTGATGAACGGGAGTCATACGCATGGTCACTTGTGTCCAGTACTGAGGTTTATTCATAGCTAAAGGTGTAGAGTCAATTCCCTTCAAAGGAATAGGGACTTCCAGAGGCTCAAGACTAAACCCACATCGCTTGGCAAATGACCAATCCATAAGACTCAGGGCAGCGCCTGAATCTACATAGGCATCGACGGAAATGGATGATAATGAGCAAATCAGAGTCACAGACAGAATGAACTTAGACTGTAACGTACTAATGGCAACAGACTTATCAACCTTTTTTGTGCGTTTAGAGCATGCTGATATAACATGAGCTGAATCACCACAATAAAAGTACAACCCATTTTTCCGCCTATAGTTTTGCCGTTCACTTCTAGACTGAACTCTATCACATTGCATTGTCTCAAGTGCCTGTTCAGAAGACACCGCCAAATGGTGCACAGGTTTGCGCTCCCGTAAACGCCGATCAATCTGAATAGCCATAGTCATAGACTCATTCAGACCCGTAGGCGCAGGGAACCCCACCATAACATCTTTAATGGCCTCAGAAAGGCCATCTCTGAACTTTGCAGCCAGGGCGCACTCATTCCACTGAGTAAGCACTGACCATTTCCGAAATTTTTGACAATATATTTCTGCTTCATCTTGCCCCTGAGAGAGAGCTAATAAAGCTTTTTCAGCCTGAATCTCCTGGTTAGGTTCCTCATAGAGCAAACCCAATGCCAGAAAAAACGCATCCACATTAAGCAACGCAGGATCCCCTGGTGCCAATGCAAATGCCCAATTTTGAGGGTCACCCCGCAGGAAAGATATAATAATCTTAACCTGCTGAGCAGGGTCTCCAGAAGAGCGAGATTTCAAAGAAAGGAACAGCTTGCAATTGTTCCTAAAATTCAGAAAACTAGATCTATCTCCAGCAAAGAACTCTGGAATAGGAATTCTAGGTTCAGACATAGGAGCATGTACGAAAAAATCTTGTATATTTTGAACCTTAGCAGTAAGATTATTCAAGCTGGAAGCTAAACTCTGGACGTCCATGATAAACAGCTAAGGTCAGAGCCATTCAAGGATTAAGAGGAGGGAAAAAAAAAATCAGCCTGGCTGCAATTAAGGCTAGGCAGCAACCTCAGAGGAGAGAAAAAAAAAAAAAAAAACTTCCTCAGACTACATTTCCTCCTACTTCAGCCCAAACATTTTGGGCCGGCTATACTGTCATGATTCCAATGGCAGGGAATCACAAAAGGACAAGCACCAACGAGCTCTAGGGTGATGGAACCTGAGCTGACCGCGACCCTAAACCTGAACACACAAATAACAATAGCCGGGGAACGTGCCTACGTTGATCCTAGACGTCTCGCACCAGCCGAAGATATAACTTCCCCTATTATAAGAAACACAGACCTCTCTTGCCTCCAGAGAAATACCCCACAGAAATAGCAGCCCCCCACATATAATGACGGTGAAATGAGAGGAAGGCACATACACAGTATGAAAACAGATTCAGCAAAATGAGGCCCGCTAAAACTAGATAGCAGAGGATACAAAAGTAAACTGCGCGGTCAGCAAAAAAACCCTTCAAAAAACCATCCTGTAATTACTTGAACTCATGTTCCAACTCATGGAACATGAGGAGCAATTACAGCCCACTAAAGCAACCAGCAGCAAAGAGACAATTATATGCAAGCTGGACAAGACAAAAATAAAGCAAAACGTGGAACAAGAAAATCAAAACTAAGCTTGTCCTGAAGATTACTGAAGCCAGAAGCTGAGGCAACAAAACACTCTGATAACCTTGATAGCCGGCGGGGAAATGACAAGAAAGCCCGGTTAAATAGGAAACTCCCAAATCCTAATAGAACAGGTGGACACCAGAGACAGCAGAACACAAATCACCCAGTACCATCAGTAACCACCAGAGGGAGCCCAAAAACAGAACTCACAACACCGGAGCTTTCTACTTGCAAAGGCGATGACTTTCTCCCGACCTTCTTGCTTTTGTGACAGCACCGCTCCTAGTCCCACATTACTGGCATCGGTGTAGAGGATGAAAGGTTGATGGTAATCTGGGTATGCCAGAACCTCTTCTCCGGTTAGTGCCTTCTTTAGTTGTTCAAAGGAGTCTTCCCTTTCGTCGTTCCACTGGAAAGCAGGGTTTCGGTTTGAAGGTTTCTTCGTCTGCCCTACCAAGGCGTCTTGCAAGGGTGCTGCCAACTTGGTAAATCCTTTTATAAATCTGCGATAGTAACCCACCAATCCCAGGAATCGCCTCACTTCTTTTGCGCTGGTAGGTCTCGGCCAATCCCTTATGGCGGTTATTTTCTCGGGATCCGGTGCTACTCCCTCCGAACTCACGATGTGTCCCAGGTACTGTACCTTTGGCTTGAGAAGGTGACATTTGGATGGCTTGATTTTCATGCCATACCTGGATAAGGCTTCGAACACTTCTGCCAAGTCTTTTAAGTGTTGTTCGTAAGTCTTTGAGTAGACGATCACATCATCTAGGTAAAGGAGGACGGTCTCGAAGTTCTTGTGTCCGAGGCAGCATTCCATCAGCCGCTGGAAGGTACCGGATGCATTGCAGAGTCCGAACGGCATGCGATTAAATTCACTTAGACCCATTGGTGTGGTGAATGCCGTCTTTTCCTTATCTCTCAGCCACAGGGACTTGCCAATACCCGCTTGTTAAGTCTAAGGTGGAAAAATAATTAGCAGATTTCAAAGCAGTCAAGGACTCTTCTATCCTATGCAAGGGGTAGGCGTCTTTATGGGTGATGTTATTAATCTTCCGGTAGTCTGCGCACATTCTCATGGTTCCGTCCTTTTTTTTGACAATCACTAGAGGGGCCGCCCAGGGGCTACAGCTGTCTCTTATTACCCCGGCCTGTTTCATCTCCCTCAGCATATCTTTTGCACACTGATAGTGAGCGGGCGGTATGGGTCTATATCTTTCTTTTATTGGGGGATGGTCACCGGTGGGGATTGTGTGTTCTACCCCTTCTATCCGTCCGAAGTCCAATGGGTGTTTACTGAAGACTTGTTCATATTCCGTCACTAGCCTATACACCCCTTGTTTTTGATGGGTAGGTGTTGAATTTATGCCCACGTGTAGCTGTTGGCACCAATCCTCCAATTCTCCGTCTGAGCCGTTGCCTTCCACCTGACAGGTTGGTTCTAAGGGCTCAATGGTTGTGATGGCATTGTTGTCAACAGTATATAGCTTTGCCACTGTAGCATACCTTGGCAAAGTGACCTCTTCCTCTCCACAGTTCAAAAGTCGTACCGGCACTCGTCCACGGTGTACCTCGACTACCCCTCGTGCTGTGAGTATAGTGGGCCTGCTGTCGGTGTACACTGGTTCTATTAAGGCTTGATAATCTCGTCCCTTAGTACCAATGGCTGCTCTACACCATACCAGCATTTCTGTTTTTGGTGGGATTACAATAGATGTCGGATCACTTACCCTCACACTGCCGATTTCTCCACCTGCAACTTCTACCTGTTGCCTTAACATCAATACTTTTATTTCCCTTCGGAGAACTCTCTGCTGGCAGGATTGGGCAGTTTCAGCAATTTGCTGTAAGACAGAAATAACTTCGGAAAAGCAGTTCTCTAACACATTCATTCCTATCAATACAGTTGGTTCACAGTTCCGCCGGTCAACATCAACAACAATTATACCCTGTTTCTTCAATTCTACTTTACCAATCTTTATGGTCATCTCCCTGAATCCTAGTTTCGGTACCAACTTACCATTACTGGCCCATATATCTAGTTCAACATCAGAGGGCCCTTTATCAATATCTGCATCAGCCCAGTACCTCTTATAAAGGATATACGGTATAGATGAAATCTGGGAACCTGTGTCCAGCAAAGCGTTGAGGGGAATTCCGTCCAGCACGATAGGGATAATGGGTCGTCCTCCGATGTACCTGTCGTGCCAGGGTGTTGGGCCTTGAAAGTTCATTCCTGCGAAGCGGCCCGCATTCCCAGGGGATTCCCGTTTAAATCACAATCTCGTGCAAAGTGGCCTGGCTGCTGGCAACGGCGGCAAATGGGCTGTCCATCCGGTTGGTAGCGGTCGCGGGGTCGTCCTCTCCATGTCGGGTATCTCCGGGGTCTCATCCATGGAACATCCTCTCTACAGTTTGCCAACTCCATCTTGTGTCCTCTCATCTCCTGCATGGTTTTAGCCATTGAAGCAACAACATCAGCTAAAGAGTCAAGCTTTTGTTGAAGAGTCTCATTAATACTGGGCCCCAGGGGCTTAGCAATGGCCCCAGACATAGCTGATGTCACTGGCACTCCCTGTTGTTGAGGTGCCTCTGCCATGGGTTGCGCAGGATCCTGATCCCGAGGTGCCTCTGCCAGCTGGAGACGTATAGCGCTCTCCTTTAATTGGGCACATGTCAATTCAGGGTTCTTAAAAACAAGCATGCTCACATGCCACTGGTGAGAAGGGGTGTAGGGTCCCTCAATAAATTGATCTCTTAGCAGTTTATCCGCTCCGGTGTTAAAAATGGGTTCAGCCAGTGTAAGTGATTTAAGGGCTTCCTGCAGGTTTAAGGCAAAGTCTCTCACGCCCTCATTAGCTTTTTGTTTGCAATTAAAGAATCGTATTTTAGCTTTGCTGCTGGCCGTGGTTTCAAATGTAGCTTTTAATCCAGCAAATATGCGTTCAACAGTGCCTTTTAGATCAGCTGCCCATGCTGTGACTTCTCGCTTAGCATGGCCACTTAACTGCATCATCAGGAGACTAACACGCTGAACTTCACCCACGGGGAACATGTCAAAATGGGCCAGCATCTTTTCTCTGAAATTGTCAAGGGTATTAGGCTCACCTTCATACATTGGAAGCCACGGGCCACCCGGGGTATATGGCATCAGCACCGGCATGATGGGCGCCACTCCTTGCACCGCTGCGCTGCTGGACTCTCTATCGACACTCTGTCTTTCAGCTGCATTAGCGTCGCCGGGTGCTGCGACGTCTCCGTGCTGCGACATACTGTGCCCCCTTAGTTAATCCGGACCCTTCCGGTCCTCCGCTTCCGTCGGGATAGTGTAGATTCGTTCCGCTGTACAGCAGGATTGGTTTTCCCCTTGCTCTGACGTCAGAGCGCTCAGCTTAATGCCACCCACAATGACACGCCCCCTGCTTCTCCCGTCCGCCGCGCGCTCCGTAATGGTGGATTCTGAAGTTTTTCAGTCAGACTGGGGCTCAAGTAATGGCGTAGCCCTATTAACAGTCTCGTGCCTAACGGTTACGAGGTGATTACCTCAGGGGATGGCGGCCATCTTTACTCCATTATAACCAATGGGGAAAAGTCACTTTTAATAGTTTTCAATGGGGAATGGATTTTTCTTTAATAAAGTCAATTTTCAAGATTTTTCATCCAAGTTTTCACAGTTTTGGGCTCCAATCACGGCACATAATACCCGGTATACGGGCTGGCTAGATCCTGTTCGTGACGCCAATTGTGACGCCCAGGAGACCGGGGTACCCAGCACCGGACCAATGGGATCTGTCTCTTGAGGGGGATGTCACGGGTGGCTTGACCCGGTGCTGTGGCCTCAGGCAATGCACAGTGTAAGGGTATCGTGAGGGAACAGGCACTTACTTGATCAGCAGCAGGTTCTCTCAGCGGTGATGATCCCGATCCTGGATAGATGGCTATTGTCCAAATGAAAGACTGAGGCACTGAAACATTTAACCAGTTTACTTCAACATAAAAGGGATTTACAACCAGTCCTGTCACCGGAGTCTGTATGGGAACTCTGAGTTACTTTGACCCTGCCGGGGTCTTCGCCTCTTATTGTTCGCAGTTTCTGTGTGGCCCTGCTGCTGTATGTGAACTGGCTGCCGGCCCAATCTGTCCCCTCCGGGTCCTGGTTCGACGGGCAACCCGAGTCCTTTTATCGGCTTACCCCCTCCAGGAGTACCGCTGAACTCTATGTCTGTTGCTGCGTCCGGCCATAGTGAAGCTGATATCACCTCACGTTTTTTCCGGTTGCTGTATTATATATAATGAATACAGCCACGGATCCGGTATCCGTCTTTGCGCCTGTTCTGGGTAGTGATTAATGCTACCCGGTTCTCACAATGTCCTTTTTCTCTATCCCTCTTCTCCTCAGGCCGGTGATTTGGGCCTGGAAACCGTCATAGGGCTGTTAGAAATTCAGCTGTATGACCTCTCACTTTCAGCTCCTTAGCCCAACTGCCCAACTGCCAGTTCTTCTCTCAGACCAGAATGGATCAAGGGGAGTCTCTGGAGCTCCCCCTTCTGGCCGGAGGAGGTAGTGCAGTCTTGCTATTTTAGTATTTGTATTCAGTGTCAGTAACTATATTTGTGGCAAATACCTCTAGGGGTGCCACATTAGCATGCACAGGCATTCATCTTGGGGTAAGCAGAGTCACAGGACCTTAAAGGGAACCTGTCACCCCCAAAATCGCGGGTGAGGTAAGCCCACCGGCATCAGGGGCTTATCTACAGCATTCTGGAATGCGGCTCCAGTGCAGGCGTACTTTGTCTGCCCTGCAAAGTACTGCAGTGCGCAGGCGCCGGGAAAGGTCAGAGAGGCCAGGCGCCTGCGCACTGCAATACTTTGCTCTGCCCTCAACAGGGCAGACAAAGTACGTCTGCGCTGGAGCCGCAGCATGAAGACCAGAAGAGGACGTCATCTGATGAAGATGGGAGGCGCCGGACCCGGACCAACAGCGGGAACGCCCCTGGATGAGTATAATCTAACCTCTTTTTCTCATCTTTTAGGATACATCTGGGGCTTATCTACAGCATTCCAGAATGCTGTAGATAAGCCCCTGATGCCGGTGGGCTTACCTCACCCGCGATTTTGGGGGTGACAGGTTCCCTTTAATATTAACACGGGTAAGTACTGTTGTTTATATAGACTTACACTAGCTCATATTATCCCCATTTACTATTAATCATCTAATGGTTGTAGATGACGAGGAAAAAGCTAACATATTAAAGCTAACATTTTAAACACCTTCTTCTCCACGGTATTCACGGTGGAAAATGAAATGCTAGGTGAAATTCCAAGAAACAATGAAAACCCTATATTAAGGGTCACCAATCTAACCCAAGAAGAGGTGCGAAACCGGCTATATAAGATTAAAATAGATAAATCTCCGGGTCCGGATGGCATACACCCACAAGTACTAAGAGAACTAAGTAATGTAATAGATAAACCATTATTTCTTATTTTTAGGGACTCTATAGCGACGGGGTCTATTCCGCAGGACTGGCGCATAGCAAATGTGGTGCCAATATTCAAAAAGGGCTCTAAAAGTGAACCTGGAAATTATAGGCCAGTAAGTCTAACCTCTATTGTTGGTAAAATATTTGAAGGGTTTCTGAGGGATGTTATCCTGGATTATCTCAATGAGAATAACTGTTTAACTCCATATCAGCATGGGTTTATGAGAAATCGCTCCTGTCAAACCAATCTAATCAGTTTTTATGAAGAGGTAAGTTATAGGCTGGACCACGGTGAGTCATTGGACGTGGTATATCTCGATTTTTCCAAAGCGTTTGATACCGTGCCGCACGAGAGGTTGGTACACAAAATGAGAATGCTTGGTCTTGGGGAAAATGTGTGTAAATGGGTTAGTAACTGGCTTAGTGATAGAAAGCAGAGGGTGGTTATAAATGGTATAGTCTCTAACTGGGTCGCTGTGACCAGTGGGGTACCGCAGGGGTCAGTATTGGGACCTGTTCTCTTCAACATATTCATTAATGATCTGGTAGAAGGTTTACACAGTAAAATATCGATATTTGCAGATGATACAAAACTATGTAAAGCAGTTAATACAAGAGAAGATAGTATTCTGCTACAGATGGATCTGGATAAGTTGGAAACTTGGGCTGAAAGGTGGCAGATGAGGTTTAACAATGATAAATGTAAGGTTATACACATGGGAAGAAAGAATCAATATCACCATTACACACTGAACGGGAAACCACTGGGTAAATCTGACAGGGAGAAGGACTTGGGGATCCTAGTTAATGATAAACTTACCTGGAGCAGCCAGTGCCAGGCAGCAGCTGCCAAGGCAAACAGGATCATGGGGTGCATTAAAAGAGGTCTGGATACACATGATGAGAGCATTATACTGCCTCTGTACAAATCCCTAGTTAGACCGCACATGGAGTACTGTGTCCAGTTTTGGGAACCGGTGCTCAGGAAGGATATAATGGAACTAGAGAGAGTACAAAGTAGGGCAACAAAATTAATAAAGGGGATGGGAGAACTACAATACCCAGATAGATTAGCGAAATTAGGATTATTTAGTCTAGAAAAAAGACGACTGAGGGGCGATCTAATAACCATGTATAAGTATATAAGGGGACAATACAAATATCTCGCTGAGGATCTGTTTATACCAAGGAAGGTGACGGGCACAAGGGGGCATTCTTTGCGTCTGGAGGAGAGAAGGTTTTTCCACCAACATAGAAGAGGAGAGGCTCAAGAGAGGCCTGGATGTCTTCCTGGAGCAGAACAATATTGTATCATACAATTATTAGGTTCTGTAGAAGGACGTAGATTTGGGGATTTATTATGATGGAATATAGGCTGAACTGGATGGACAAATGTCTTTTTTTCGGCCTTATTAACTATGTTACTATGTATGTTACTATGTTATTTCTATTTTTATTTCTAGAGCGCCAAAATATTTTGCAGTACTTTATATTTTAGAGTGGACTTTTACAGACAATAAAGATATTATAGAATAACACATAACGTACTTGTTACCAAAAGTAGTGAGGGCCCTGCTTGCAAGCTTACAATCTATCACCATGATTGTTTCTCAGGGAGTTAGCACTTGCACTTTATTTCATAGTGAATTATTTCAATTCTGTTATACAGCTCTGGAGAAAATTAAGAGACCACTGCAAAATTTTCAGTTTGTCAGATTTTTCTCTTTATAGGTATACTGTATATACTCGAGTATAGGCCGAGATTTTCAGCCCATTTTTTTAGGCTGAAAGTGCCCCTCTCGGCTTATACTCGAGTCATTGTCCCAGGGGGAGCGGGGCAGGTGACTATCACATCATACTCACCCTCCCAGCGTGGTCTCTGCACCTCCCTGCTTCTCAGATGGTCTCTGGTGCCTGCAGCTCTTCCTCTGTTAAGCGGTCACATGGTACCGCTCATTAAAGTAATGAACATGGATGCGACTCCACTCCCATAGGCGTGGTGCGCATATTCATTACTTTAATGAGCAGTACCATGTGACCGCTGAACACAGGAACAAGCTGCCGGCGCAGAGAAGCAGGGACTTGCAGAGAGACCGCGCCAGGATGGGGTGAGGGTGAGCCATGTGATATTCACCAGTCCCCATTCCATCGCCACGCTGTGTCTTTCACGTCCTCTGGCTGTGACGTTCAGATCAGAGGGCGCTATGACGTGTTTGGTGCGTACCCTCTGCCTGAACTGTCACTGCAGAGACCCAGAAGACCGCGGCGCCCGATGGTGGAATGGGGACAGGTGAATATCGCAAGTGCCAGGGGCCTGAGCCAACGGTGACACCAGCACCTGACCCCCATAGAGTGCCAGTGTCCCCGCTTGCTCAGGCCCCCGGCACTCAGCGCCCAGTGATGAAAGGTGAGTATGTCATTTTTTAATTTTTTTTTTAAATTGCAACAGCAGCATATGGGTATATTATGCTATGGAGCATCTTATGGGGCCATCAACCTTTATGGAGCAGCATATGGGGCATATTATGCTATGGAGCATCTTATGGGGCCATCAACCTCTATGTAGCAGAATATGGGACATAATATGCTATAGAGCATCTTATGGGGCCATCAACCTTTATGGAGCAGCATATGGGGCATATCATGCTATGGAGCATATTATGGGACCATCAACTTTTATGGGGCATTATAAGGGACATATTATTCTATGGAGCATCTTATGGGGCCATCATTAACCTTTGTGCAGCATTATATGGGGCATATTTTTGTATGGAGCATCTTATGGGACTCCTGATTCAATATGGATATTCAAAAACATTTATCTTACTGATGTCTCAATCAATTTTACTTTTATTAGTATCTATTTTTTTTATAAATTTACCAGTAGCTGCTGCATTTCCACCCTAGGCTGTGGTTTTTGTGGCAAAATTAGGGGGGTCGGCTTATACTCAGTTGGCTTATACTCGAGTATATACGGTATTTTTAAGCAAAATGTAAATTGTTCTTTTATTCTATAAACTACTGACAACATGTCTCTGAAGTTCCAAGCAATACATTTTGTATTTATTTTCTGAAATTGAGAAATGGTCAAAATAACAAAAACATGCATTGCCTGCAGGCCTCAAATAATGCAAAGAAAAACAAGTTCATAATCATTTAGAAACAGCAATACTAATGTTTTAACTCAGGAAGAGTTCAGAAATCAATATTTTGTGGAATAACCATGATTTTTAATCACAGCTTTCATGCGTCCTGGCATGCTTTCCACTAGTCTTACACACTGCTTTTGGGTGACCTTTTGCCACTCCCAATACAAAATTTAAGCAGTTCTTTTTTGTTTGATGGCTTGTGAGTAGGGTTGAGCGAAACAGATCGGCACTTTTCAAAAGTCGCCGACTTTTAGCAAAGTCGGGTTTCGTGAAACCCGACCGTTTCGTTTTTATATATATATATATATATATATATATATATATATAAAAATATATATATATATATATATAAATATATATATATATATATATATATATATATGTCATAGAGACACACATATATATATATATATATATATATATATATATAATGTTGAAAAGCCGGTAATTCAATTGCCGGCTTTTCATTTCTCCTGCCTAAACCCGACATGATATGAGACATGGATACACTAGTGTATTAGCGGCGCTAGTGAGATGGATGACGGTAGCTGCGGGTACTTCCCCTCACCACACAGGGGAGAAAGAATGGGGAATTATACACAAACGAACTATATACTACAGTATATGTACCTGCGCTTAACCTAAAGGTACCGTCACACATAGCGACGCTGCAGCGATACCGACAACGATCCGGATCGCTGCAGCGTCGCTGTTTGGTCGCTGGAGAGCTGTCACACAGACAGCTCTCCAGCGACCAACGATCCCGAGGTCCCCGGTAACCAGGGTAAACATCGGGTAACTAAGCGCAGGGCCGCGCTTAGTAACCCGATGTTTACCCTGGTTACCATCCTAAAAAGTAAAAAAACAAACGCTACATACTTACCTTCCGCTGTCTGTCCTCGGCGCTCTGCTTCTCTGGTCTGGCTGTGAGCGCCGGGCAGCCAGAAAGCAGAGCGGTGACGTCACCGCTCTGCTTTCCGGCTGACCGACGCTCACAGCCAGTACAGGAGGAGTGCAGAGCACAGCGCTGGAGGACAGACGGCTGTAGGTAAGTATGTAGTGTTTGTTTTTTTACTTTTAGGATGGTAACCAGGGTAAACATCGGGTTACTAAGCGCGGCCCTGCGCTTAGTTACCCGATGTTTACCCTGGTTACCAGCGAAGACATCGCTGAATCGGTGTCACACACGCCGATTCAGCGATGTCTACGGGGAGTCCAGCGACGAAATAAAGTTCTGGACTTTCTTCCCCGACCAGCGATCTCCCAGCAGGGGCCTGATCGCTGCTGCCTGTCACACTGGACGATATCGCTAGCGAGGACGCTGCAACGTCACGGATCGCTAGCGATATCGTCTACTGTGAAAGTACCTTAACAGGGTTCTATAGTAAACATACACGGTGGGTGATTACCTGATAAGTGGAGAGAATACTAGGGAGTCCGTCTAGGGCGTACTGTTATGGCTGGCAATCAGGCAACACAGCGTGCAGTAATCAGCGCACATACAGAGATCTGGCAATAACCAAAAACAATAGGACGAGCTCTGAGACGTGGAATCTCTGTAGACTGCAGTACCTGATCTATCCTCACACAACTATAAGCAGCAGTGGATTGCGCCTAACAACTACCTATGCAACTCGGCACTGCCTGAGGAGCTGACTAGCCTGAAGATAGAAATACAAGCCTGACTTACCTCAGAGAAATACCCCAAAGGAATAGGCAGCCCCCCACATATAATGACTGTTAGCAAGATGAAAAGACAAACGTAGGAATGAAATAGATTCAGCAAAGTGAGGCCCGATATTCTAGACAGAGCGAGGATAGCAAAGAGAACTATGCAGTCTACAAAAAACCCTAAAACGAAAACCACGCAAAGGGGCAAAAAGACCCACCGTGCCGAACTAACAGCACGGCGGTGCACCCCTTTGCTTCTCAGAGCTTCCAGCAAAAGTTAATAGCAAGCTGGACAGAAAAAACAGAAAACAAACTAGAAGCACTTATCTAGCAGAGCAGCAGGCCCAAGGAAAGATGCAGTAGCTCAGATCCAACACTGGAACATTGACAAGGAGCAAGGAAGACAGACTCAGGTGGAGCTAAATAGCAAGGCAGCCAACGAGCTCACCAAAACACCTGAGGGAGGAAGCCCAGAGACTGCAATACCACTTGTGACCACAGAAGTGAACTCAGCCACAGAATTCACAACAGTGCCCCCCCCTTGAGGAGGGGTCACCGAACCCTCACCAGAACCCCCAGGCCGACCAGGATGAGCCACATGAAAGGCACGAACAAGATCTGGGGCATGGACATCAGAGGCAAAAACCCAGGAATTATCTTCCTGAGCATAACCCTTCCATTTGACCAGATACTGGAGTTTCCGTCTAGAGACACGAGAATCCAAAATCTTCTCCACAATATACTCCAATTCCCCCTCCACCAAAACAGGGGCAGGAGGCTCCACAGATGGAACCATAGGTGCCACGTATCTCCTCAACAACGACCTATGGAATACATTATGTATGGAAAAGGAGTCTGGGAGGGTCAGATGAAAAGACACCGGATTGAGAATCTCAGAAATCCTATACGGACCAATAAAACGAGGTTTAAATTTAGGAGAGGAAACCTTCATAGGAATATGACGAGAAGATAACCAAACCAGATCCCCAACACGAAGTCGGGGTCCCACACGGCGTCTGCGATTAGCGAAAAGCTGAGCCTTCTCCTGGGACAAGGTCAAATTGTCCACCACCTGAGTCCAGATCTGCTGCAACCTGTCCACCACAGAATCCACACCAGGACAGTCCGAAGACTCAACCTGTCCTGAAGAGAAACGAGGATGGAACCCAGAATTGCAGAAAAATGGAGAGACCAAGGTAGCCGAGCTGGCCCGATTATTAAGGGCGAACTCAGCCAACGGCAAAAATGACACCCAATCATCCTGGTCAGCGGAAACAAAACATCTCAGATATGTTTCCAAGGTCTGATTGGTTCGTTCGGTCTGGCCATTAGTCTGAGGATGGAAGGCCGAGGAGAAAGATAGGTCAATGCCCATCCTACCACAAAAGGCTCGCCAGAACCTCGAGACAAACTGGGAACCTCTGTCAGAAACAATATTCTCAGGAATGCCATGTAAACGAACCACATGCTGGAAGAACAAAGGCACCAAATCAGAGGAGGAAGGCAATTTAACCAAGGGCACCAGATGGACCATTTTAGAAAAGCGATCACAGACCACCCAAATGACCGACATTTTTTGAGAAACGGGAAGGTCAGAAATGAAATCCATCGAAATATGTGTCCAAGGCCTCTTCGGGACCGGCAAGGGCAAAAGCAACCCACTGGCACGTGAACAGCAGGGCTTAGCCCTAGCACAAATTCCACAGGACTGCACAAAAGCACGCACATCCCGTGACAGAGATGGCCACCAGAAGGATCTAGCAACCAACTCCCTGGTACCAAAGATTCCTGGATGACCGGCCAGCACCGAACAATGAAGTTCAGAGATAACTTTACTAGTCCACCTATCAGGGACGAACAGTTTCTCGGCCGGACAACGATCAGGTTTATTAGCCTGAAATTTCTGCAACACTCTCCGCAAATCAGGGGAGATGGCAGACACAATGACTCCTTCCTTGAGGATACTCGCCGGCTCAGATAACCCCGGAGAGTCGGGCACAAAACTCCTAGACAGAGCATCCGCCTTCACATTTTTAGAGCCCGGAAGGTATGAAATCACAAAATCAAAACGAGCAAAAAATAACGACCAACGGGCTTGTCTAGGATTCAAGCGCTTGGCAGACTCAAGATAAGTAAGGTTCTTATGATCAGTCAAAACCACCACGCGATGCTTAGCACCCTCAAGCCAATGACGCCACTCCTCGAATGCCCACTTCATGGCCAGCAACTCTCGGTTGCCCACATCATAATTACGCTCAGCAGCAGAAAATTTCCTGGAAAAGAAAGCACATGGTTTGAACACTGAGCAACCAGAACCTCTCTGTGACAAAACCGCCCCTGCACCAATCTCAGAAGCATCAACCTCGACCTGGAACGGAAGAGAAACATCAGGTTGACACAACACAGGGGCACAGCAAAAACGACGCTTCAACTCCTGAAAAGCTTCCACGGCAGCAGAAGACCAATTAACCAAATCAGCACCCTTCTTGGTCAAATCGGTCAATGGTCTGGCAATGCTAGAAAAATTACAGATGAAGCGACGATAAAAATTAGCAAAGCCCAGGAATTTCTGCAGACTTTTTAGAGATGTCGGCTGAGTCCAATCCTGGATGGCCTGAACCTTAACCGGATCCATCTCGATAGTAGAAGGGGAAAAGATGAACCCCAAAAATGAAACTTTCTGCACACCGAAGAGACACTTTGATCCCTTCACGAACAAGGAATTAGCACGCAGTACCTGGAAAACCATTCTGACTTGCTTCACATGAGACTCCCAATCATCTGAGAAGATCAAAATGTCATCCAAGTAAACAATCAAGAATTTATCCAGATACTCACGGAAAATGTCATGCATAAAAGACTGAAAAACAGATGGAGCATTGGCAAGTCCGAACGGCATCACCAGATACTCAAAATGACCCTCGGGCGTATTAAATGCCGTTTTCCATTCATCTCCCTGCCTGATTCTCACCAGATTATACGCACCACGAAGATCTATCTTGGTGAACCAACTAGCCCCCTTAATCCGAGCAAACAAGTCAGAAATCAATGGCAAGGGATACTGAAACTTAACAGTGATCTTATTAAGAAGGCGGTAATCAATACACGGTCTTAGCGAACCATCCTTCTTGGCTACAAAAAAGAACCCTGCTCCCAATGGTGACGACGATGGGCGAATATGTCCCTTCTCCAGGGACTCCTTCACATAACTGCGCATAGCGGTGTGTTCAGGTACGGACAAATTAAATAAACGACCCTTAGGGAATTTACTACCAGGAATCAAATCGATAGCACAATCACAATTCCTATGCGGAGGTAGGGCATCAGACTTGGACTCTTCAAATACATCTTGAAAGTCCGACAAGAACTCTGGGATGTCAGAAGGAATGGATGACGAAATAGACAAAAATGGAACATCACCATGTACTCCCTGACAACCCCAGCTGGTTACCGACATAGAGTTCCAATCCAATACTGGATTATGGGTTTGTAGCCATGGCAACCCCAACACGACCACATCATGCAAATTATGCAGTACCAAAAAGCGAATAACTTCCTGATGTGCAGGAGCCATGCACATGGTCAGCTGGGCCCAGTACTGAGGCTTATTCTTGGCCAAAGGTGTAGCATCAATTCCTCTCAATGGAATAGGACACCGCAAAGGCTCCAAGAAAAATCCACAACGTTTAGCATAATCCAAATCCATCAGATTCAGGGCAGCGCCTGAATCCACAAATGCCATGACAGAATACGATGACAAAGAGCACATTAAGGTAATGGACAAAAGGAATTTGGACTGTACAGTACCAATAACGGCAGAGCTATCGAACCGCCTAGTGCGTTTAGGACAATTAGAAATAGCATGAGTAGAATCACCACAATAGAAACACAGTCTGTTCAGACGTCTGTGTTCTTGCCGTTCTACTTTAGTCATAGTCCTGTCGCACTGCATAGGCTCAGGTTTACTCTCAGACAATACCGCCAGATGGTGCACAGATTTACGCTCGCGCAAGCGACGACCGATCTGAATGGCCAAGGACATAGACTCATTCAAACCAGCAGGCATAGGAAATCCCACCATTACATCCTTAAGAGCTTCAGAGAGACCCTTTCTGAACAAAGCCGCTAGTGCAGATTCATTCCACAGAGTGAGTACTGACCACTTTCTAAATTTCTGACAATATACTTCTACATCATCCTGACCCTGGCATAAAGCCAGCAGATTTTTCTCAGCCTGATCCACTGAATTAGGCTCATCGTAAAGCAATCCCAGCGCCTGGAAAAATGCATCAACATTACTCAATGCAGAATCTCCTGGTGCAAGAGAAAACGCCCAGTCCTGTGGGTCGCCGCGCAAAAAAGAAATAATAATCAAAACCTGTTGAATAGGATTACCAGAAGAATGAGGTTTCAAGGCCAAAAATAGCTTACAATTATTTCTGAAGCTCAGGAACTTAGTTCTGTCACCAAAAAACAAATCAGGAATCGGAATTCTTGGTTCTAGCATCGATTTCTGATCAATAGTATCTTGAATCTTTTGTACATTTACAACGAGATTATCCATTGAGGAGCACAGAGCCTGAATATCCATGTCCACAGCTGTGTCCTGAAGCACTCTAATGTCTAGGGGAAAAAAAAGACTGAAGACAGAGCTAAGAAAAAAAAATGATGTCAGGATTTCTTTTTTCCCTCTATTGGGAATCATTGGTGTGGCTCCTTGTACTGTTATGGCTGGCAATCAGGCAACACAGCGTGCAGTAATCAGCGCACATACAGAGATCTGGCAATAACCAAAAACAATAGGACGAGCTCTGAGACGTGGAATCTCTGTAGACTGCAGTACCTGATCTATCCTCACACAACTATAAGCAGCAGTGGATTGCGCCTAACAACTACCTATGCAACTCGGCACTGCCTGAGGAGCTGACTAGCCTGAAGATAGAAATACAAGCCTGACTTACCTCAGAGAAATACCCCAAAGGAATAGGCAGCCCCCCACATATAATGACTGTTAGCAAGATGAAAAGACAAACGTAGGAATGAAATAGATTCAGCAAAGTGAGGCCCGATATTCTAGACAGAGCGAGGATAGCAAAGAGAACTATGCAGTCTACAAAAAACCCTAAAACGAAAACCACGCAAAGGGGCAAAAAGACCCACCGTGCCGAACTAACAGCACGGCGGTGCACCCCTTTGCTTCTCAGAGCTTCCAGCAAAAGTTAATAGCAAGCTGGACAGAAAAAACAGAAAACAAACTAGAAGCACTTATCTAGCAGAGCAGCAGGCCCAAGGAAAGATGCAGTAGCTCAGATCCAACACTGGAACATTGACAAGGAGCAAGGAAGACAGACTCAGGTGGAGCTAAATAGCAAGGCAGCCAACGAGCTCACCAAAACACCTGAGGGAGGAAGCCCAGAGACTGCAATACCACTTGTGACCACAGAAGTGAACTCAGCCACAGAATTCACAACAGCGTACGTAACACAGCTGGGATTGCTCGTATGTAGAGACTAGAGTGGGGAATAATACAAAGAATTGTAATAATATCAAAGTATATAGATAAAATCACAGATAATGGGCCACTATGAATAAAATAGTATAGTTATACTAATATTAAAAGCACAATCAAAAAAGTCCGCGCTCTGCAGTGCTATAGGATGCCTATATGGCAAGTCTTTCAGATAAAGCTAAAAAACATAAGGGGGGGGCTAGTGAACTAACACCCCGGGCAGTGAATAACCTGACATAGATGGTGTATATACATGCGTAGCTCCAATAAGTGCTTCCGGTATATAGCAAGTAAAAATCCAGTACCTGTCATGTGAGTTACCACAGGGAGGAATCAGGTAGAGAATAGCAAATAGCACTAAAGATGTCCGTAACTTGTTAGTATGGTGGCAAAGTAGAGACGAAACGAAAACGCTCAACTAAGCTAAGTAAAACGTCTCTACTTTGCCACCATACTAACAAGTTGACTCAACCTGACTCGACCTGAAAAAATTAAAAGTCAATCAACCCTCCTTGTGCAGACATTGGGGACAACAAAGCTACAGACCGGCAGAGGGCAAAAACCAATCTCCACTGACCAGGATGACCGTCATTTTATTCAAATGTCATTCTGCAACCGCAGGATAACATCAAGTGACCTACAAAAGGAATGGCAAATGGCAGCTGGGAAAGTGCATAGCAAGAACAGTTCATAACAGGCTCCTAGAGGCACGACTCAAGTCATGTAAAGCTAGAAAAAAGCCTTTGTCAATGAGAAGCAAAAGTCTTGACTGAGGAAAAGAATGGCTCAATTCTGAGCAATTCTGCAAGAGTCACCTCTGCTTTTGAGGATAAGTTTATCTGACTCACCAGCCTCAGAAATCGCAGGTTAACAGCAGCTCAGATTAGAGACCAGGTCAATGCCACACAGAGTTCTAGCAACAGACACATCTCTACAGCAACTGTTAAGAGGAGACTTTGTGCAGCAGGCCTTCATGGTAAAATGGCTGCTAGGAAACCACTGCTAAGGACAGGCAACAAGCAGAAGAGACTTGTTTGGGCTAAACAACACAAGGAATGGACATTAGACAAGTGGAAATCTGTGCTTTGGTCTGATGAGCCCAAATTTGAGATCTTTGGTTCCAACCACCGTGTCTTTGTGCGACACAGAAAAGGTGAACGGATGGACTCTACATGCCTAGTTCCCACCATGAAGCATGGAGGAGGAGGTGTGATGGTGTGGGGGTGGTTTGCTGGTGACACTGTTGGGGATTTATTCTAAATTGAAGGCATACTGAACCAGCATGGCTACCACAGCATCTTGCAGCGGCATGCTATTCCATCCAGTTTGCGTATAGTTGGACCATCATTTATTTTTCAACAGGACAATGACCCCAAACACACCTCCAGGCTGTGTAAGGGCTATTTGACCAAGAAGGAGAGTGATGTGGTGCTACGTCAGATGATCTGGCCTCCACAGTCACCAGACCTGAACCCAATCGAGATGGTTTGGGGAGAGCTGAACCGCAGTGTGAAGGCAAAATGGCCAACAAGCGCTAAGCATCTCTGGGAACTCCTTCAAGATTGTTGGAAGACCATTTCCGGTGACTACCTCTTGAAGCTCATCAAGAGAATGCCAAGAGTGTGCAAAGCAGTCTTCAAAGCAAAAGGTGGCTACTTTGAAGAACCTAGAATATAAGACATAATTTCAGTTGTTTCACACTTTTTTGTTAAGCATATAATTCCACATGTGTTAATTCATAGTTTTAATGCCTTCAGTGTGAATGTCCAATTTTCATAGTCATGAAAATACAGAAAATTCTTTAAATGAGAAGGCGTGTCCAAACTTTTGGTCTGTACTGTAGATCAGTGGTAAGTCTGGAAGAGGATGAATAAAGCATAAGCTGAAGAGAATACCCTGCTTATTGTGAAGCATGTTAGTGGCTTGGTGATGCCCTGGAGCTTCTTTGCTTCCTGTGGCACTGGAAACCTGCAGCAAGTGGAGGGCAAGATGGACTCAATAAAGTATTAGGAAATCCTAAGAGAAAATGTCTTGCCTTTTGTGAGTAAACTAGACCTTGTGTGTCATTGGACCTGCCAACAGGACAATTATCCCAACCATAACTTAAAAGATCTTGTCCCCTTGGCAGGCTACCATAACCCATGTTTAGCTCCAATAAAATAACAATTTTATACTTGCCTCTAGTGCTGGAGCCGTTTCCACGGTGTTGACACCAAGGCTCCCATACTTTTGTGACACCTGCCCCAAGCACCCAATCAGAGCTGACATCACTGTCCCGCCACCTGTTGAGTTGATCATAAAGAGGATGTAAGAGAGCAGCTGCAGCCTGGACTTCCTCTTCATGTTCGATTTCTCCAAAGGTGGAGACGGTGATACCAGCGCTGATTGGGTGCCGGAGTCACATGTCACAACAACCACTGCTGACATCGCTGGAACGGCGCTAGCACGGGAGGTGAGTATAGGCTTTTTTATTTTAACAGGGTCAGACATATAGATCAAGAAGGGGCTGTCGCAGTAGTGGACAACCCCTTTAAAGTCTACCATGGCTTCCTTTCAGAAGTCCTGCAAGATTGTGGCGTGACCATCACAGATGTTTGTCTTGAACCTCATAGAGAATATTTGGTGGTATTTGAAAGATGAAGTTGCAGTATACAAACCAAAGAATATTAGAGAACTGAAGTTAACGTCGTAATAATTTATGCATTTTCCATGTAATAAGATTCTGATGCAAAGTGTATGGCCCACTGCTGAGCATTGTTGCCTTGCTGCAATAGGGTCCTGGGTTCAAATTCCACCACAGGCAACATCTGCAGGAGTTTGTATGTTCTCCCGGTGTTTATGTGGGTTTGCTCTGGGAACTCCGATTTCCTCTCACACTACATATAAAGACTGGTAAGGCATTTAAAGTGTGAGCTCCAATGGGGGTAGTGATGATGATTTCTGTAAAGCACTATGGAAGTTAATGGCGATATATAATCAAGTAAATAAATAAATGTGATTTTATTAGAACCAATTGAAATCTGCATAAAACATCAGATCGTCTCTAGCAGTTATGTAAAGTAGTTTCTCCATATAACAGTTCTAGCCACATTTCCTGAAACAACTATTTAATCTAGGAACTGTTCTTATAAAAACATGTAGAATTGCTGGGAATGTAATTTTATCTGTAATTGTCCCCCATAGGAAGGGTGAGTCATAGATATTATCATAAATTCCCTATGCAGTGATTTTGATAACTGTAATAAGAAATTACTTTTATGCCATTCCTTTATATATCATTTTAATATTTAGAAGAAAAATAAATTCAAAAAGATACATACAAATCCCACAAACAGGGTATAGCTATTATTATTTCTCAGATATCCTCCATAACTAAAGGAATAAGAAAACTACTGTCCTGTGATTACATCTGTTACCATTATAATTACACTTTCTTAATTAAAGGGGTTGTTCGGCGTTAGTTAGAATCCTCACATCACAAGCACTGTGCACTGTGAGGATTCTCTGGTGCCATCGACAAGAGCATGACTTTTGGATATGGGATGGACCCCACTCCATCTTAAAACAACCATAACGACAGTAAACCTAGGCACTAAAATAAATACACAAAACACATTATTTTGGTTATCAAAATGGCCACAGCTTTATTTAAATCATAAGATTAAAAAAATCACAGTAGGAGTCAGATGAAGAGCTAGTACATTGGGATTCACAAGTACTGTGATATCCCCAGCTGTGTGACATACAGAACAAGGACAGACAGCCATTCAAGCATAGCCAGTAAACTTTCAGGGCACCATTGACCCTATTATCCTCACTCCTGTGCTTAACCACTGTGCCCGCCCCTGATTGACGTTACCATTACAACGTCCTTGAGGCTGGCCACCAAAGCCGAGCCTTCTCACCACCATGAGGTTTTTACATCCTCTATTAGTTAAAATGAGTCCACCTTAACTTGTCCACAACTTCCACCTGACTCCTAAACCGCCACCAAAGAGGACATTTGACACCTTAAATTGACTCGACCACCATCAACCATGCCCAATAAAGCCTTCAACCGTTTCTACATGCTATGGAAAGACTGTGCATTTGTATGCATGTATTTCTTTGCACCTGCACTCTCCGGTGTGAGTGCCGGCGGCAATGCTGGGTATTGATGTGAGAGATTCGTGCGAGTTTCTCGCATCACACTCGCAAGTGTGACCCCAGCCTTATGGTGAGGCGCACTCAGAAGTAACTCGTTCAAGGCTCCTGATTCATGAACTAGCAGCTACTGACTTTAGCCCATCTCCTCATCGAGACTGCCATTACCAACACAAGTCTTGATGAATCAGGCCCTCTATATTTCTTAAAGTAAAAACTAAAAAAATTGAGGGATAAACTTACAGCAGGGTTGTAGCACCAGTAACTATTATGGACCAGACAAGTAAGTAAGGATGGCATACACCCACGAGTACTAAGAGAACTAAGTAATGTAATAGATAAACCATTATTTCTTATTTTTAGGGACTCTATAGCGACAGGGTCTGTTCCGCAGGACTGGCGCATAGCAAATGTGGTGCCAATATTCAAAAAGGGCTCTAAAAGTGAACCTGGAAATTATAGGCCAGTAAGTCTAACCTCTATTGTTGGTAAAATATTTGAAGGGTTTCTGAGGGATGTTATTCTGGATTATCTCAATGAGAATAACTGTTTAACTCCATATCAGCATGGGTTTATGAGAAATCGCTCCTGTCAAACCAATCTAATCAGTTTTTATGAAGAGGTAAGCTATAGGCTGGACCACGATGAGTCATTGGACGTGGTATATCTCGATTTTTCCAAAGCGTTTGATACCGTGCCGCACAAGAGGTTGGTACACAAAATGAGAATGCTTGGTCTGGGGGAAAATGTGTGTAAATGGGTTAGTAACTGGCTTAGTGATAGAAAGCAGAGGGTGGTTATAAATGGTATAGTCTCTAACTGGGTCGCTGTGACCAGTGGGGTACCGCAGGGGTCAGTATTGGGACCTGTTCTCTTCAACATATTCATTAATGATCTGGTAGAAGGTTTACACAGTAAAATATCGATATTTGCAGATGATACAAAACTATGTAAAGCAGTTAATACAAGAGAAGATAGTATTCTGCTACAGATGGATCTGGATAAGTTGGAAACTTGGGCTGAAAGGTGGCAGATGAGGTTTAACAATGATAAATGTAAGGTTATACACATGGGAAGAGGGAATCAATATCACCATTACACACTGAACGGGAAACCACTGGGTAAATCTGACAGGGAGAAGGACTTGGGGATCCTAGTTAATGATAAACTTACCTGGAGCAGCCAGTGCCAGGCAGCAGCTGCCAAGGCAAACAGGATCATGGGGTGCATTAAAAGAGGTCTGGATACACATGATGAGAGCATTATACTGCCTCTGTACAAATCCCTAGTTAGACCGCACATGGAGTACTGTGTCCAGTTTTGGGCACCGGTGCTCAGGAAGGATATAATGGAACTAGAGAGAGTACAAAGGAGGGCAACAAAATTAATAAAGGGGATGGGAGAACTACAATACCCAGATAGATTAGCGAAATTAGGATTATTTAGTCTAGAAAAAAGACGACTGAGGGGCGATCTAATAACCATGTATAAGTATATAAGGGGACATTACAAATATCTCGCTGAGGATCTGTTTATACCAAGGAAGGTGACGGGCACAAGGGGGCATTCTTTGCGTCTGGAGGAGAGAAGGTTTTTCCACCAACATAGAAGAGGATTCTTTACTGTTAGGGCAGTGAGAATCTGGAATTGCTTGCCTGAGGAGGTGGTGATGGCGAACTCAGTCGAGGGGTTCAAGAGAGGCCTGGATGTCTTCCTGGAGCAGAACAATATTGTATCATACAATTATTAGGTTCTGTAGAAGGACGTAGATCTGGGTATTTATTATAATGGAATATAGGCTGAACTGGATGGACAAATGTCTTTTTTCGGCCTTACTAACTATGTTACTATGTTACTATGTTAAGTGCATGTCAACACCCGGAGGTAAGGAACAGTAAGTGATGACTATGGATGATGTAAGGGAGGAATAGAAGACTAAATGAGGTCTGAGTCCAAGACTTCCCGGTTGTGTGCGTTATCACTCTCCTGATAGATTACTCTTTCATTGATTTGTGTTATATGACATTACATTGTGCATTACTGTAACATAACTGTGCATTATCCCATTGATGTGATCTAAGGTTACGTTCACATTTGCGTTGTTGGGCGCAGCGCCGTCGACGCATACCGACGCAGGCGTCATGCGCCCCTATCTTTAACATGGGGAGCGCATGGACATGCGCCGGTATGCGTTGTATTGCGTTTTACGACGCATGTGTCCATTTGACGCACCAGACAGGGCACGGACGACACTACTTGTAGCGTTTTCCCTGCGCCAAAATTCATGAACAATACTAGTTTATGTCAACGCATGTGTCAAAAAACATAGCGTTGTGTATATGCATTATTGGTTGAGGCGACGACGTTGTGCCCAACAATGCAAATGTGAACGTAGCCTTACAGTGTATATGAGATGTATCATACTTTATTTTTGTGATGTATACTTGATTTGGAAAAGTAAATGTTGTATATGAGTCCCTAACAACCTACAAAGTGTGAATTGTAAGAATTATGAGTAATTTCCCAGAAACTTGAGTTTATCTTTCCAGAGGTTGGGATTGTCAGCTGCATTTGTTGCTATGAGGTATAAGGGCCATTACTCCCACATCCCTGGCCTGCACTATATGGACTTCAGCTAGTACTGTTCCTGGTGGAATGGCAACCTCTGCAACCTTGAAGTTCATCACCCTGTTGGATTGTTGTTTGCCTTAATTTGTGCTGCTGTAACGTCATTGTGATTTTTGTCTCGTACTGTGACATTACTGTACTCAAGGTTGCACTAAAATTTTGCCAGTTTTGATGTTCTCATTTATGTCAAGCTTCAACAAAGTGGGTGAAGCTAGGACAAGATTAGGGTGTGGCGACTGCCGCTCTTCAAATTCATGACAAGTGGCGCCATTCGCTACACCAAGAATCTTACTCCAGGAGGGACCATTAGTCTCAAGGCACAATCAGAGGCACATGCCACTTCACACCTATCCTGATTCATTAAGGGGTGTGCGTCTCCATGCCACCCCTGCTCATACTGATATCATAATCCATGGAGATAAAACACAAAGGCCCTGATTCATCAGGATCAGTGATCTTCACCCTAGTATTGATGAATTGGGGCCTTTGTGTTTAATACCTGGATTATGACATCACTGTGGGCATTATCCCACCTTTGTGATAACACTTGCATATAACCAGTACTATCTACTATATAATTGTCTAAAGGTACCGTCACACATAACGATTTCTTTAACGATATAGTTGCTATTTGTGACGTAGCAACGATATCGTTAACGAAACCATTCTGTGTGACAGCGACCAACGATCAGGCCCCTGCTGGGAGATCGTTGGTCGCTGGGAATGATCAGGACCTTTTTTTTGGTCGCTGATCACCCGCTGTCATCGCTGAATCGGCGTGTGTGACACCGATCCAGCGATGTGTTCACTGGTAACCAGGGTTAATATCGGGTTACTAAGCGCAGGGCCGCACTTAGTAACCCGATATTTACCCTGGTTACCATTGTAAATGTAAAAAAAAAACACTACATACTTACATTCCAGTGTCTGTCACGTCCCTCGCCGTCAGCTTCCGGCACTGACTGTGAGCGCCGGCCGGCCCTCACAGTCAGTGCGGGAAGCTGACGGCGAGGGACGTGACAGACACCGGAATGTGAGTATGTAGTGTTTTTTTTTTTTTTTTACATTTACAATGGTAACCAGGGTAAACATCGGGTTACTAAGCGTGGCCCTGCGCTTAGTAACCCGATGTTTACCCTGGTTACCCGGGGACTTCGGCATCGTTGGTCGCTGGAGAGCTGTCTGTGTGACAGCTCTCCAGCGACCACACAACGACTTACCAACGATCACGGCCAGGTAGTATCGCTGGTCGTGATCGTTGGTAAATCGTTAAGTGTAATGGTACCTTAAGGGTCACTTCTGTCTGTCTGTCTGTCTTTCTGTCTGTCTGTCACGGATATTCATTGGTCACGGCCTCTGTCTGTCATGGAAATCTAAGTTGCTGATTGGTCGTGGCAAAACAGCCATGACCAATTAGTGACGGGCACAGTCCAGCGGAAAAATGGCCGCTCCTTTCTCCCCGCAGTCAGTGCCTGCTCCGTACTCCCCTCCAGTCAGCGCTCACAGAGGGTTAATGGCAGCAATGACTGCGGTGTAACGCACTTGGTTAATGCTGCTCTTAACCCTGTGTGACCAACTTTTTACTACTCATGCTGCCTATGCCGCATCAACAGTAAAAAGATCTAATGTTAAAAATAATTAAAAAAATAAAAAATAGTTATATACTCACCGTCCGTCGGATCAGGAACAGGCCTTTCCCGATCCTCATGACGCCCCGGTGACCGCTCCATGCATTGCGGTCTCGCGAGATGATGACGTGCGGTCTCGTGAGACCTCTACGTCATCATCTCGCGAGACCGCAATGCACTCTTCAGACCGGAGTGCGCGAGGAGCGATGGTAACCGCTTCGATCCGGGGGCCAACTGAGGTTGAGTATATAACTATTTTTTATTTTAATTCTTTTTTTTAACAGGGATATGGTGCCCACATTGCTATAGACTGCGTGGGCTGTGCAATATATTACGTGGGCTGTATTATATACTACTACGTGGCTGGGCAATATACTACGTGGCTGGGCAATATACTACGTGACTGGGCAATATACTACGTCGCTGTGCAATATACTACGAGGCTGGGCAATATACTACGTGGCTTGGCAATATACTACATGGCTGGGCAATATACTGCACGGGCTGTGCAATGTACTGCGCGGGCTGTGCAACATAGTACGTGGGCTGTGCAATGTACTACGTGGGCTGTGCAATGTACTACGCGGGCTGTGCAATGTACTGCGTGGGCTGGGCAATATACTACGCGGGCTGTGCAATGTACTGTGCAATGTACTGCACGGGCTGTGCAATATTTTACGTGGGCTGTGCAATGTACTACGCAGGCTGTGCAATGTGCTACGTGGGCTGTGCAATATACTATGCGGGCTGTGCTATACACTACGTGGCCTGTGTTATACACTAAGTGGCCTGTGTTATACACTATGCGGTCTGTGTTATATACTGCGTGCGTTGTACTGCACGGGCTGTGCAATATACTACGCGGGCTTTGTAATATACTACGTGGCAGGGCAATATACTATGTGGCTGGGCAATATACTAAGTGACTGGTCTGAATTTGTCACATTGTCACAACAGAGCAGGGCTTCATTCAATGTTTTTCTATTAGGCCCTATGGTTACTGACTACTCTCCTATCACATAGTGGTTGTTACCATGAAATGAAATTTCAGTGAGATCCTGAATCAATGGGCAGCATGGTGGCTCAGTGGTTAGCATTGCATCTCTGGGGTCAGCATTGCTCTGGGGTCAGTCCTCTGTTCAACCCCCCCCCCCTCCAAGAACAACATCTGCAAGGAGTATGTATGTTCTCCCCATGTTTGTGTGGGTTTCCTCTAGGTTCTCCAGTTTCCTCCCACACTCCAAAGACATACTGATAGGGGATTACATTGTGAGTCCCAATGGGGACTGAGCCGATAATGTTTGTAAAGCACTGTAGAATTAATGGCACTATATAAATGAGTAAAATAAATAAATCTATATACCTTATCTGATTATCAATAAAATAAGGCAGCAATTTGACAAATTTTTACAAATTGAGTATATTTTTTAGTAGTTTTACATTATTTACAAAAAATAAGGAGTCCTTTTAAAGCAGCAAATTTTACTGTTAAGCACCAAAAATTTTCCACTGTTCTCTTACGCAGCAAGCAGCTTTATATTGTATTATGCAGTTCCATAAACGTTATCAGAAGATCTTTTTGGCTTTATGATTAATTATTTAACAGCTCCCTCTAGTGGCAGATGTGTGAAGTACATATGTATAACCAATAGCGCTGCTCTTCTTTATCATTATGTAAGTCAATATGCGATATCCTCTTTTTCAATATTTGCCTAAACACCATAGGAGTGGCCGGCAAACAATTTAAACAAAAGGCATTTATTGTTCTGATTAAAAGGCACCCACACACAGTGCACAAAGGGTTTGGTTTACGCTACTATCTTATATGCGTTCACACCCAGTCATTTCAGGGAATAAGGAGATCATAATAAATCAGTGTTTATTTTCTGATAACTTCTTAACTATTTGATAACCTTCTCCATTACTAATGAAACCTTGAAGTATTTGTCTCAAACCGATGCAGCTAGCAAGCGCCGCTATGAAGCTAGTTGGATCGCTGGATCCGGCAGCGTCAGTCCGCCTGCTCTACTCTCAATCTCCAATAGAAAAACTGCATCTGCTAGCACCACTGGAAATTGTTCAGTTCAGACCAGTGGCACGGCCACGCCACCACAGGTCTGATCTGTCAATTTTCAAGAATACACCACCCCAAGCAAGCGTGAAACCAGGTGGCAAAGGATCTGTGCTTTCCTAAAAACAGAAAATGAGCACACCCCTTTAAAATGAGCATATCTCAAAGAAACCTTGCTGATAAACATATTAATAAGTAAACTATTAAAAAAGAGATACACCGAAGAGCTGTCGAAAGACACCAGAAACAAAATTGTAGCCCTGCTCCAGGCTGGGAAGTCTACCTCTGATGTCAATTACAGACCTCTTTCATCTTTTTAAGTGGGAGAACTTGCACAATTTGTGGCTGACTAAACACTTTTTTCCTCACTGCATATTCACCTAACCCTAGATCCTAGTGAGTCCACTGCCAGACAGTGACAAGGCAAGGGCAGACCAATGTGATAGTGTCATTTAGCCTGGGCATGAATCATGTCAGAATCCTAGTGCAATTATCCCATCACTGTGCCTCCACCCGGGAATCTTCAAATACATCACCCTGCCGTTCTGTTGGCAGCTGACAAAGTGAAAACATGGGGCTCAATACAGCAGTACCGGCTGTACTACCCTGGTGGCAGCCCTGCACACACATACAATTATACACACATGCTTAGTAACCCCGAAAGTATATTTTTAAAATTTTTTTAAACCTCCTATGTTTTTGTAACAAGTGGCCATACACTGACTGTCAGGCAAAAGCATATTTGGTCTATTTCTTCCGACATCCACATATTCAGTTAAGTCAAGAGTTCATGAGCTTTCAATTGGGAGAAGGGAAAAAAGCTCTGCAGAGAAAAGGAGATCCAAGGGGTAACGTTTCTCCTTGTGGAGTGTGACATGTGAAACATGCCGAGATGAAGAGACTTTTAAACCGTCATGCTCCTCTGGGAAATATGCAAATTATCTCTTCAGAGTGGAAGAGGACTAGCACTCTAGTGCCACCTATAGGAAATTTCAACCCTTTAGCGAGCCTTGTCACATGACGTAGGATAAAAGACCAAATCTCAAGTTGCAGACACTGTGTTTTGGGGTATTGACCCTCGTCAGTGCAAAGTGTAAGATCTGGTTTGGCTGTGAGAGGCGTCTGACCGGTATCCAAGGGGTAACATTTCTCCTTGAGGAGAGTGACATGTTAAGCATGCCGAGATGAGGAGACTTTTTAGCAGCAATGCTCCTCTGGGAAATAAGCAAATTGTCTCTTCAGAGAGGAAGAGGACTTAAACTCTAGTGCCACCTATAGGAACCATCAATCCTAAAAGTCAATATCGACCCGTTAACTACATGTGTCATGTAGTTCTTACACATGATGAATAATGAGTAGTGTTGAGCGATACCTTCCGATATCGGAAAGTATCGGTATCGGATAGGATCGGCCGATATTCAAAAAATATCGGATATCGCCGATACCGATACCCGATCCCAATGCAAGTCAATGGGACCAAAATATCGGAATTAAGATAAACCCTTTCTTTCCTTGTAGGTTCATTCTACATGAAGGAAAACAACTAAGAATAATGCAGGATGTATTTGGGGAGGTGGCGGAGACATTAAAGTCATAGAGGTTTAGCCCAATCAAATAGAATAGCATGTTTTTTTTGTTTGTTTTTTAAAGACGTTCGGAGTGACAAAGATATTGACTATGTAAATATTTTTTTTATTTTGTCAGATATTGATGTTTCACTATTCCACGCCCTTCCCCTTCTTTTTTTTTTCTTTTCCCACACTTTCATCTTCATCATCATCAGCATCTTTGACATCAACTTCTTCTTCACCTTATTCATCTTCTTCTTCATCCTTTACCTTTTTTTTTTTTTTTTATTACATTCTTCATATTCATTTTATTCCACTATTATTATTCTTCCTATTCTACATATTCATTTTATTCAACTGTATTATTCTTCCTATTCTATTTCTTCATCATATTCTCATTTGTGACAGGCATTCCCGTAGTTGTTATCTATAAAAGTTGGAAGATTACACCTTTCGTTCTGCCAGTCACAAAAGTTACATTTGTCCGCGTTCAGTTTGGCCTGCAGCATCAGGCTTTATCCAGGGGCACCACGAGGAGGAACGGACTCACACCCATACACTGCTTAGTCTTCTTCTGCATATAATTGAGATAATATCTTTTGCTCTGATATTAAGTGTTATGCTTAATGTTCTTCTGCTCTTTGTTCTGCAGCCTCTTGTTCTTCTGCTTCTCGGTCTTCCATGTCGTCGTCTCCAGTGTCGTCATCTCCGTCGTCGTCGTCTCCGTCGTCGCCGTCTCCGCCGTCGTCGTCTCCGCCATCGTCGTCGTCATCGGGGTGGTCTTCCGGGTTGTCGTCGTTGTCGTCGTCATCGGGGTGGTCTTCCGGGTCGTCGACTTTAGGGTCTTCAACTTGGAAATGTAGCAGAAGGTACAAGAAGGCTGAGAAAATGCCAAGAACCTGATGATGGAACTGGAACTCGGATGGCTACCCGAAGGTTCAAGAGCCTATGGAACTACCGAGGACCAGCTGACGTTACTGGAACCCGGTTACTAAGCAGGAGGTACCCGTGCCTGAAAGCACTACCAAGGACCACCTGACGTTGGTGGAACTTTGATACCCAGAAGGAGGCACCTAAGCCAAAGGCTCTGCCCAGAACCAGCTGACGGTACTGGAACCAGGATGGGGAGCAGAAGGTACAAGAGCAAAAGACACTGCCGAGAACCAGCTGACGGTGCTGGAACCAGGTGGTGGACCCGAAGGCCCACAGGAGAGGAGAGAACAGCTAGGCCGCGAGGCAGCCGCAGTTACCGAACCCCAACAGTCCTACAGGGGGAGCTGGGCCTACTGGCACTACAGAACCAGCCTTGACTACCAGTTCACGCAGCCCACATAGGAAGCTCCTAAACTGGAGGCACCCTGGAGTTGGCTAACCCGACCGCACCACGACGGGGCAAGCATAGGCGTCTCAGTGAGCTTGACACAACCCGGAAACAGCTGACGGTGCTGAAACCAGGTTTGGCACGAGGGAGTACCTGTGACAAAAACACTGCCGAGAACCAGCTGGCGGTGCTGGAACCCAGATGCGTTGCCCCAGTGTGCAAGAGCCAATGGCACGACCGAGGACCAGCTGACGGTGCTGGAACCCGGTTACTAAGCTGTAGGTGCCCGCGCTTAAAAGCACTACCAAGGACCGCCTGACGTTGGCGGAACTCGGATACCCAGGAGGAGGCACCTAAGCCAAAGGCTCGGCCCGGAACCAGCTGACGGTGCTGGAACCAGGTGGTGGACCCCAAGGCCCACAGGAGAGGAGAGAACAGCTAGGCCGCGAGGCAGCCGCAGTTACCGAACCCCAACAGTCCTACAGGGGGAGCTGGGCCTACTGGCACTACAGAACCAGCCTTGACTACCAGTTCACGCAGCCCACATAGGAAGCTCCTAAACTGGAGGCACCCTGGAGTTGGCTAACCCGACCGCACCACGACGGGGCAAGCATAGGCGTCTCAGTGAGCTTGATACAACCCGGAAACAGCTGACGGTGCTGAAACCAGGTTTGGCATGAGGGAGTACCTGTGACAAAAACACTGCCGAGAACCAGCTGGCGGTGCTGGAACCCAGATGCGTTGCCCCAGTGTGCAAGAGCAAATGGCACGACCGAGGACCAGCTGACGGTGCTGGAACCCGGTTGCTAAGCTGTAGGTGCCCGCGCTTAAAAGCACTACCAAGGACCGCCTGACGTTGGCGGAACTCGGATACCCAGGAGGAGGCACCTAAGCCAAAGGCTCGGCCCGGAACCAGCTGACGGTGCTGGAACCAGGTGGTGGACCCCAAGGCCCACAGGAGAGGAGAGAACAGCTAGGCCGCGAGGCAGCCGCAGTTACCGAACCCCAACAGTCCTACAGGGGGAGCTGGGCCTACTGGCACTACAGAACCAGCCTTGACTACCAGTTCACGCAGCCCACATAGGAAGCTCCTAAACTGGAGGCACCCTGGAGTTGGCTAACCCGACTGCAACACGACGGGGCAAGCATAGGCGTCTCAGCGAGTTTGACACAACCCGGAAACAGCTGACGGTGCTGAAACCAGGTTTGGCACGAGGGAGTACCTGTGACAAAAACACTGCCGAGAACCAGCTGGCGGTGCTGGAACCCGGATGCGTTGCCTATCAAAGATTGTCTTCCTACAGCCCCAACTATCGGTGTTGGAGCAAAGGGTAAGCAGGGGGAGCAGAGTGTAGGCCGAAGCCTGCACTGGAGTCAGCTTTGTGTCTGCATTGCGTTTGCAGGACACTTTGCCGGCTACACAGTGGGGGAACAGCAGGCGGTGCTGAACCCCACTAACACATTGGCTGGTGTTTTTCTCTGTGCAGCTAGCACTTCCGGGCAAAAACTAGCGTTGTTACAGCCCAGGGTCAGCAGGAGGAGGAGAGGAGCAGAGCGTAGGCCGAAGCCTAGTTGAACCAATTTCAAAGGTAACTTTTAACCCCCCCTCAGGTGTTACAAAGTACAAGAGCCACACCTTGTGCAGCATTAATGCTGCACAAGTAAAAGGTTGCTCTATTAATTTTTCTACTTGCACACGCTGAATGCAACACGTACACAATTTAGCCCATTCTACAGTCAAACTGTAGTTGAGGCGTGACTTGTATTTTTAAGGAGACGCAGCATAGGTGTCCCAAATAACGCCTTTGTGCTTGGCGCAGCTTCCTGAGCGTTGTTTTTTGCTGTACAGGAGTCTGCGCTCTTGTGTTATCCCTTGGCAATGCCCTGTTAGCGCTGCCCGTCTTATGACCTCATTTCATGTTGGCCGCTGCGGTTAACGATGGCCATAAATCCCAGACCCACAGTGCCTTTTCATAAAGTCACACTGCGGTGCTGGGATTCGTGGCCTTGAGCAGTAAATATTTTCGACGCTCACACACGTCCTTACACCTGCTTCAGACTGGGTGGCCTCTGCTGATCCCTTTTCGCATGCCGCGGCCATGAGGCCGCACAGTCTGAAGAAGGCGGAAGGAGATGAGTGACGACAGGCGAACATATGCACTGCTCGTGCCCATAAACCACACCCTCGCTGACAAAATAAATAAGACAACGAGGGGCGTTGTTTCACGCAGGGCGGATGCACAGGCGCAGCCAGCTAACCATGATGTCAAAAGACGGGAAGCGCTACCAAGGGGGGTGCTGCGTATCATTAGAAAGGAAAGTCACACCTCAGGGACAGTGGAATGGTCTCAATGAGACACATTTTGTACGTGTTGAGTTCCACGTGGGCAAGGAGAAAAAGTCAGCCACCTTGTACAAATGCAGCAGTACTGCTGAACAAGGTGGCTGTTATACATAGAAACACCTGGGGGTGGGGGGCAGGCTCCCTTCAATTTCAATTCATGTGCCTGCATGGCGTTTGCAGGGCACGTTGCCGGCTACACAGGTGGGAAACAGCTGGCGGTGCTGAACCCCACTGACACATTGGCTGGTGTTTTTCTCTGTGCAGCTAGCACTTCCAGGCTAAAACTGGCAGTGTTATGAGCCCAGGGTCAGCAGGAGGAGGAGAGGAGCAGAGTGTAGGCCGAAGCCTGCACTGGTGGCAGCTTTTGTTCTGTTGTGCCTGCGTGGCATTTGCAGGTCACGTTGCCGGCTACACAGCTGGGGAACAGCTGGCGGTGCTGAACCCCAATAACACATTGGCTGGTGTTTTTCTCTGTGCAGCTAGCATGTCCGGGCAAAAACTGGCGGTGTTAGAGCGCAGGGTCAGCAGGAGGAGGAGAGGAGCAGAGTGTAGGCCGAAGCCTAGTTGAACCAATTTCAAAGGTAACCTTTAACCCCCCCTCAGGTGTTGCAAGATACAAGAGCCACACCTTGTGCAGCATTAATGCTGCACAAGTAAAAGGTTGCTCTATTTAGTTTGCTCCTTGTACACGCTGAATAAAACACGTACACTATTTAGCCCATTATACTGTCAAACAGTAGTGGAGGCGTGACTTGTCTTTTTAAGGAGATGCAGCAAAGGTGTCAAAATTTACACCTAGGTGCTGGGCGCAGATTCCTGAGCGTTGTTATTTGCTGTACAGGAGTCTGCGCTCTTGTTATCCCTTGGCCATGCGCTGTGAGCGATGCCTGTCTTCTCACCTCATTTCATGTTGGCCGGTGCGGTTAGCGATGGCCATGAAACCCAGGCCCGCAGTGTCTTTTAATAAAGTCACACTGCAGAGCTGGGATTCGTGACCTTGCGCAGTAAATTTTGTCGCCTGTCCCTCATGTCCTTACACCTGCATCAGACTGGGCGGCCTCATCTGATCCCTTCTCGCATGCCGCGGCCATGAGGCCGCACATTCTGAAGAAGGCGGAAGGAGATGAGTAAAGACAGGCGAACATATGCACTGCTCGTGCCCATCAATCACACCCTCGCAGTCAAAATATATGAGACAACGAGGGGCGTTGTGTCGGGCAGGGCGGACGCACAGGCACAGCCAGCCAACCAATGATGTCTGAAGACGGGCAGCGCTAACAATGGGGGTGCTGCGTGTCATTAAAAAGGAAAGTCACACCTCAGGGACATTGTAATGGTCTGTAATGAGACACATTTTTTACGTGTTTAATTAAACGTGGGCAAGTAGACAAAGTCAGCCACCTTGTACAAATGCAGCAGTACTGCTGTACAAGGTGGCTGTTATACATAGAAACACCTTGGGGTGGGTGGCAGGGTCCCTTTAATTTCAGTTCATGTGCCTGCGTGGCGTTTGCAGGTCACGTTGCCGGCTACATAGCAGGGGAACAGCTGGCGGTGCTGAACCCCACTAACACATTGGCTGGTGTTTTTCTCTGTGCAGCTAGCACTTCCGGGCAAAAACTAGCAGTGTTAGAGCCCAGGGTCAGCAGGAGGAGGAGAGGAGCAGAGTGTAGGCCGAAGCCTGCACTGGTGGCAGCTTTTGTTCTGTTGTGCCTGCGTGGCGTTTGCAGGTCACGTTGCCGGCTACACAGCTGGGGAACAGCTGGCGGTACTGAACCCCACTAACACATTGGCTGGTGTTTTTCTCTGTGCAGCTAGCACTTCCGGGCAAAAACTAGCAGTGTTAGAGCCCAGGGTCAGCAGGAGGAGGAGAGGAGCAGAGTGTAGGCCGAAGCCTAGTTGAACCAATTTCAAAGGTAACCTTTAACCCCCCTCAGGTGTTGCAAGGTACAAGAGCCACACCTCGTGCAGCATTAATGCTGCACAAGTAAAAGGTTGCTCTCTTAATTTTGCTCCTTGCACACGCTGAATAAAACACGTACACTATTTAGCCCATTCTACTGTAAAACAGTAGTGGAGGCGTGACTTGTCTTTTTAAAGAAAAGCAGCACAGGTGTCGAAAATAACACCTTGGTGCATGGGCGCAGCTTCCTGAGCGTTGTTATTTGCTGTACAGGAGTCTGCGCTCTTGTTATCCCTTGGCCATGCGCTGTGAGCGCTTCCTGTCTTCTGACCTCATTTCATGTCGGCCGTTGCGGTTAGCGATGGACATGAATCCCAGACCCACAGTGTGTTTTCTAAAAATCACACTGCGTGGCTGGGATTCGTGGCCTTGTGCAGTAAATATGTTTGCCGCTCACACATGTCCTTACACCTGCTTCAGACTGGGCGGCCTCATCTGATCCCTTATCGCATGCCGCGGTCATGAGGCCACCCAGTCTGAAGAAGGCGGAAGGAGATGAGTGAAAACAGGCAAACATATGCACTGCACATGCCCATCAATCACACCCTCGCTGTTCAAAAAAATAAGACACCGAGGGGCGTTGTTTCGAGCAGGGCAGACGCACAGGCGCAGCCAGCTAACCAATGATGTCAAAAGACGGGCAGCGCTAACAAGGGTGGTGCTGCGTATCATTAGAAAGGAAAGTCACACCTCAGGGACAGTGGAATGGTCTCAATGAGACACATTTAGTACGTGTTTAATTAAACGTGGGCAAGGAGAAAAAGTCAGCCACCTTGTACAAATGCAGCAGTACTGCTGTACAAGGTGGCTGTTATACATAGAAACACCTGGAAGTGGGGGGCAGGCTTCCTTCAATTTCAGTTCATGTGCCTGCGTGGCGTTTGCAGGACACGTTGCCAGCTACACAGCAGGGGAACAGTTGGCGTTGCTGAACCCCACTGACACATTGACTGGTGTTTTTCTCTGTGCAGCTCGCATGTCCGGGCAAAAACTGGCGGTGTTAGAGCCCAGGGTCAGCAGGAGGAGGAGAGGAGCAAAGTGTAGACCGAAGCCTGCACTGGTGGCAGCTTTTGGTCGGTTGTGCCAGCGTGGCTTGTGCTGGACACGATGCCGGCTACACAGCAGGGGAACAGCTGGCGGTGCTGAACCCCACTAACACATTGGCTGTTGTTTTTCCCTGTGAAGCTCGCATTTCCGGGCTAAAACTAGCGGTGTTAGAGCCCAGGGTCAGCAGGAGGAGGAGAGGAGCAGAGTGTAGGCCGAAGCCTAGTTGAACCAATTTCAAAGGTAACCTTTAACCCCCCCCAGGTGTTGCAAGGTACAAGAGCCACACCTTGTGCAGCATTAATGCTGCACAAGTAAAAGGTTGCTCTATTTAGTTTGCTCCTTGCACACGCTGAATAAAACACGTACACTATTTAGCCCATTATACTGTCAAACAGTAGTGGAGGCGTGACTTGTCTTTTTAAGGAGACGCAGCACAGGTGTCAAAATTTACACCTAGGTGCTGGGCGCAGATTCCTGAGCATTGTTATTAGCTGTACAGGAGTCTGCGCTATTGTGATCCCTTGGCCATGCGCTGTGAGCGCTGCCTGTCTTCTCACCTCATTTCATGTTGGTCGTTGCGGTTAGCAATGGATATGAATCCCAGGCCCGCAGTGTGTTTTCAAAAAATCACACTGCGTGGCTGAGATTCGTGGCCTTGTGCAGTAAATATGTTCGCCGCTCACACATGTCCTTACACCTGCTTCAGACTGGGCGGCCTCAGCTGATCCCTTATCGCCTACCACGGCCATGAGGCCGCACAGTCTGAAGAAGGCGGAAGGAGATGAGTTAAGACAGGCGAACATATGCACTGCACATGCCCATCAATCACACCCTCGCAGCCAAAATATATGAAACGAGGGGGGTTGTGTCGGGCAGGGCGGACGCACAGGCACAGGCAGCCAACCAATGATGTCAGAAGACGGGCAGCGCTACCAAGGGGGGTGGTGCGTGTCATTAAAAAGGAAAGTCACACCTCAGGGACATTGTAATGGTCTGTAATGAGACACATATTTTACGTGCTTAATTCTACGTGGGCAAGGATAAAAAAATCAGCCACCTTGTACAAATGCAGCAGTACTGCTGTACTAGGTGGCTGTTATACATAGATACACCTGGGGGGGTGGGGCCAGGTTCCCTTTAATTTCAGTTCATGTGCCTGCGTGGCGTTTGCAGGTCACGTTGTCGGCTACACAGCAGGGGAACAGCTGGCGTTGCTGAACCCCACTAACACATTGACTGGTGTTTTTCTCTGTGCAGCTAGCACTTCCGGGCAAAAACTAGCGGTGTTTAAGCCCAGGGTCAGCAGGAGGAGGAGAGGAGCAGAGTGTAGGCCGAAGCCTGCACTGGTGGCAGCTTTTGTTCTGTTGTGCCAGCGTGGCTTGTGCTGGACACGTTGCCGACTACACAGCAGGGGAACAGCTGGCGGTGCTGAACCCCACTGACACATCACCTAGTGTTTTTTCTGTGTAGACAACACTTCCAGGTGGCAACTGACAGTGTTGAAACCCAGGGAATCAAAGAGGAGCAGAGTGTAGGCCAAAGACTGCAGTGGAGCAAGTTGAAAAGAAACCTTTAACCCCCCCCCCCCCAGGCATTTGTTGCTGAAAGAGCCATCTTGTACAGCAGTAATACTGCACATGGAAAATGGTGGCTCCGAAAATTATGCTCCTTGCAAACGCTGAAGTACACACTCATATAATGTGTCCCCCCTCACACTGTCAAACCATCCCGGAAGTGGGACTTTCCTTTGTAATGTGACACAGCAAAGCAGTCATTCCAACCCCCTTGGTGCCATGCGCCACCTCCTCAACGTTGTTTGGTTCTGTCACGGAGCCCGCGCTGTAATGTTATCCCTTGGCCATGCACAGTTAGCGGTGCCCGTCTTCTGACATCATGTAGGTGTCAGGCTGGCAGTGCCTGTGCGTCCAAGCTGCCCGAGATCCAACCTTGCAGTGTCATCTAATGTAGTCCCACTGCGGGCCACGGATCCATGGGCATGCGCAGTGCATATCATCGCCTCTCACTCACCTCCTTCCTGCTTCTTCAGACTGTGCGGCGTCACGGCCGTGGCATGCTATTAGGGATCAGCTGACGCCGCCTAGTCTGAAGAAGCATGAAGAAGGGGAGTGAGAGGCTAGTATATGCACTGCGCATGGCCATGGATACCAGGCCCACTGTGGGATCTCATTAGACGACACTGCGAGGTGGGATTTCGGGCAGCGTGGACACACTGGCTCAGCCAGGACGACAACAAATGATGTCAGAGGACGGGCAGCGCAAACTGTGCATGGCCAAGGGATAACATAACAGCACAGGGTCCATGACGGAATCAAACAACGCTAAGGAGCCAGCGCACGGTGGCAAGGGGGTAGCAATGACGGCTGTGCTGCGTCACATTACAAAGGAAAGTCCCACCTCCAGGACGGTTGGACGGTGTGAGGGGACACATTACATTAGTGTGTAGTTCAGCGTTTGCAAGGAGCATAATTTCAAGAGCGACCTTTCCCTTGTGCAGTCTTAGTGCTGCACATGGTGGCTCTTTCAGTAACAAACGCCTAGGGGGGGGGGGGGCAGGTCCCCTTACATTTTAGTTGTGCCAGCGTGGCGGTCGCATGACACGTTGCCGGATACACAGCTGGGGATCAGCTGACGTTACTGAACCCCAATAACAGAGGAGCGACTGTTAACTGTGCACACAGCACTTCCAGGCACCAACTGGCGGTGTTAGAGCCCAGGGTCAGCAGGAGGAGCAGAGGAACAGAGTGTAGGCCGAAGCCTGATAGGAGCAAGTTGAAAGGGAACCTTTAACCCCCCCCCCAAGACGTTTGTAGCTGAAAGAGCCATCTTGTGCAGCACTAAGGATGCAAAAGGAAAAGGTTGCTCTTTTAATTATGCTCGCAAACACCGAAGTAAACACTAAAAATGTGTCCCCTTATACCGTTCAACCGTCCCGGAGGTGCGAATTTCCTTCGTAATGGGACACAGCACAGCTGTCATTCCTATCCCCTTGGTGCCGTGCGCTGCCTCCTCAGCGTTGTTTTAAGCTGTCATAGTAACATAGTAACATAGTAACATAGTTAGTAAGGCCGAAAAAAGACATTTGTCCATCCAGTTCAGCCTATATTCCATCATAATAAATACCCAGATCTACGTCCTTCTACAGAACCTAATAATTGTATGATACAATATTGTTCTGCTCCAGGAAGACATCCAGGCCTCTCTTGAACCCCTCGACTGAGTTCACCATCACCACCTCCTCAGGCAAGCAATTCCAGATTCTCACTGCCCTAACAGTAAAGAATCCTCTTCTATGTTGGTGGAAAAACCTTCTCTCCTCCAGACGCAAAGAATGCCCCCTTGTGCCCGTCACCTTCCTTGGTATAAACAGATCCTCAGCGAGATATTTGTATTGTCCCCTTATATACTTATACATGGTTATTAGATCGCCCCTCAGTCGTCTTTTTTCTAGACTAAATAATCCTAATTTCGCTAATCTATCTGGGTATTGTAGTTCTCCCATCCCCTTTATTAATTTTGTTGCCCTCCTTTGTACTCTCTCTAGTTCCATTATATCCTTCCTGAGCACCGGTGCCCAAAACTGGACACAGTACTCCATGTGCGGTCTAACTAGGGATTTGTACAGAGGCAGTATAATGCTCTCATCATGTGTATCCAGACCTCTTTTAATGCACCCCATGATCCTGTTTGCCTTGGCAGCTGCTGCCTGGCACTGGCTGCTCCAGGTAAGTTTATCTTTAACTAGGATCCCCAAGTCCTTCTCCCTGTCAGATTTACCCAGTGGTTTCCCGTTCAGTGTGTAATGGTGATATTGATTCCTTCTTCCCATGTGTATAACCTTACATTTATCATTGTTAAACCTCATCTGCCACCTTTCAGCCCAAGTTTCCAACTTATCCAGATCCATCTGTAGCAGAATACTATCTTCTCTTGTATTAACTGCTTTACATAGTTTTGTATCATCTGCAAATATCGATATTTTACTGTGTAAACCTTCTACCAGATCATTAATGAATATGTTGAAGAGAACAGGTCCCAATACTGACCCCTGCGGTACCCCACTGGTCACAGCGACCCAGTTAGAGACTATACCATTTATAACCACCCTCTGCTTTCTATCACTAAGCCAGTTACTAACCCATTTACACACATTTTCCCCCAGACCAAGCATTCTCATTTTGTGTACCAACCTCTTGTGCGGCACGGTATCAAACGCTTTGGAAAAATCGAGATATACCACGTCCAATGACTCACCGTGGTCCAGCCTATAGCTTACCTCTTCATAAAAACTGATTAGATTGGTTTGACAGGAGCGATTTCTCATAAACCCATGCTGATATGGAGTTAAACAGTTATTCTCATTGAGATAATCCAGAATAACATCCCTCAGAAACCCTTCAAATATTTTACCAACAATAGAGGTTAGACTTACTGGCCTATAATTTCCAGGTTCACTTTTAGAGCCCTTTTTGAATATTGGCACCACATTTGCTATGCGCCAGTCCTGCGGAACAGACCCTGTCGCTATAGAGTCCCTAAAAATAAGAAATAATGGTTTATCTATTACATTACTTAGTTCTCTTAGTACTCGTGGGTGTATGCCATCCGGACCCGGAGATTTATCTATTTTAATCTTATTTAGCCGGTTTCGCACCTCTTCTTGGGTTAGATTGGTGACCCTTAATATAGGGTTTTCATTGTTTCTTGGGATTTCACCTAGCATTTCATTTTCCACCGTGAATACCGTGGAGAAGAAGGTGTTTAATATGTTAGCTTTTTCCTCGTCATCTACAACCATTCTTTCCTCACTATTTTTTAAGGGGCCTACATTTTCAGTTTTTATTCTTTTACTATTGATATAGTTGAAGAACAGTTTGGGATTAGTTTTACTCTCCTTAGCAATGTGCTTCTCTGTTTCCTTTTTGGCAGCTTTAATTAGTTTTTTAGATAAAGTATTTTTCTCCCTATAGTTTTTTAGAGCTTCAATGGTGCCATCCTGCTTTAGTAGTGCAAATGCTTTCTTTTTACTGTTAATTGCCTGTCTTACTTCTTTGTTTAGCCACATTGGGTTTTTCCTATTTCTAGTCCTTTTATTCCCACAAGGTATAAACCGCTTACACTGCCTATTTAGGATGTTCTTAAACATTTCCCATTTATTATCTGTATTCTCATTTCTGAGGATATTGTCCCAGTCTACCAGATTAAGGGCATCTCTAAGCTGTCATGGAGCCTGCGCTGTTCTGTTAGCCCTTGGCCATGCCCAATTAGCGCTGCCTGTCTTCTGACATAATTTGGTGTCAGGCTGTCAGTGCCTGTGCGTCCACGCTGCTCCAGATCCCACCTCGCAGTCTCGTCTAACGTAATCCCACTGCGGGCCTTGGATCCATGGGCATGCACAGTGCATATACTCGACTCTCACTCCCCTCCTTCCCTCTTCTTTAGACTGTGCGGTGTCACGGCCGTGGCATGCTATTAGGGATCAGCTGACGGCGCACAGTCTAAAGAAGGCGGAGGGAAATGAGCGAGAGCCCGAGGGGAAGATATGCACTGCGCATGCCCATGGATCCCAGGCCCGCAGTGTGACTCAATCAGAAGACACTGCGAGGCGGGATCTCGGGCAGCGCGGCCGCACAGGCGCAGCCAGCCTGACACCAAATTATGTCAGAAGACAGGCAGCGCAAATAGGCATGCCCTATAGGCAAGGGATAACAGAACAGCGCAGGCTCCGTGACAGCTTAAAACAACGCTGAGGAGGCAGCACATGGCACCAAGGGGATAGGAATGACGGCTGTGCTGCGTCACATTACGAAGGAAAGTCCCAGCTCCGGGACGGTATAACGGTATCAGTGAACACATTTTATAAGTGTTAAGTTCTGCGTGTGCAAGGAGCTAAACCAAAAGAGCTACCTTTTCCTTGTGCAGCATTACTGCTGCACAAGATGGCTCTTTTAGTAACAAACGACGGGGGGGGACAGGTTCCCTTACATTTAGGTTGTTGTGCCAGCGTGGCGGTCGCAGGACACATTGCCGGCTACACAGCTGGGGATCAGCTGACGTTACTGAAACCCAATAACACTGGGTCGTATGTTTTTACTGTGCAGCCTGCACTTCTGAGCCGCAACTGGCGGTGATGGAGCCCAGGAATAGCAGTTCAGGTGGTAGAAAGATGAACACAGCAGGAGACCTGGATGACACCCAATTACTTAATCAGGCAGAGGAGTGGCAAATTCCTGCGAGATCCAGGCCTGGTTCATTTTCAGGAAAGTAAGCCGGTCAAGGTTATCGGAGGACAGTCGCATGCGACGGTCTGTTAGTACACCACCTGCGGCACTAAAGACACGTTCCGATAAGACACTAGCCGCAGGGCAAGCCAGCACCTCCAATGCATACTGGCTTAGCTCTGGCCATGTATCCAGCTTAGAGACCCAAAACTTGAACGGGGAAGAGCCGTCTGGGAGTACAGTAAGAGGGCAAGCCATGTAGTCTGTCACCATCTGACGGAACCGTTGCCTCCTGCTGACTGGAGCCGCCGGTGATGGTGTAGACATTTGGGGCGGGTACACAAAAGTGTGCCAGAGTTGTGCCATACTAGGCTTGCCTTGGGCAGAGGCACTGCTTCTGCTCCCTCTTTGGGCAGAGCCTCCCCCACTGCCTCGACGCACTGAGCTGCTTTGTAAAGCACTAGCAGCACTCCTCTCAGTTGGACAGGAGAAGATGATGGAATTCACCAGTGTGTCGTGGTACTCCCGCAATTTACGCTCCCGGGTCAACGCTGGGATGAGGTTTTGGACGTTGTCCCGGTAGCGAGGATCGAGGAGGGTGAACACCCAATAATCAGGGATGTTGAGAATGTGGTCGATGCGGCGGTCGTTTCTCAGGCACTGCAGCATGAAATCCACCATGTGCTGCAGACTGCCAACTGCCCCAGAAACGCTGTCCCCTGCTTGAGACATGATCTCTGCCCGCTCGTCATCACCCCACCCTCGCTGTACACACTGACCACTGGACAATTGTGTCGCTCCCTCCTCTGGACGGAGCTCTTCCTCCTCCATTGACTCCTCCTCACAAATTGGCCCCTGCGTACCCCTTTGTGAGGAACCACGTGGCGCTGACTCTCCAGAAGCTGATGGAAAAGGTGACTCCTCATCCTCCACCTCTTCCACAACATCATCCCTTAACCCTTGCAAAGTTTGCTGAAGCAGGCAGATAAGGGGGACAGTCATGCTGACTACTGCATCATCTGCACTTGCCATCCGCGTGGAATAATCAAAAGGACGCAAAACCTGGCAGACGTCCTTCATAGTGGCCCACTCTGTGGTTGTGAAGTCTGATCGGCGCTGACTGCGACTTCTTTGCGCCTGATGCAGCTGGTACTCCATAACTGCTTGCTGCTGCTCACACAACCGCTCCAACATATGTAACGTGGAATTCCACCGGGTAGGTAGGTCACATATGATGCGGTGTTCCGGAAGGCGGAATCGGCGCTGCAGAGCAGCAATGCGGGATCTGGCCAAGCTGGAACGCCGCAAGTGAGCACACTCTAGGCGGACCTTGTGTAGCAGGGCATCAAGATCCGGATAGTCCCTCAAAACTCTGCACAACCAAATTGAGCACATGTGCCAGACATGGGATGTGAGTGAGGTTGCCAAGGGCCAAAGCTGCCACCAGATTTCGGCCATTGTCACACACTACCATGCCTGGCTGGAGATTCGCTGGCAGTAACCACACATCGCTCTCCTGCTTGATGGCATTCCAGAGCTCCTGCGCTGTGTGGCTTCGATTCCCCAATGAAACTAGTTTCAAGATGGCCTGCTGACGTTTGGCCACGGCTGTGCTCATGTCGGTCATAGGTAAACGTTCACGGGTCCATGTGGAGGTGGACTGTGACGGCTCCTGCAGAGTTGATTCTGAGGAACTTGTGTAAGAGGAGGAGTCAATGCGTACAGACTGGATTCCTGCAATCCTTGGAGTGGGCAGGACACGTCCTGCGCCACTCGCACGATCTGTACCTGGCTCAACAACATTAACCCAATGGGCAGTGAGGGAAACGTATCGCCCCTGTCCATGCTGACTGGTCCACGCATCAGTGGTGAGGTGGACCTTGCTACTGACGGCGTTCAGTAGCGCATGTTTTATGTTTCCCTCAACATGCCTGTGCAGGGCAGGGACAGCTTGCCTGCTGAAGTAAAAGCGTTTGGGCACCTTGTACTGTGGGACTGCCAATGCCATCAAGTCACGGAAGCTGTCAGTCTCCACCAGCCTGAACGAGAGCATTTCCAGGGACAACAGTTTGGCAATGCCTGCATTCAGAGCCTGTGCTCGGGGGTGGTTGGCCGAGAATGCCCGCCTTTTCTCCCATGCCTGTACTACCGATGGCTGTAGAGTAGACTGGGAGTGTGAGGATGACTGGGAAGGTGGTGCTGTGGGTGGAATTACACAAGGTCTCTGGACAACAGTGCCAGAGGTTCTTCCATGGCGATCCTGGGAGGAAGCCAAACCAGCTGTGCGTGAGCTGGAGAAAGAGGCAACACGAGCTGAAGAGGTGGTAGCTGCCGCTGTTGGTTGGCCTACATCTTCAGTCTGTTTCTGTAACTCCACCGCGTGCCTGGTCCGCACATGTTTCCACATATTTGTGGTATTGAGGTTGCTGACATTTTTCCCTCTTTTTACTTTCTGATGACACAGCTTGCATTTGACAAAACAAATGTCATATGCAACTGTGTCAAAAATGGACCAGGCACTGCAAGTCTTGGGAGCGCCCTTTTTGGCTTTGGAAAGAGACAGGCTCCTAACGGGTGCCAAAGTGGAGGTTACAGGCTCCGCAGTCTTCCCCCTCCCTCTCCCTCTTTGGCCCGTAAGGGGAATCTCTTCCTCAGAGCTGCTCCCACCACCTTCCTGTTCCTCACGCCACGATGGGTCAACGACCTCATCATCTCCACTACCCTCTGCCACCAACTGCTCCTCCTGGGTAGTCTCGGCAGCACAGTACGCACCAGAAAGCGGCACCTGAGTTTCATCATCAGATGCGTACTGCGCTGTGGTCACCGGAGGCACTGGCCCACCCGCCTCTTCAGAGTCAGAGAGACAAAGCTGTTGGGCATCACTGCACACTGCCTCTTCTTCCAATTCTCCAATGCTGCTTGGCTGGCCCCCTGTTTCCAAGCCAAGAGATTCAGAGAACAGAAGTAGAGACGGCTCCTGTCCTGGGCTCTCTGACTGCCTGGCCAATTTGGCAGGTGGTGAAGAGACAGATGGCTGCTCTCCAGTGGTGTGTGCCTGAGAGGATGTGGCACTAACTGAAGTCGATGCCGAGGCGTTAGCTGCCATCCACCCGACAACGGCTTCAATTTGGTCTTCACGCAGCAGCGGTGCACGGCGCTCTCCGACAAAGCTGCGCATGAAGGACTGTTCCCTGCTGAAACTGAGTGACGACGGGTCACCGGCGCCCGCAGCAGGCACAGAATCACCACGTCCTCTCCCTGCTCCTCTCCCTGCTCCGCGCCCACGCCCACGTGCCTTACTCCCTGCCCTCTTCATCTTGGTTGACAGATAAAGATAAGCAGAAAAGTACTAAGGCCTTAGTGTGCTTATTCCTGAAATGCTCCTCCTAACAGGTGTAAGAAACACTAATGTTGTAAAGTGTGGACTAAACTTTATTATTTTTCAAATGTGGCCTACACAAGTGTTAAGTTGTGTTTGGTGAACTTTACTTTTTTTTTTTTTTGCAGATCGGGCTACAGAGCTAGTTTAAATCACACGGAGACCGTGCAGACAGCCGTAAACGGCGCTGCAAGGCCCAAAAAAAACCCCTCTAGGTTATCCTATGTAGTGTTTTTCCACAATTTAGCTGGAGACGGGTGGAAAAACACTAATAGGAATTTTTTTTTTTTAATTTTAAACAGGCTGCACTATTTGAAAAAAAGGAAAATTTTTCTCAAGGTATGAGGCAGTAACGAACCCTGAGCTGAATCCAACCGGCTATGGCTGCACACAGACTACAGGGCGAGCTGGGCTCACATGGAGACCATGCAGACAGCCGTAAACGGCGCTGCAAGGCCCAAAAACCCCCCTCTAGGTTATCCTATGTAGTGTTTTTCCACAATTTAGCTGGAGACGGGTGGAAAAACACTAATAGGAAATTTGAGAAAAAATGTGCAGCAGGCTGCACTATGAGCAAAAAAGGACAACTGTGTGAGGCAGTGTGAACCCCCCCTGAGCTGAATACAACCGGGTATATGGCTGCACACAGACTACAGACTGAGCTGCACACACACACACACACACAGAGACCTTGCAGAACGCTGTTAAAAACAGCGCTGCAAGGCAAGAGCAAGGTGAACAGTGAAGAACACACAGCGTTTTGCTAAATTAGCCTTTGGAAAGGAAAATAAAGCAATTAGCTATCTCAACTGGCCCTCAGTTAGAACACAGCGTCCTGTCCCTAACTGAAATCACAGCAGAGTGAGCGCAAAATGGCGGCAGCGTTTTTTATAGTGCAGAGTGACATCATTTCAGCAGCCAATCACAGCCTTGCCAGTACTTACATGCCCACCATGCTAAACAGGATGTGCCCACACTTCCAATCATTCCTCATTGGCTGCTGCGTTCAGTTTGAATTCTGGGAATTTCCGATTCCGGTATCCGATACGCGGGAAGTATTGGAATTCGGTATCGGAATTCCGATACCGCAAATATCGGCCGATACCCGATACTTGCGGTATCGGAATGCTCAACACTAGGGTTGAGCGAAAGGGGTCGTTCATTTTCAAAAGTCGCCGACTTTTGGCAAAGTCGGGTTTCATGAAACCCGATCCAACCCCTGTGCGGGGTCGGCCATGCGGTACGCGACTTTCGCGCCAAAGTCGCGTTTCAATGACGCGAAAAGCGCCATTTCTCAGCCAATGAAGGTAAACGCAGAGTGTGGGCAGCGTGATGACATAGGTCCTGGTCCCCACCATCTTAGAGAAGGGCATTGCAGTGATTGGCTTGCTGTCTGCGGCGTCACAGGGGCTATAAAGGGGAGTTCCCGCCGACCGCCATGTTACTGCTGCTGATCTGAGCTTAGGGAGAGGTTGCTGCCGCTTCGTCAGAAGCAGGGATAGCGTTAGGCAGGGTCCATTAACCACCAAACCGCTTGTGCTGTAGCGATTTCCACTGCCCAACACCACCTTCGGTGTGCAGGGACAGTGGAAGCTACATTTTTTTTTTTTTCACCCTCAGCGCTGTAGCTCATTGGGCTGCCCTAGAAGGCTCCCTGATAGCTGCATTGCTGTGTGTACGCCGATGTGCAAACCAACTGCTTTTTTCAAAGCACAAATCCTCTTGTTCCTTCCTTTCTGCACAGCTATCTTTTTGGTTTGTACACACTTTTTATTTAATTTGTGCATCAGTCCACTCCTTATTGCTGCCTGCCATACCTGGCTGAGATTACCGCAGGGAGATAGTAATTGAAGGACACTCCCTGTTTTTTGTTTTTTTTTTGTGGGAGATTAAGATTGACATTTCTGCTAGAGTGCCATCCCTGTCTGTGCCATCTCTCACTCAGTGGGCCATAGAAAGCCTATTTATTTTTTTGCTTGATTTGGGTTATAAAATCTACCTGAAAAAATCACTACATCAATCAGTGGGAGAAAAATATTGGCCTCAGGGCTTGTGTGCCACTCCTGACTCCTGTGTGCATCATCACTCACTCAGTGGGCCATAGAAAGCCCTTTTTTTTTTTTTTTTTGCTTTATTTGGGTTCTAAATTCTACCTGAAAAAATCAATAAATCAATCAGTGGGAGATTAATATTGGCCTTTGGGCTTGTGTGCCAGTCCTAAGCGTGCCATCTCTCTCTCTCAGATAGTGGGCCATAGAAAGCCTATTTATTATTTTTTTTTTTTATTGGGTTTATAAATTTTCCCTGGAAAAAAAAAAAAAAGTGGGAGATTAATATTGGCCTCTGGGCTTGTGTGCCAGTCCTGAGCGTGCCATCTCTCTCACAAATAGTGGGCCATAGAAAGCCTATTTATTTATTTTTTTTTGGTTTTATAAATTCTCCCTGAAAAAAAAAAGGGAGATTAATATTGGCCTTTGGGCTTGTGTGCCAGTCCTAAGCGTGCCATCTCTCTCTCTCTCTCTCTCTCAGATAGTGGGCCATAGAAAGCCTATTTATTATTTTTTTTATTGGGTTTATAAATTTTCCCTGGAACAAAAAAAAAAAAAGTGGGAGATAAATATTGGCCCCTGGGCTTGTGTGCCACTCCTGACTCCTGTGTGCGTCATCTCTCACTCAGTGGGCCATAGAAAGCCTTTTTTTGTTTTATGTGTTTTCTAAATTCTCCCTGAAAAAATCATTTTATTTTATTTGGTTTCTAAATTCTTCCTGAAAAAATCATTTTATTCTATTATTTTTTTTCCTAAAGTCTCCCTGAAAAAAAAAAAAAAAACAAATCAGTGGGAGATTAATATTGCCCTTTCTGCTTGTGTGCCAGTCTTGACTCCTGGGTGTGCCATCTCTCTCTCTCTCTCTCTCTCCAATTGTGGGCCATAGAAAGCCTATTATTTTTTTTAGCTTGATTTGGGTTCCAAAATCTACCTGAAAAAATCACTACATCAATCAGTGGGAGATAAATATTGGCCTCTGGGCTTGTGTGCCACTCCTGACTCCTGTGTGCGTCATCTCTCACTCAGTGGGCCATAGAAAGCCTTTTTTTGTTTTATTTGTTTTCTAAATTCTCCCTGAAAAAATCATTTTATTTTCTTTGGTTTCTAAATTCTTCCTGAAAAAATCATTTTATTCTATTTTTTTTTTTCCTAAAGTCTCCCTGAAAAAAAAAAAAAAAAAATCAAATCAGTGGGAGATTAATATTTACATTTGTGCTTCAGTGACAGTCCTGCGTGTGTGGCATCTCTCTCATTTGTTGCCACCAACAACAGAGTGTGTAACATTGTGCCTGATTTTCGTTGTGGTCTCACTCACCTGTAAAGGGGTAGCTAAATCATACTGAAGTTATAGCTCACCGTGTAATTTGTGTGACAGCAACAAATACAGTTAGTTTGTTTACGTTTTTAAAACAATGAGGAAGTATGGTGGAAGAGGTCGTGGCCGGGGGCGTTCATTGTCAGCTGGTAATGAGGGTAGTGGTAGTGGTGGAGCATCAGCTGGTCGTGGGAAAAAAAATATTGCACCTAAGTCTGGAGCTGTGGAGCCAGGTTCGTCGTCTGGCTACACAAGGCCTCGAACGCTCCCTTTTCTGGGAGTAGGAAAACCGCTTTTAAAGCCGGAGCAGCAAGAGCAAGTTTTGGCTTATCTTGCTGACTCAGCCTCTAGCTCTTTTGCCTCCTCTCGTGAAACTGGTAAATGTCAAAGCAGCGCGTCGTTAGTGGATGTTCACGGTCAGGGACAAGTCGCTTCCTTGTCCTCTTCAGCAAAAACAACAACAGAGAAGAATGCAGCAGGCGACACAACGGGTTACTCCATGGAGCTCTTTACACATACCGTCCCTGGCTTAGAAAGTGAAGCAGTTAACAGTCCATGCCCATTACAAGTTGAATCTGACATGGAGTGCACTGATGCACAGCCACAGCCAGACTACTATGCTGGTCCTTTGACTCAGACCACAACATTGCCCTCGCAGGGTGCTGATCAAGAATCAGACCCTGATGAGACTATGTTGCCCCATCACGAACGCTATACCACCGACCGACACGGTGACACAGACGAAGTTGCACACGAGGTACAAGAAGAGTAATAGATGACCCAGTTCTTGACCCCGATTGGCAGCCATTGGGGGAACAGGGTGCAGGCGGCAGCAGTTCTGAAGCGGAGGAGGAGGGGCCGCAGCAGGCATCAACATCGCAACAGGTTCCATCTGCCGGGCCCGTATCTTGCCCAAAACGCGTGGCAAAGCTAAAACCTGTTGGAGGACAGCGTGGCCATCCGGTTAAAGCTCAGTCTGCAATGCCTGAAAAGGTATCCGATGCTAGAATGAGTGCAGTCTGGCATTTTTTTAAACAACATCCAATTGATCAGCGCAAAGTCATCTGTCAAAAATGTTCAACTACCTTAAGCAGAGGACAGAATCTGAAAAGTCTCAATACAAGTTGCATGCATAGACATTTAACCACCATGCATTTGCAAGCCTGGACTAACTACCAAACGTCCCTTAAGGTTGTAGCACCCTCGGCCAATGAAGCTAGTCAGCAACGCAACATCCCTTCCGGCAGTGTAGGGCCACCATTTTCCGCACCACCTGCAGTATCTGTGCAGGTTTCTTTGCCAGGCCAAAGCCGTCAGGGTCAGGGAATCACCAGTTTCGTAGTAGGAAACACTGCATCTAGGGCACCGGTGGCAACAATACCATCTCCCACCGTCTCTCAGTCTGCCATGTCCACCGGCACCCCTGCTAGTTCCACGATCTCCAGCTCTCCAGTCCAGCTCACCCTACATGAGACTATGGTTAGAAAAAGGAAGTACTTAGCCTCGCATCCGCGTACACAGGGTTTGAACGCACACATAGCTAGACTAATCTCGTTAGAGATGATGCCCTACCGGTTAGTTGAAAGCGAAGCTTTCAAAGCCCTGATGGACTACGCTGTACCACGCTACGAGCTACCCAGTCAACACTTTTTTTCCAGAAAAGCCATCCCAGCCCTCCACCAGCATGTTAAAGAGCGCATCGTCCATGCACTCAGGCAATCTGTGAGCACAAAGGTGCACCTGACAACTGATGCATGGACCAGTAGGCATGGCCAGGGACGTTACGTGTCCATCACGGCACACTGGGTAAATGTGGTGGATGCAGGGCCCACAGGGGACAGCAAGTTTGGGACAGTTCTGCCTAGCCCACGGTCTAGGAAACAATTGGCTGTAGCCGTTCGCACCCCCTCCTCCTCCTCTTCGTCCTCCTGCAGAAGCGAGAGCTCGTCCACAGACCGCAGTCGCACAACCACTCCATCCGCAGCTGCCACTGTTGCACACCAGGTCTCCCATTATGGGGCAGCTACTGGCAAACGTCAGCAGGCTGTATTGGCTATGAAGTGTTTGGGCGACAACAGACACACCGCGGAAGTTCTGTCCGAGTTCTTGCAGAAAGAAACGCAGTCGTGGCTGGGCACAGTAGATCTTGAGGCAGGCAAGGTAGTGAGTGATAACGGAAGGAATTTCATGGCTGCCATCTCCCTTTCCCAACTGAAACACATTCCTTGCCTGGCTCACACCTTAAACCTGGTGGTGCAGTGCTTCCTGAAAAGTTATCCGGGGTTATCCGACCTGCTCCTCAAAGTGCGTGGACTTTGCTCACATATCCGCCGTTCGCCCGTACACTCCAGCCATATGCAGACCTATCAGCGTTCTTTGAACCTTCCCCAGCATCGCCTAATCATAGACGTTGCAACAAGGTGGAACTCAACACTGCACATGCTTCAGAGACTGTGTGAACAGAGGCGGGCTGTTATGTTTTTGTGGGAGGATACACATACACGGGCAGGCAGTAGGATGGCAGACATGGAGTTGTCAGGTGTGCAGTGGTCGAAGATTCAAGACATGTGTCAAGTCCTTCAGTGTTTTGAGGAATGCACACGGCTGGTTAGTGCAGACAACGCCATAATAAGCATGAGCATTCCCCTAATGAGTCTGCTGATGCAAAGTTTGACGCACATAAAGGATCAGGCGTCTGCAGCTGAGGAAGAGGAAAGCCTTGATGACAGTCAGCCATTGTCTGGCCAGGGCAGTGTACAGGACGAGGTAGCGGGCGAAGAGGAGGAGGAGGACGAGGAGGATGATGGGGATGATTATATTTTTAATGAGGAAGCTTTTCCGGGGCCACTGGAAATTGGTGGCGCGGCAAGGCCGGGTTCTGGTTTTTTGAGGGACACAAGTGACGTGGATTTGCCTGAAACTGCCCCTCAACCAAGCACAACCGCAGATTTGAGAACTGGAACTTTGGCCCACATGGCGGATTATGCCTTACGTATCCTCAAAAGGGACACACGCATAACTAAAATGATGAATGATGACGATTACTGGTTGGCCTGCCTCCTTGATCCTCGCTATAAAGGCAAATTGCAAAATATAATGCCACATGAGAACTTGGAACTAATATTAGCAACCAAACAATCAACTCTTGTTGACCGTTTGCTTCTGGCATTCCCTGCACACAGCGCCCGTGATCGTTCTCACACGAGCTGCAGGGGCCAGCAGACCAGAGGAGTTAGAGGGGCAGAAATCAGAAGTGGCGTTGGCCAGAGGGGTTTTCTGACCAGGTTGTGGAGTGATTTTGCTATGACCGCAGACAGGACAGGTACTGCAGCATCAATTCAAAGTGACAGGAGACAACATTTGTCCAGTATGGTTACAAACTATTTTTCATCCCTTATCGATGTTCTCCCTCAACCGTCATTCCCATTTGATTACTGGGCATCAAAATTAGACACCTGGCCAGAATTGGCAGAATATGCATTGCAGGAGCTTGCTTGCCCGGCAGCTAGTGTCCTATCAGAAAGAGTATTCAGTGCTGCAGGTTCAATACTAACAGAAAAAAGGACTCGTCTGGCTACCCAAAATGTAGATGATCTAACCTTCATTAAAATGAACCACAACTGGATTTCGAAATCTTTTGCCCCACCTTGCCCGGCTGACACCTAGCTTTCCTATGAAAAGGTCTTGCCTGTGGACTATTCTGAATGCCTTTTCCAATCTCGTAATTTTCTGCACCTGATTGTCCAGCATACGACATGTTTACACCTCACTAAATGGCCAAACTCCCCACACGGGGCCGTGGTATCGACACTTGGCGACAGCACCCGTGAGAGTGCAGTTTGTCTGAAGAGGTGGGTGAGCCCGCTTTTGGTCGACGGCACTGCCACTGGGTCCCTCCTAGTACAATAAAGTGTCTCTGGCGGTGGTGGTGCGCACCCAACGTCAGACACACCGTTGTAATATGAGGGGCCCTGAGCCTGTACCGCCGGCCACAAGACAGTTCCCCCCCCAGCTCAAACAGTGCTCTACCACTTGCAAAATTATCTCACAGCTCCACCAATGTTTAGTCTATGCGCTGACATCCTTCAATGCCTGCCACTGACAATACCATTGTATTGACATTTTTGTTATGTTAGGCCTTCGATGCCTGTCTGTGGTCACTCCTTCCACTAGGCCTCCACTGACCACACCACTGCTGCCCGTGTACCCCTGGAACCAATTTAAAATTGCCTACAGCCATGTGTTATTATTTTAGGCCTTCGATGCCTGTCTGCGGTCACTCCTTCCACTAGGCCTCAACTGACCACACCACTGCTGCCCGTGTACCCTTGGAACCAATTTAAAATTGCCTACAGCCAGCCCAATTTTTTTATTTTAGGCCTTCGATGCCTGTCTGCGGTCCATTCTTTCAACTACTACTACACTGACCAGGGCACTGCTGCCCGTGTACCCCTGGAACCAATTTAAAATTGCCTACAGCCATGTGTTATTATTTTAGGCCTTCGATGCCTGTCTGCGGTGACTCCTTCCACTAGGCCTCCACTGACCACACCACTGCTGCCCGTGTACCCCTGGAACCAATTTAAAATTGCCTACAGCCAGCCCAATTTTTTTATTTTAGGCCTTCGATGCCTGTCTGCGGTCCATTCTTTCAACTACTACTACACTGACCAGGGCACTGCTGCCCGTGTACCCCTGGAACCAATTTAAAATTGCCTACAGCCATGTGTTATTATTTTAGGCCTTCGATGCCTGTCTGCGGTCACTCCTTCCACTAGGCCTCCACTGACCACACCACTGCTGCCCGTGTACCCCTGGAACCAATTTAAAATTGCCTACAGCCATGTGTTATTATTTTAGGCCTTCGATGCCTGTCTGCGGTCACTCCTTCCACTAGGCCTCCACTGAACACACCACTGCTGCCCGTGTACCCCTGGAACCAACATCAGAAAATATAAAAATAAGTATTTTGCTTATAAAAAAGAAAATACTGGAGAGATATCAAATGCAGACATTTTAACATTAAAAACAAACACATACAACAAAAATCTGGTACAGTACTAAAAATGGCCACCAGCTACAATAACTTTCTCCTGCAAGTAGTTAGCTGAAAGGTTTTTTCAATTTTAAACACAGATATGGCATCCACCGAGTGTTGTCCTGTCGCGTCTTCTTTATATTATTGCCAAGAAGATGCAAAACAATGAAAATAATAAAATCATTATTTACCAAAAAAATAGAGTAAGTCAAAACCACATTGCAAATAAACATTCATTACAAATAAAGAAGCAGGGCGCGTCCGAGGGTGAGTATATACCTAATAAGAATATAATCAACCTCGGACGCGCCCTGCTTCTTTCCGACAGCCTTCCTTCCTAAGAATCAGCCCTTCCGTGGTGTAGAGAGAGGGTTTGTTACACTCCAAGGTGTTCCCCAGGTTGCCTTTCCTGAGCTTCGATCTTCCGGCTCTCGTTTAGTAGTTGTTGGAAACTACGATGCATTGGGCCTACAAATTGGGTATGGGGTGTAGAGAGATGGTGTGTTCCACTCCAAGGTGTTCCCCAAATTGCCTTTCCTGAGCTTCGATCTTCCGGCTCTCGTTTAGTAGTTGTTGGAAACTACGCTGCATTAGGCCTACAAATTGGGTATGGGGTGTAGAGAGATGGTGTGTTCCACTGTAGAGAGATGGTGTGTTCCACTCCAAGGTGTTCCCCAGGTTTCCTCGCCAATGCTTCGATCATCATGCTCTCGTTTAGTAGTTGTTGGAAACTACGCTGCATTAGGCCTACAAATTGGGTATGGGGTGTAGAGAGATGGTGTGTTCCACTCCAAGGTGTTCTCCAGGTTGCCTTTCCTGAGCTTCGATCTTCCGGCTCTCGTTTAGTAGTTCTTGGAAACTACACTGCATTAGGCCTACAAATTGGGTATGGGGTGTAGAGAGATGGTGTGTTCCACTCCAAGGTGTTCTCCAGGTTGCCTTTCCTGAACTTCTATCTTCAGGCTCTCATTAAATTGTGGTTAAACGGAACAACTGCATTTGGCGTACTAGTTGGTTTGGGGCCTACTATCGGTGTCTGCCACTCCTTGCTGTTCTCCTGGTTTCCTGTCCTGAAATTCCGTTTTCAGGCGCTCGTTAAGTAGTTGTTAATGTTAGACTGCATTTTGCCTACTAGTTGGGTTGGGGCCTACTATCGGTGTCTGCCACTCCTTGCTGTTCTCCTCCACTGAACAAAGCTGTGCCGCCTGTTTACTACGGTTGCCAATTTTGAACTGCATTTCGACTACTTACTGATTTGGGCCTACTCTCTGTGTCAGCCTCTCATTCCAGTTGTCCTCCACTACAATAACCCCCTGGTTATTCCTGTGTTATCAATTTTGAACTGCATTTAGCCAACTTTATTCTTTGGGCCTATATCTGTGTTTCCTCCTCATCCTGCCCATTGCCCAGCCAGTGATAGATGAGTCTGCTGGTACATTGACCCATAACGCAACATTCCCCGTGCACGCTACACAACAACATTGTGACCCTGCTGAAAGTCAGGTTGCTCTTCCCGCATACCATACCACCTTACACGGGGACAAAGAGGAAGGTGCAGATGAAAGTGCAGGTTCCTTCATCAGGTGGGGGGGAGGAATACTAGTTGGCGACGTCACTGGCACAGGGCCTCTCATAGTACGCAAAAGTGTTGCTGCCGGTGGGAGGCGCCCCCGCCGTGCAAACACACCGCTGTACTTTGAGGGGCCCTGTGCCAGTGCCAATGCCAACGAGTGGGCCCCCCCTGCTTGCTCAGGTTCACAGCACTTGCAAAGTTGAAATACTTACCTCTCCCTGCTCCACTGCCGTGACGTGGTCCAGATTTCCTGGGCCCACTAATTACTTGAACCAGCCCTACCCACCACAACTTTAGCCAAATGACCCCCAATTTCAAATGCCTTCCAATTATTATAAGGTAAATTACGCTTGACAAGCTTCATTAAGAAGAATGGATGGTTTTGACATTAAAATGGGCACTCTAGGTGTTTTCCTGGCCCCCACTCACTGCCGACTATGCTGCCCCATTGACTTGCATTGGGTTTCGTGTTTCGGTCGATCCCGACTTTACGTCATAATCGGCCGATTTCACTCGACCCGACTTTTGAGATAGTCGGGTTTCGCGAAACCCGGCTCGACTCTAAAAAGGTCAAGGTCGCTCAACTCTACTCAACACTAATAATGAGTTATTTAAATATGCAAAAAATTCTACAAAAACAGATTTCTGGATGATTTTCACCTTGTGTACATGGCCATCGCATGATAAAGATGTAAGATTTTGGTTTACATTGTGTAGTGCTGCGGTAGCACACGTATGCAGTGAAGACGCCGTGACACACAAAGTTCATACACAAAACGTTCCTTTAATGTGTTACTTCACACAGTTCATTTCTCACAAGTGCGTAGAATTCATGTTTAAATCACATAAACATTGCACTACATAGTACACGGCATCTTCCAAGTCACAGGTCCTACACACGCCGGACTTCTCTTTGCCCAGTTTCCGTGGGGCAACTGCAGGTTGGGACCAAGTTTCTTACACACAAAGCTTCATATGTTGCAGACACTACACACGCCAGTCCTCCTCTGACTCGTTCCCGTAGGTGTCCTGCACCGCCGTATCACTGTCTCTTTACTCAAACAGCTTTTACTCACAACTTCATTGGTTTGTGGCCACTAAACACGCTGGTCCTCCTCTGACCAGTTCCCGTGGGAGGCGGCAGCGCTGTGTTAGCTGTGGATGCTGTTGTGAATTCTGTTGTCGAACTCCCTCCTGTGGTCGTGAATGGTACTTCGGCGAGTTCTGTCCATGGACTCCCTCTGGTGGCTGTGAGTGAAGCTGCTGCTTCTGAGGTTCCTTGCACAGGTGACGTGGTTTATCCTTTGGTTGGCTGCTCTATTTAACTCCACTCAGATCGTTACTCCATGCCAGCTGTCAATGTTCCTGCATTGGTTCAGTTCGCTCTTGGATCTTTCTGGTGACCTGTCTTCTCCAGCAGAAGCTAAGTTCCTGATAGTTACTATTTGTTCATTGTTTTCCTTGTCCAGCTGGTTATCATGATTTTGTTTTGCTAGCTGGAAGCTCTGGGATGCAGAGTGGCACCTCCGCACCGTGAGTCGGTGCGGAGGTCTTTTTGCACACTCTGCGTGGTCTTTTGTAGTTTTTGTGCTGACCGCAAACATACCTTTCCTATCCTCAGTCTGTTTAGTAAGTCTGGCCTCCCTTTGCTGAAACCTGTTTCATTTCTGCGTTTGTGACTTCATCTTTACTCACAGTCAATATATGTGGGGGGCTTCCTTTACCTTTGGGGAATTTCTCTGAGGCAAGGTAGGCTTTATTTTCTATCTCTAGGGCTAGATAGTTCTTAGGCTGTGAAGAGGCGTCTAGGGAGAGTCAGGAACGCTCCACGGCTATTTCTAGTGTGTGTGATAGGATTAGGGGTTGCGGTCAGCAGAGCTCCCACATCCCAGAGCTTGTCCTGTGTGAGTTTAACTATCAGGTCGTGCCGGGTGCTCCTAACCACCAGGTCATAACAGGATGCCAGGCGACTCAGCTCCCCTGGCTGCTTGGCTCCGCTCTGTCATGTGCTACAGCACACAGACAAAGCTCCGCAGAGCCTCTTGCTCTGTCCTCCAAACATCAGCCGGACACTGACTCTGACCCTGACCCCTGACACACCCATACCCTTTACTGCATGGTTTTTAACAACCAAACCTGTGGCTCCCTGCCACATGATAAACCCGGACCGGAAATGAAACAGACTGCATCATTAACATACTGCAGTCAGTTTCATAACACAAAACCCAGAGCAGGTTTTCCCTAACTCTGTCTTGGACAAGCAGTATGTCCAAGACTAACCTTATTTTTTTTTACATTTAACCTGCATTGCAGTCACCGCTATGCCCGTGACTGCCATGCACACCTATGGACTTCATACGTCTCCATGCACAACCTTTGGAGAACACACCTGCAACTGCAATACCCCCCCCCCCCCCATGGCCTCACGACGCCTCCATGTGCATTCTGACAGCACCCTCTAGCTGTAACAGGGATCACTGCCTCACAATTGTTAGATAAACACTAAAGTATGAAAAACAAATTAACTCTGATTTAAAACTTCCTTAAAACTTTTACCCAATTATGCAAATGTCAATAATATGTACTTACTCAGTTTATCCCCAGGTCGTACACTAGCATTTTAATTTTTATTTATGAGGCAAAGTTATACATACTGTTTGTAAGCGCCTTTCTGATATCGGGCGTAATAGTACACACAGTGGCGTAGGAAGGGGGGTGCGGGGGGGGGCGGGCCGCCCCGGGCGGCACAATGCGGGGGGCAGCCGGCGCTGCAGGAGGAGGAAGAAAAAAAAAAAAGACGCGGGCCCTTTAAATCTTCGGGCGGTGCCGTCCGCCGCCAAGACCAGGCTCCCCCCACCCCGGCCCCCGCTCTAATACTCACCTCTCCTGGTACCTGCCGCAGCTGCAGCGTCTTCAGCGCCCTCTGACTCTGCGACGTCTCAGGGCAGAGGACGCAATGACGTCATCACTGTGCGCGCCGCTCAGCCTCTCTGTCCTGAGCGTTGCAGAGCCGGAGAGACGCTGACTGGCTGCACCGGACCTGCGCTAGGAACGGGAGAGGTGAGGATTTTACTTTTTTTTTCTTTATGTCTGACTCTGTCTGGGGGCAATGCTGGACACACTGGGGCAATACTGGAGACCATGGGGCAGATTGCTGGACACACCGGGGCAATACTGGAGACCATGGGGCAGAATGCTGGACACACTGGGGCAATACAGGAGACCATGGGGCAGATTGCTGGACACACTGGGGCAATACTGGAGACCATGGGGCAGAATGCTGGACACACTGGGGCAATACTGGAGACCATGGGGCATAATGCTGGACACACTGGGGCAATACTGGAGACCGTGGGGCAGAATGCTGGACACACTGGGGCAATACAGGAGACCGTGGGGCAGATTGCTGGACACACTGGGGCAATACTGGAGACCCTGGGGCAGATTTCTGGACACATTGAGGCAATGCTGGAGACACTGGGGCAGACGTCTGGACACACTGGAGGAGATTTCTGGACATACTGGGGCAATGCTGGAAACCCTGGGGCAGATTTCTGGACACTGGGGCAATGCTGGACACTGGGGCAGATTGCTGGACACGCTGGGGCAATGCTGTGCACGCTGGGGCAGATTGCTGTGCACGCTGGGGCAGATTGCTGTGCACACTGGGGCAGATTGCTGTGCACTCTGGGGCAGATTGCTGTGCACACTGGGGGCAATGCTGGACATACTGGGGGCAATGCTGGAGACCCTGGGGCAGATTTCTGGACACACTGGGGCAATGCTGGGCACTGGGGCAGATTGCTGGACACACTGGGGCAATGCTGGACACTGGGGCAGATTGCTGGACACACTGGGGGCAATGCTGGACACACTGGGGCATAATGCTGGACACACTGGGGCAATACTGGAGACCCTGGAGCAGATTTCTGGACACATTGAGTCAATGCTGGAGACCCTGGGGCAGATTTCTGGACACTGGGGCAATACTGGACACTGTGGCAGATTGCTGTGCACACTGTGGCAGATTGCTGTGCACACTGTAGCAGATTGCTGTGCACACTGGGGCAGATTGCTGTGCACACTGGGGCAGATTGCTGTGCACACTGGGGCAGATTGCTGTGCACACTGGGGCAATGCTGGAGACCCTGGGGCAGATTTCTGGACACACTGGGGCAATGCTGGACACTGGGGCAGATTGCTGGACACACTGGGGGTAATATGCTGGACACACTGGGGCAATGCTGGACAACATGGGGGTAATATGCTGGACACACTGGGGCAGATTGCTGGACACACTGGGGGCAGGACTTGAGGCATGGGCAGAATGTAGATACAGGGCATGATTGTAGACACGGGGCAAGATTGGATCATGGGGCAGGACGGATACGATGGAGGCTGGTGGAGCAGGATAGGGAGATCATATGGGGTAGAATGGATACTCATGAGGGCAGGATGCGAGAACATATGGCTGGAGCCAGGAATGAGATAAACGGGGCCAGGGTGGGGAATAGTATTACTATAGGGGCTAATTAAGGGATATTATTACTGCAGTGATGTATTTATTTTATTTTTTGAGTATACTGTTTTAAATGAGGGAGTGGTCGTGTTACTGTGCAGAGTGACACTATATCACCTTTTTTTCTTCATGTGATGTAATGTAGAAGTTGTGAAAAATTAAGTAATGTGTTCTGCAAGCGGAGCTCGAGATAACTGTGTTATTTCCTGCAGAAACGAGTCCTGGCTGGAAGGAATGATGGCGGTCTGTGCTGGATGAAAGATGAAGGACTTCACCTAGAGACGTCACTGGTGAGTCAGTGTTACCTATACACTGACACTATACACTGTATACTATATACAGCGGTCCTGTGTACAATGTCACCAGTGATCGCTGTATTATCTATACATTATATACAGAGTTCCTGTGTACAATACCACCAGTGATCTCTGTATTACCTCTACACAGACACTGCATACTAAGTACAGATCTCCTGTGAATACTGGCACTTATGGTGATAGTATTGTGTTTTTTTTTTTATTACTGATCAGTATTGTAGTATTCAGTCACTATGTGGTGGTAATATGTGGTCTGGAAATGGTGTTGTGGTATTTGTCCCTTGTATGTAGTATTATTCAGTCACTATGTGGTCTGGTCATGGTGTGGTGGTATTAAGTCACAGGTTTGGCATGTGGGGGTGACACCATTAGGCCCAGTTTAAGTTCTACAAAACAGGAAAACCAATTTTGGTAACCTTTGTGTGTATTGAGCCGGGGGAGGGGGGGGGGGGCGCCAAAATCGGGAACAGCCCCGGGCGGCAAAAGCTCTAGCTACGCCTCTGAGTACACCGATGTCGGGCACCCTCTCTTTGCTGCGGGCTCCGGCGGTGAGCCCACATCTTTTCCGGTGCATGTAAGCTGTTTTGAACAGATTTAGTATACAGTATGTGTGGGTGTGTAAGTTAAGGAGCATGACCCCATGTCATTAAAATTCTTATGTTTCTGAGTGTAATCCAGTATCCTCAATACAATTTACAGCTACATTGCCAAAATAATAATTAAATGATTTTCATATTTGCTAAATAAAACGATCACTGTGAATTTTGCATGGACTTCCAGAAATTGGTTAGATTTCAAAAAACAGGCTACTTAAAATGTTTCTAAATGAATACCATATGAACTTTTTATTGTAAATAAATAGCACTTCACATTATATGGGGCTTTGCTAAGTATTGAATTCCGTAATAATTCAGAAGGTTTGTCTGGATTACAAATGGCATACAGATTGTTCTTATTTTCATTCTAAAACAGCATTCTGTAAAAAGTGTGTTCAAAATCAGCATCAAAATACAAGTGCTTCTCACAAAATAAGAATGTCATGAAAAAGTTAATTTATATCAGTTCTTCTGTCATGGTCAGCTGCAGCCGCTGATATGGCCAAGCCCATAGACGCCCCCACGACAACCGACCACAACGACGTGGGGCGCGCATCCCCCAGGGACACAATACGGACCCTTTATACCGCAGAAGGGGACCCGGGCCTACCCGAACTAGTGGAGGACAGAGACCGGGGTTCTGTGGCAGCTGAGCATGTGGACAAGGAAAGAGACACGTAGGACTTGATTACACCGCACAACTTTAGGTATAGAAAAAGTAAAGTTTACTAAACTAAAGTCACACAGTACATAAACAAAACATAATGGTGTCAGGCTCTCGATTCCACACCTCCCAGAAGGGTACCACCCAGCGGACCCCAAGGCACCAACGGATCACCGAGGCACACATAGGCGGGACATCAGGACACAGGCAGGACATCAGGGTACACGAGGTCAGGGTAGGCAAGACATCAGGACACAGACAGGACATCAGGGTACATGAGGTCATAATGACATCAGCATACATCAGGTCATCAGGATGCAGGCAAGACATCAGGACTTACGAGGACGTCAGGACATCAAGGCACTTGAGGTCATCAGGACACAGGCAAGACATCAGGGTACAGACAGGACATCAGGACATCTGGACCCAGGGTCACCGGAAGACATCAGACAGGAGTTGTTCGGTTCCGGACATCTGACATGACCTACAGGCACCACCACAGTCATCAGGCTCCAAGCTCCAGACAGCAGTCATCAGGTTCTGGACTGCGGTCGACAGGCTCTGGGCATCAGACCTAGGAAGGAACTCAAGCGGGATGGTGCTAGAACCGCAGGATTGCTGGGCCTGCCAGGAGCTAGCACCGTATGGTAGCCAGAGCACAGAGTGGTAGATGCAGAAACACCGGTTACATGAGACTCAAAGTCACAGTGCGAGGCTCCAGACGCAGAGGGATTCCACAAACACAGCAGACACAGTTCAGACAGGGTCAGGTACAGGACAGGTACAGGATCAAGGATGCGGGCCTGGATATACAGCCTCCAGGACAGGCACCAGAACAGAACAAAACAGGAATCAAGGCAAGGACTTTGGTACCAAAACATAGATAGGAGAGGTGCAGGAACACAAACCACACATAGCAAAGTTCAGGAGCTTTGTGAGTAGCTCAGGCCCAGCCCATAGGGTAAGGGAGCTTTATATAGGAGCTGCCCCTCAGCAATTGGCTGGGGACAGCATTTCAAGTACACACACTAACCCTGATAAAAGCAGGGGAGGTGTGGCCGCGCACAAACAGAAACCATTACAGCACAATCAGTGCAGGAACTGAGGCTCAGGGCACCTGGCAGCAACTGCATGCCCAGACACACGTGGAAAGTCATGCACCAGCTGCAAATGACCTCGCAACCCGCGGACAGCTTCCACAGCGGCAACCTGGGACTGCACATGTGGAAGGTAATGCAGCAGAGCAAAGACCTAACCACCCATGTATGGCTATGCAGCAGAGCAGGGAAATGAGTAGGCTCCATACAGGTAACAGCCAACAGTATCCCAGCTCAATTAGGGGGAAAGGAGCAAAGGTTTAAAGCAAAGACATACATTGTCACGCTGAAAACCAGATACAGACAGAACGGCGTGACACTTCAATACAAAAAGTGGAGCTCATATATTATATAGAGTCATTACAAACTGAGTGATCTATTTCAAGTGTTTATTTCTGTTTGTAATGACTCTATATAATATATGAGTTTCACTTTTTGAATTTACTTAAATAAATTAACTTTTTGATGATATTCTAACTGTGTGAGAAGCACGTTTACACATCAAAAAATTATTTTGATCTGCATAGAATAAGTGTCCCTTTAATTTTAATAGAAAAATTAATACTGCTCCTGTTTGTGCTTCTGGAATCCTTCTATATTATTTCAAAACACTCTTTTTCGGTGATTACTTTGTATCTCCATTCATAGTGCACACACACAAATGATACACTATTTGAAAGGTAAACTTGCCTCCTTCAGCAAGAAAATAGCCAAACAAACCACACATCCACAATGTGACCACAAAATACATTTTAAACATTAATTTTCATATAACTGCAGTAAGGCAAAATGACCTGCAGGTGGCACCACACTACCCCAAAGCACAATACCACAAAGCTGAAACAAATCCTAACATTTGCCTTGGGGGCTTTCCAGCTTGCTGAACTCCTTGCCCAGCTGATTTCAGGCAGGTATATATAAAATATTTGCTGCATATGTGGAAGTAGAATAAAAGTTAAACTTTACCTGTTTAAGACTTCAGCTTTAAAACTGAATATATAAATCAATGCAGCCTAAAAGGGAGCGGACAGGTTCTGAACCATCAGATTTTCCGTATTATTGGACAGTCATTGAAAAGTCTATCTTCCTTCTAAGGTTGCAGCTTATTGGTGACCTGGAGTCTCCTCTGGTTCCAAGTAAAAAACTGCAGCATTGACATAACTCAGACTGTACATTGTTTCCCGATGGAAGAGATTGGTGGAAACAACCTTGCAAAAATTGAAGAAAAAATTCCAACCATAGGAAAAAAAAAAGGTAAAATAATCTGCAGATATTACTTTTTTTTATTTTTAAAGGGATATTCCCAATTATTATGCGATGGTGTAAATACGCTCAGTTATGGGGTCAATTCTCCTTCATCATTTTTACTGTCAAAGTGGCACTGCTGTACAGGGAGCTGCTCCGTTCACATACAAAAGGCTGTGTTGAACTTTCCTACACTGCAGATAGATGGCAGTGCTGCTGTGGAGGGTAAAAATGCTGCTGCCCCTGTTCTTTTGCAAGGTCCTGATAGTCAGACCCCTTTTGATCAGTAAGTAAAATATCATTATGTTTGATGTTGGGGTTTTCTTTTAGGCTGGAGTCACACACAACGTATAAAAAAATCGGTCCGTTTTACACGGACGAGAATCACCGAAATGTTCCATGAACAGTGATCCGCATGTCATCCGTGTGCAATGTGAGGATGCACTTTTCTCGCATGTAAGCATCCATGTGACATCCGTATGGCAAGATTTTCTCACCGGCTTGCAAAATGGACATATAATGGATCCATGGGCTCAAATATTTGTGAAAACACAAACTATATATATTATATATATATATATATATATATATATATATATATATTGTAGCGATTTCACTCACTCAGCTGCGACGGCTGACACTCAGGAGACGTGTTCCTTTAAAGTTCACTGGGTTTATTGCTTCATAAACCATGTGGCAAAACAACAGAAAGCAAAATAGCCTTTGGTTCAGGCAAAGGAAAACAAGTGTCCAGTTCGTCCGGCTCAGTCCTGAAGCCGAACACACTCAGGAGGGTTTCACCTCCACACATATCTGCTGTGTAAAGGATTAGCCAGTCTTATATAGGACTAACCACACCCAGTAATCTATCACATGATTAGCCATGTGGTCTGACATCACCACAGGTCCTGAAACACAAACATATGGTTATATAAAACAACGCAATATTCCGGGCTACATTACAGCAACAAGGCACTTATGTGGCACATACCTCCCATCGACTACACACCCTTTAGCCATGCTACAATATATATATATATATATATATATACACAGTTAGGGCCAGAAATATTTGGACAGTGACACAATTTTCGCGAGTTGGGCTCTGCATGCCACCACATTGGATTTGAAATGAAACCTCTACAACAGAATTCAAGTGCAGATTGTAACGTTTAATTTGAAGGGTTGAACAAAAATATCTGATAGAAAATGTAGGAATTGTACACATTTCTTTACAAACACTCCACATTTTAGGAGGCCAAAAGTAATTGGACAAATAAACATAACCCAAACAAAATATTTTTATTTTCAATATTTTGTTGCAAATCCTTTGGAGGCAATCACTGCCTTAAGTCTGGAACCCATGGACATCACCAAACGCTGGGTTTCCTCCTTCTTAATGCTTTGCCAGGCCTTTACAGCCACAGCCTTCAGGTCTTGCTTGTTTGTGGGTCTTTCCATCTTAAGTCTGGATTTGAGCAAGTGAAATGCATGCTCAATTGGGTTTAGATCTGGAGATTGACTTGGCCATTGCAGAATGTGCCACTTTTTGGCACTCATGAACTCCTGGATAGCTTTGGCTGTATGCTTGGGGTCATTGTCCATCTGTACTATGAAGCGCCGTCCAATCAACTTTGCAGCATTTGGCTGAATCTGGGCTGAAAGTTTATCCCGGTAGACTTCAGAATTCATCCGGCTACTCTTGTCTGCTCTTATGTCATCAATAAACACAAGTGACCCAGTGCCATTGAAAGCCATGCATGCCCATGCCATCACGTTGCCTCCACCATGTTTTACAGAGGATGTGGTGTGCCTTGGATCATGTGCCGTTCCCTTTCTTCTCCAAACTTTTTTCTTCCCATCATTCTGGTACAGGTTGATCTTTGTCTCATCTGTCCATAGAATACTTTTCCAGAACTGAGCTGGCTTCTTGAGGTGTTTTTCTGCAAATTTAACTCTGGCCTGTCTATTTTTGGTATTGATGAATGGTTTGCATCTAGATGTGAACCCTTTGTATTTACTGTCATGGAGTCTTCTCTTTACTGTTGACTTAGAGACAGATACACCTACTTCACTGAGAGTGTTCTGGACTTCAGTTGATGTTGTGAACGGGTTCTTCTTCACCAAATTAAGTATGCGGCGATCATCCACCACTGTTGTCATCCGTGGACGCCCAGGCCTTTTTGAGTTCCCAAGCTCACCAGTCAAATCCTTTTTTCTCAGAATGTACCCAACTGTTGATTTTGCTACTCCAAGCATGTCTGCTATCTCTCTGATGGATTTTTTCTTTTTTTTCAGCCTCAGGATGTTCTGCTTCACCTCAATTGAGAGTTCCTTTGACCGCATGTTGTCTGCTCACAGCAACAGCTTCCAAATGCAAAACCACACACCTGGAATCCACCCCTGACCTTTTAACTACTTCATTGATTACAGGTTAACGAGGGAGACGCCTTCAGAGTTAATTGCAGCCCTTAGAGTCCATTGTCCAATTACTTTTGGTCCCTTGAAAAAGAGGACGCTATGCATTACAGAGCTATGATTCCTAAACCCTTTCTCCGATTTGGATGTGGAAACTATCATATTGCAGCTGGGAGTGTGCACTTTCAGCCCATATTATATATATAATTGTATTTCTGAACATGTTTTTGTAAACAGCTAAAATAACAAAACTTGTGTCACTGTCCAAATATTTCTGGCCCTAACTGTATGTGTATATATATATATATATATATATATATATATATATATATATATACACTATATATATATATATATATATATATACACACTATATAATTGTCTAAGGGTCACTTCCGTCTTTCTGTCTGTCATGGATATTCATTGGTAGCGGCCTCTGTCTGTCATGGAAATCCAAGTCGCTGATTGGTCGTGGCGAAACGCCCACGACCATTGCCATGACCAATCAGCGATGGCCATAGTCTGGCAGCGAAATGGCCGCTGCTTTAGTGCCCTGCAGTCAGCACTGAGCGCTCACACAGGGTTAATGCCAGCCGGTAAAGAACCGCGGTGTTACGCACTCCGTTACCGCAGCTATTAACCCTGTGTGACCAACTTTTTACTATTGATGCTGCGCATGCAGCATCAATAGTAAAATGATCTAATGTTACAAATAATAATAATAAAAAAAGGTTATTCTCACCATCCGACGTCGCGCGCTGTCCTCGGCAGTGCAAGCGGCATGTTCCGATGCCAAGGATGCTATGCGAGAAGGACCTGCCATGATGTCACAGTCATGTGACCACGACGTCATCACAGGTCCTGCGCTCATACCAACCCTGGGACCGGAGGCTGCCGCGTGCACCACACACAGGCGCCAGGACTACAAGGGGCCTTCGGAAGGTGAGTATATGTTTATTTTTTATTTGAAGTCATTTTAACCACGCATATAGTGCCCACATTGCTATATACTACGTGGGCTGTGTTACATACTGCATGGCCTCTGTTATATACTACATCTCTGTGCTATAGACTATGTAGCTGGGCAATATACAACGTGACTGTCCAATATACTACGTGGCTGTGCAATATGCTACGTGCTTTGTGTTATATACTACGTCGACTGTGCAATATACTACGTGGCTCTGTTATATACTACGTGGCTGTTCAATATACTACGTAGCTATGCAATATATTACATGCCTCTACAATATACTACGTGGCTATGTCATATACTACGTGGCTCTGCTATATACTACATCGCTGACCAATATACTACATAGCTGTGCAATACACTACGTAGCTGTGCAATACACTATGTGACTGTGTTATATACTACGTGGCTGTGCAGTATATTATGTGCCTGTGCAATATACTATGTGGCCTTACAATATACTACGTGCCTATGTTATACTAGATTGTGGCCCAATTCTAACGCATCGGGTATTCTAGAATATGCATGTCCCCGTAGTATATGGACAATGATGATTCCAGAATTCGCGGCAGACTGTGCCCGTCGCTGATTGGTCGAGGCCACCTTTATGACATCATCGTCGCCATGGCAACCATTATGACATCTACGTCGATACTGTGCCCGTTGCTGATTGGTCGAGGCCTGGCGGCCTCGACCAATCAGAGACGCGGGATTTCCAGGACAGACAGACAGACAGACAGACAGACGGAAAAACCCTTAGACAATTATATATATAGATACTACGTGGCTCTGCTATATACTACGTGGCTGACCAATATACTACATTCCTGTGAAATACACTACGTTGCTATGTTATATACTACGTGGCTGTGTTATATACTCGACCAATCAGCATCGTCGCTGTGCCCGTTGCTGATTGGTCGAGGCCTGGTGGCCTCGACCAATCAGAGGCGCGGGATTTCTACGTCGATGCTGTGCCGGTCTCTGATTGGTCGAGGCCTGGCGGCCTCGACCAATCAGAGACGCGGGATTTCCAGGACAGACAGACAGACAGACAGAAAGACAGACAGACGGAAAAACCCTTAGACAATTATATATATATATATATATATATATGTCAGTGAGACATACAGTACCTCTCTGTGTTCATCATCTCATTAAATACATTTACATTTGACCAACTTAATTTTCCTGAAACTGCCTGCGCCCCCGACAACCAATGTGCAAAAATTTCCGGTGGGCCAACTAGTTGTTCCAGAAAATAAAGTATTTCTCCCACACAATTATTGCAATGACACATTTTGTTATACACACATTTATTTCCTTTGTGTGTTCTGGACGAGCACAAAAAAATAGAGAAAAAAAATTGGACAAAATTTTACACAAAACCTCAAAAATGGGCATGAAAAACATGCTGGCACCATTACAAAATTGTGGGTAAACAACTTTGTTTCAAGCATGTGATGCTCATTCAAACTCACTTATGGCAAGTAACAGGTGTGGGCAATAAGAACATCACACCTGAAAACTGATAAAAAGGGGAGAAGTTGACTCAATCGTTGCATTGTTTGTCTGTGTGTACCACACTAAGCACGGAGAACAGAAAAAGTGAGAAGAAAACTGTCTCAGGACTTCAGAACCAAAATTGTTGCACAATATCAGCAATCTCAAGGTTACAAGTTCATCTTCAAAAATCTTGATGTTCCTTTGTCTATGGTGCGCAACATAATTAAGAAATTTACAACCCATTGCACTGTAGCTAATCTCCTTGGGCATGGATGGCAGAGAAAAATTGATGAAAGGTTGCAATGCAGGATAGTCTGGATGGTGGATAAGCAGCCATAATCAAGTTCCAAAGAAATTTAAGCTGTTCTGCTGGCTGTGGGTGCATCAGTGTCCGCGCAAACTATCAATTTGACATTTGAATTAAATCAAACGCTATATGGCAGGAGAAACAGGAGGACCCACTTCTGACAGAGAGACATAAAATAGCTAGACTGCAGTTTTCCAGAATGTATGCGAGAAAGCCAAAATCCTTCTGGAAAAGCATCTTGTGGATAGATGAAACCAAGATATAGCTTTTTGGTAAACACATCATTCTACTGTTTACCAAGAACATTTCAAAGTCTGAAGTATTTGTCCAATGCTTTAGGGGTTTCTCTTTCTCTCTCTATTGCTGAACTGTGGGCTCTGACATCCTCTCACTATATTTAAATGACCCTTAAATCAGAGGTGTCAAACTGCATTCCTTGAGGGCCGCAAACAGGTCATGTTTTCAGGATTTCCTTGTATTGCACAGGTGATAATTTAATCACCTGCACAGAATGATTCCAGCACCTTGTGCAATACAAGGAAATCCTGAAAACATGACCTGTTTGCGGCCCTCGAGGAATGCAGTTTGACACCTCTGCCTTAAATGGCTGTTGCATTCCCTGCCTTTTATAAATGCCGTAATAGTCCCTCCTGATTGGCTGTGTGATAGCTTCAATGCATTATTGAGAAGCTTTCATGGTTGTGACATGTTCTTTGAAGTGTAGAAAAGGTGGTAGGCATAGTTTTTTGGGAATTTCCGCAAATCAAAATTGCATTTGAATTTGTTGGGATCTTTTTCTCATAAAATTTGACTTGAATTTAGTTTGCATTGAATAAATTCAATTAGCTCTCTCCAGTAAATATTAAAATATTTTTTTACTGTAATCTATATGCTCTGTTAGATCTAAATACTCTGTTGGATTGGGTCATGTCTTAGGTCCTCTTTAGTACACGTACATGATGAATAAGCGATGTGTTCATTCGTTAGGTGTGATGAGTTACCCTAAAAATCATTATAACCACATTGTACTGTGTATAAAGGGGAAGTGCTGCTGATAACATGACATTTTATGGGCATGGGGATGATCATTATAAAGGGAATCTGTCACCACATTTGACCTATCTAAACTATTAATATGGGTATACAGGTTATAGACTGCTGAAAACAGTCCTACCTGTGTGTCTCATATCAGATGCCTTGTTGCTGATAAATCATCTTTTATCACTTTATATAAATAACCTCTTCCAGGCTATGGGGAGCATCTTGCCTGGAAGATAACTCTTCCTCCAGAGCTTATTTTAAATATAAGAGGGATTTACCAGAGTGATGTGTAATAGTTACCAGTGTGATGTGTAATGGTCGCTCTCTGCTCTCCTGATCTTACTGCAGAGTTGTGTTTGATTATAACTGACACATCTGCAGGTCCCTCCAAGTGCTTTAGCTTCCATCTCATAGGCAGAAAGGGCTATAATTTTGAGAGAAGCAAAAAATGTGTTTGCAAGAAGACAAAGTTAATTTCAACTTCCCCTTCCTCTTCATGTAAAATAAGCTCTGGAGGCAGAGTTATCTTCCAAACAACATCCTCCCCTTAACCTGGAAGAGGTCATTTTAGTGATAAAAGATGATTTCTTAACCCCTTCATGACCCAGCCTATTTTGACCTTAAAGACCTTGCCGTTTTTTGCAATTCTGACCAGTGTCCTTTTATGAGGTAATAACTCAGGAACGCTTCAACGGATCCTAGCGGTTCTGAGATTGTTTTTTCGTGACATATTGGGCTTCATGTTAGTGGTAAATTTAGGTCAATAAATTCTGCGTTTATTTGTGATAAAAACGGAAATTTGGCGAAAATTTTGAAAATTTCGCAATTTTCACATTTTGAATTTTTATTCTGTTAAACCAGAGAGATATGTGACACAAAATAGTTAATAAATAACATTTCCCACATGTTTACTTTACATCAGCACAATTTTGGAAACAAAATTTTTTTTTGTTAGGAAGTTATAAGGGTTAAAATTTGACCAGCGATTTGTCATTTTTACAACGAAATTTACAAAACCATTTTTTTTAGGGACCACCTCACATTTGAAGTCAGTTTGTGGGGTCTATATGGCTGAAAATACCCAAAAGTGACACCATTCTAAAAACTGCACCCCTCAAGGTACTCAAAACCACATTCAAGAAGTTTATTAACCCTTCAGGTGCTTCACAGCAGCAGAAGCAACATGGAAGGAAAAAATGAACATTTAACTTTTTAGTCACAAAAATTATCTTTTAGCAACAATTTTTTTATTTTCCCAATGGTAAAAGGAGAAACTGAACCATGATAGTTGTTGTCCAATTTGTCCTGAGTACGCTGATACCTCATATGTGGGGGTAAACCACTGTTTGGGCGCACGGCAGGGCTTGGAAGGGAAGGAGCGCCATTTGACTTTTTGAATAAAAAATTGGCTCCACTCTTTAGCGGACACCATGTCACGTTTGGAGAGCCCCCGTGTGCCTAAAAATTGTAGCTCCCCCACAAGTGACCCCATTTTGGAAACTAGACGCCCCAAGCAACTTATCTAGATGCATAGTGAGCACTTTGAACCCCCAGGTGCTCCACAAATTGATCCGTAAAAATGAAAAAGTACTTTTTTTTCACAAAAAAATTCATTTAGCCTCAATTTTTTCATTTTCACATGGGCAACAGGATAAAATGGATCCTAAAATGTGTTGGGCAATTTCTCCTGAGTACAACAATACCTCACATGTGGGGGTAAACCACTGTTTGGGCACATGGTAAGGCTCGAAAGGGCAGGAGCGCCATTTGACTTTTTGAATGAAAATATTTTTCCATCGTTAGTGGACACCATGTCGCGTTTGGATAGCTCCTGTGTGCCTAAACATTGGCGCTCCCCCACAAGTGACCCCATTTTGGAAACTAGACCCCCCAAGGAACTTATTTAGATGCCTAGTGAGCACTTTAAACCCTCAGGTGCTTCACAAATTGATCTGTAAAAATGAAAAAGTACTTTTTTTTCACAAAAAAATTCTTTTCGCCTCAATTTTTTCATTTTCACATGGGCAGTAGGATAAAATGGATCATTAAATTTGTTGGGCAGTTTCTCCCGAGTACGCCGATACCTCATATGTGGGGGTCAACCACTGTTTGATCACTCGGCAGGGCTCGGAAGGGAAGGCGCGCCATTTGACTTTTTGAATGGAAAATTAGCTCCAATTGTTAGCGGACACCATGTCGCATTTGGAGAGCCCCTGTGTGCCTAAACATTGGAGATCCCCCAGAAATGACCCCATTTTGGAAACTAGACCCCCAAAGGAACTAATCTAGATGTGTGGTGAGGACTTTGAACCCCCAAGTGCTTCACAGAAGTTTATAACGCAGAGCCGTGAAAATAATAAATACGTTTTCTTTCCTCAAAAATAATTATTTAGCCCAGAATTTTTTAATTTTCCCAAGGGTAACAGGAGAAATTTGACCCTAAAAGTTGTTGTCCAGTTTCTCCTGAGTACGCTGATACCCCATATGTGGGGGTAAATCACTGTTTGGGCACATGCCGGGGCTCGGAATTGAAGTAGTGACGTTTTGAAATGCAGACTTTGATGGAATGCTCTGCGGGCGTCACGTTGCGTTTGCAGAGCCCCTGATGTGCCTAAACAGTAGAAACCCCCCACAAGTGACACCATTTTGGAAACTAGACCCCAAAAGGAACTTATCTAGATGTGTGGTGAGCACTTTGAACCCCCAAGTGCTTCACAGAAGTTTATAATGCAGAGCCGTGAAAATAATAAATACGTTTTCTTTCCTCAAAAATAATTATTTAGCCCAGAATTTTTTATTTTCCCAAGGGTTACAGGAGAAATTGGACCCCAAAAGTTGTTGTCCAATTTCTCCTGAGTACGCTGATATCCCATGTGTGGGGGTAAACTACTGTTTGGGCACACGTCGGGGCTCAGAAGGGAAGTAGTGACTTTTGAAATGCAGACTTTGATGGAATGGTCTGCGGGCGTCACATTGCGTTTGCAGAGCCCCTGGTGTGCCTAAACAGTAGAAACCCCCCACAAGTAACCCCATTTTAGAAACTAGACCCCAGAAGGAACTTATCTAGATATGTGGTGAGCACTTTGAACCCCCAAGTGCTTCACAGACGTTTACAACGCAGAGCCGTGAAGATAAAAAATCATTTTTCTTTCCTCAAAAATGATGTTTTAGCAAGCATTTTTTTAGATTCACAAGGGTAACAGGAGAAATTGGACCCCAGAAATTGTTGCGCAGTTTGTCCTGAGTATGCTGATACCCCATATGTGGGGGTAAACCACTGTTTGGGCACACGTCGGGGCTCGGAAGTGAGGGAGCACCATTTGACTTTTTGAATACGAGATTGGCTGGAATCAATGGTGGTGCCATGTTGCGTTTGGAGACCCCTGATGTGCCTAAACAGTGGTAACCCCTCAATTCTACCTCCAACACTAACCCCCCCACACCCCTAACCCTAATCCCAACTGTAGCCATAACCCTAATCACAACACAACCCTAGCCCTAATCACAACCCTAACCACAACCCTAATTCCAACCCTAGCCCTAAGGCTATGTGCCCACGTTGCGGATTCGTGTGAGATATTTCCGCACCATTTTTGAAAAATCCGCGGGTAAAAGGCACTGTGTTTTACCTGCAGATTTTCCGCGGATTTCCAGTGTTTTTTGTGCGGATTTCACCTGCGGATTCCTATTGAGGAACAGGTGTAAAACGCTGCGGAATCCGCACAAAGAATTGACATGCTGCGGAAAATACAACGCAGCGTTTCCGCGCGGTATTTTCCGCACCATGGGCACAGCGGATTTGGTTTTTCATATGTTTACATGGTACTGTAAACCTGATGGAACACTGCTGCGAATCCTCAGTGGCCAATCCGCTGCCAATCCGCAGCCAAATCCGCACCGTGTGCACATAGCCTAATTCTAAAGGTATGTGCACACGCTGCGGATTCGCAGCAGATTCCCATGAGTTTACAGTTCAATGTAAACCTACGGGAAACAAAAATCGCTGTACACATGCTGCGGAAAAACTGCACGGAAACGCAGCGGTTTACATTCCGCAGCATGTCACTTCTTTCTGCGGATTCCGCAGCGGTTTTACAACTGCTCCAATAGAAAATCGCAATTGTAAAACCGCAGTGAAATGCGCAGAAAAAAACGCGGTAAATCCGCCATAAATCCACAGCGGTTTAGCACTGCGGATTTATCAAATCCGCAGCGGAAAAATCCGCAGAGGACCAGAATACGTGTGCACATACCGAAACCCTAACCCTAGCCCTAACCCTAACCCTACCCCTAACCCTACCCCTAACCCTACCCCTAACCCTATTCTAACATTAGTGGAAAAAAAAAATTTCTTTATTTTTTTATTGTCCCTACCTATGGGGGTGACAAAGGGGGGGGGTCATTTATTATTTTTTTTATTTTGATCACAGAGATATAATCTATCTCAGTGATCAAAATGCACTTTGGCAGATTCGGCGGGCGCACTGCGCATGCGCCCGCAATTTTGGAAGATGGCGGCGCCCAGGGAGAAGACGGACGGGACCTCGGCAGGATCGGTAAGTATGATAGGGTGGGGGGGACCACGGGGGGGGGATCGGAGCACGGGGGGGGAATCGGAGCGCGGGAGGGGTGGAACGGAGCACGGGGGGCTGTAACGGGGCACGGGGGCTGGAACGGAGCACGGGGGGGTGGATCGGAGTGCAGGGGGGGTGATTGGAGCACGGGGGGGTGATTGGAGCACGGGGGGAGCGGACAAGAGCACGGGGGGGAGCGGAGCACTGGACGGAGGGGAGCCGAAGCAGTGTACCAGCCAGATCGGGGGGCTGGGGGGGCGATCGGTGGGGTGGGGGCACATTAGTATTTCCAGCCATGGCCGATGATATTTCAGCATCGGCCATGGCTGGATTGTAATATTTCACCCGTTATAATAGGTGAAATATTACAAATCGCTCTGATTGGCAGTTTCACTTTCAACAGCCAATCAGAGCGATCGTAGCCACGAGGGGGTGAAGCCACCCCCCCTGGGCTAAACTACCACTCCCCCTGTCCCTGCAGATCGGGTGAAATGGGAGTTAACCCTTTCACCCGATCTGCAGGGACGCGATCTTTCCATGACGCCACATAGGCGTCATGGGTCGGATTGGCACCGACTTTCATGACGCCTACGTGGCGTCATGGGTCGGGAAGGGGTTAAAAACAAGGCAACTGATATGAGGTATACAGATATGACTTTTTTCAGCATTCAATAATCTGTGTGCCCATATTAATAGTTTAGATTGGTCAAATGTGGTGACAGATTCCCTTTAACAATCATTTTTTGCGCAAAGAAGTGTAGACTAAAGTGGTTATTAAGTGTACCCAGATTGGCTTGCATGTAGCCAATCAGCAGATGTTTCTTGACCACGATCATGCCATGTAAAATCAGCATAACATTGCAGTGCTTATCTGAAATATCATTGTTCACGAATACCAAAGTTGGACCGCAATATAATTTCAATTTGCTTAAACCATGAGCAGCATAGTATTACCACTTTACTTATTTGCTTACCGAATGGCTTTCAGCTTGATCTCAAGCATTGGTGACTTGATGGATGAACGATGTGATGGAAGATCGATCTTGTGCAAGCCTAGATAGTTCTACCCGATCTTCTCTACCATTATCTTGATAGCATCAAGCCACTGGGTTACTGGTCATCCTTTTCACCCTGTTCCTTCTATTGTTCTGAACATGATATCTTTCTCCAGTGATTGCTCTCTTTGTATGATATGTCCAAAGTAGTCAAGTCATAGCTTGGTGATACTTGCTTTGAGTGACATGTCTGGATTGATTTGTTCCAAAATGTGTTTGTTCTTCTTACCATCCATGGTATTGATAACATTCTTCCCAAGCACCACATTTCGAAGGCATCACTTACCACTTTACAAAGTATAAATGTGATTTCATCTACTAGAAGGAGTTCCTAGAAAGAATATCCTGCAATTAAAAAAAAGTACAAAGAAGAGTCACAGAATTGATTGTAGATGCAGTTTTGGTTTGAGAAAGAGTTTGATACAGACCCGAAACACATAAATAAAGACTACCAGAAGCATAGCTACTAGCATAGAGCACATGAAGAAGAATCTCTTCTATATGCAGGTGTGAATTTATTTATAAAAGGTCAGTCCGAAGACCTGTTTCGGTCCTACATGGATAAATGCTGTAATGTCGTAATGGCATGTATGTGACTATATCAGCTGAAAAGGTACAAGGTCAAGGTGTCTATGCTGTAGTATTGTGACTAAATCTCTATCAGGAGAGTGCCCTTTTGATAGGGATTTAGTCACAATATTAAAGTGCAGACACCTTGTACCTGTTCACTGGGCCGGACTGAGCATCGGGCACTTCGGGCAAATGCCAAAAGGGCCGATGCTTGTAGTGGGCCGCTCAATCGGCGCATGCTGGCTGAGTGGCAAGTACCAGCGTCAGAGAACAGTGGCAGAGAACAGCAGCACGCAAGCTGAAAGGTAATACCTGCCTGCGAAACTGCTTCCTTAGCTCTCACTGGAAGCACACAGTCAGTGTGGTGACATTATCTCCTGCTCTGATCTGCTTTCATTCTCAGCAAAGAAGGAGAGACCGGGGGAGGTGCCGGGACAGAGCTGCTGCTGCTGCTGTCTGTGAGCAGGAGGACCTGAAGAGCCGCACATGGACATCAGCCTGCTCTGCACCACAGAAGTGTGTGTGTGTGTGTGTGTGTGTGTGTGTGTGTGTGTGTAATACATGAGTGTATGGTATCTGTAGTGTGTGTGTAATGTGTGTACGGTATCTGTAGTGTAATACTTGTGTGTGCGGTATCTGTAGTGTGTGTGTGAGTGTGTAATGTATGTGCAGTATCTGTAGTGTAATACTTGAGTGTGCGGTATCTGTAGTGTGTGTGTGAGTGTGTAATGTGTGTGCGGTATCTGTAGTGTAATATTTGTGTGTGCGGTATCTGTAGTGTGTGTGTAATGTGTGTGCGGTATCTGTAGTGTGTGTAATGTGTGTGGTATCTGTAGTGTGTGTGTAATGTGTGTGCGGTATCTGTAGTGTAATACTTGTGTGTGCGGTATCTGTAGTGTGTGTGTGTAATGTGTGTGTGATATCTGTAGTGTGTGTGTAATGTGTGTGCGATATCTTTAGTGTGTGTGTGTAATGCGTGTGCGGTATCTGGTGTGTAATGTGTGTGCGGTATCTGTAGTGTAATGCTTGTGTGTGCGGTATCTGTAGTGTGTGCGGTATCTGTAGTGTGTGTAATGTGTGTGAGTTATCTGTAGTGTGTGAGTGTGTAATGTGTGTGCGGTATCTGTAGTGTGTGTAGTGTGTGTGCGGTATCTGTTGTGTGTGTGTAGTGTGTGTGGTATCTGTAGTGTTTGTGTGTGTGTAATACTTGTGTGTTTGTGTGTAATACATGTGTGTGTTAAGGCTAGGTTCACATTGCGTTAGTGCAATCCGTTTAGCGCATACGCTAACGGAATGCGTTAACGCAATGTACAAAAAGGGATTGCGTTTAGCGATCGCGCTAGCGCAGATGCCCGATCTGCGCTAGCAAGAACGGACCCAAAAACGCTGCAAGCAGCGTTCGAGGTCCGTCAGAAAATAACGGTACATCGTTAATGCATGCCAAAAAAGGCATACGTTAGCGATGCGTTACATACATTGCGGTCAATGGGTGCGCTAATGGATCCGTTACATTGCGTTAGTGGCGCTATGTAACGGATTCCGTTAGCGGACTGCCACTAACGCAATGTGAACCTAGCCTAATACTTGTGTGTGTGTGTGTGTGTGTGTGTGTAATAATGAGTAATGTGTACGTAATGAGCCTGTGTTGTCCACCATGTGTGCTCTGTACATGTATGATGTGTGTGTCTGTGTGACTATATCAGGTTTATGTAATGAGTTTGTGTTGTCCACCATGTGTGCTGTGTACATGTATGTGTGTGTCTGTGTGACTATTTGATGTGTATGTAATGAGCTTGTGTTGTCCAGCATGTGTGCGGTGTACATCATATATGAAGTGTATGTAATTCATTGTATGTGGGCTGGTTAATTTTTTTTGTGCCAGGGCTGCTTTTTGGTCCCAGTCCGGCCCTGCCTGTTCAGCTGACATAGTCCGTGGATTCTTAACCAGCATTTGTGAGTATCACATACTCACATCCCATTCCGACATTACAGCATTTATTCAACTCTTCAATCTGCAGACTTGACTGCTCAGCTTACAATACTGTGGGCATTTACTGTGGTTGTGATATACCCAATCAGGTGAGCACCCACCTCACCCCTCCGCTTATTTTACCTGCATCCTATAATACTACTCTATGTGTGCTTGTCTCTTCTTTTTCATATTGCTGACATCTCTTTATCATTGTGTTCACTACCTACTTAAACATATTGTTTAGTCAGCTGAAGGAAGGCAATGACAGGGTTAAGCCTCTAATCTTGTACAAATAGCTTATACCATATAGGATAGTGATTTCGAGATGTCTAGTAAAAGGGGAGCAGCATATTCAATAATACAGGACCTGACCAGAGTACAACAGTTTTTCATTATTTATGAAAAGTAAACTAATGCTACCAGAGCTACTTCTGAATACTGACACTGCAGCAGGGAAAGGGATAGTTGTAGTGAATTGGCCTACATTTTAATAAAATGCTACATGCCAGGGACGTTTACCCATCTGCGCCCCTAAAAATCTCTTTATTTACTTATATAGCGACAACATATTCCACAGCGCTTCACAGGTTTTTTTTGCACTCATTATCATCGCTGTCCCCAATGGGTCTCACAATCTAAATTCCCTATCAGTATGTCTTTGGAATGTGGGAGGAAACCGGAGAACCTGAAGGAAACCCACGCAAACACAGGGAGAACATACAAACTCTTTGCAGATGTTTTCTTTGGTGGGATTTGAACCCAGGGCTCCAGTGCTGCAAGGCTGCAATGCTAACCACTGAGCCACCATTCTGCCCTCTGCACAGTTGAGAAATAAATGTATAAACCCCCTACTTACACATACAATATAACTACACACATAATGCACGTCTTCATACATACACATACTACATATCTGTTATGATAGTATAGCAACTCACATGGGAAAATTGGTAACACGCTAAAAACTGCAACTGACCTTGCCAATTGCGATACAGACTAGAGATCTTCACTCCGCAATCCCTAGTGGTTCCTGCTTGAGCAGAGATAGCGCTAACCAAAGAGTAAGCTGTGACAACTCACACCTATGCTGCCTGAAAGGCTGTCAAGTACTTAATATACCTCCTAAAGAACCAGAGGGCAGAGCAGAGTCCGAATTACCTACAGAAGGGAGAGTGTGCTGAAATAGAAAAAGATCCTAGAGTGAGGAAACAAACCATGAAATGCAAAGGGATTAAAAATGTGCTGCTAGAAAATAGGTAGATGCCTATTTCCCATCAGGAAACAGAAAATAGGTGCAGGGTAATGACCATAAATAGCAGAGATAAACCCTAGCTGATTTTTCACTGACAGACTTAAACTACAGCATTATGACTGGACATCCAACAGAGACTACCACCAGCAGGAAATATCAGCATGGCGAAAGTATGTAAAGCTGCACACGAAAGGTGATAGGGCAGACAAATGAATAAATGAAAATACCTGTTACCCTAAAAAGACTACAGCAAAGATAACAGAAACTAAGCACCCAGAGAAAAGGTGTATCTGCAGTGGTTTGGCAGACAGAGAAGTCAGCCACAAAGCACAAGCTAAAGGGTTTGATCCCAGGCTCATGACAGTACCACCCTTCTACGAGGGGTCACTAGACATTCTGAGATCCCCAATTGCTGACGACACTAACAGAAATCCTTCACTAGGCGATCCGCATTCTAATGTTCCTCATCAACCCAGGAATTATACTTCGGATCGAAACCCTTCCATTAACTGAGATATTGCAGTTAACATCTGATACATCTGGAACCCAGAACTTGTTCTGCCTCATACACCTTGCCTTTCGCCAAGACAAACTCAATGATGTCCTGAGGACTCGGCATCCACTCAAACATTTTGGGGATAGAAAGAATTTTTAGACCTTCACACAACTGGGTGTTGGAGCTTGACCATCACAGGATTAATGATCTTAACTACCTTATATGGGCATACAAATTTAGGAGCAAATTTTCCTGATAGAATTTTAAGATGAAGATTTTTTGAGGATGACCAAAAAAATCTCCCACCTCAATGACAGGGGTCCTCCTATGTCTGCGATGTGTAGTTCTCTTTGTCCGATCACAAGTCATCAAAAGACTTTTTTCAACTTCTCTCGAGACCTTAACAAAATGAGCAGAATACATCTCCTTCTTTGGGACCGCATACTGCAAACCAGACAAATTTTTAAAAAACTGGATGAAAACCCCCACAACAAAAAAAGGTGAGATACTGATAGCAGTAGAAGTGTAGGTATTGACAGCGAACTCAGCCAGCAGAAGAAAATCTACTCAGACCTCTTGATTAGATGAAACAAAACATCTTAGCTATTCTTCTAATTTTTGGTTCATTCTCTCCATCTGAATATTAGTCTCAGGATGATAGCCTGAAGAGAACAAAAGCTTAATTTCTAATGTGGAGCAAAAGCTACACCAAAGGTTGTCATAAACTGAACCTCCATCGGAAATATTTTTCGAAACGCTGTGTAATTTAACGATGTGAGAGGCAAACAATGTAGCTAAACTCTTGCTGAAACTGTTGCATGAACAATCATGCTGAATTGGTTTACCGCCAGTCATACTACTACAGTATTACCACCAAAATTAGGCAAATGTGTGACTATATCCAGGGACAAATGAGTCCAAGGTTGAGACAGAACCTCGATAGGCAAAAGTAACCCCTCCAGGGCCTGACCAGAGGTTTAGAGAAACTCTGCACTTATGGACATATTCATCAACATCCTTTCAAGCACTCTGCTGCAAAATGGATCTTTAAACAGCTCTCCAGGTAGAAGAGGAACCAGCATGTCCAGCCAACACAGTCATGCACTTTGTTAAGAAGATCAGTGCAAAGCAAGGTTGACACAAAAACCTTGCCAGGTAGCAAGACCTCAATCCAATCGAGAATCTGTGGAAAGAGCTGAAAACTGCTGTTCACAAACGATCTCCATCAAACCTCACTGAGCTCGAGCTGTTTGGCAAGGAAGAATGGGCAAGAATTTCAGTCTCTCGATGTACAAAACTGATAGAGACATACCCCAAGCGACTTACAGCTGTAATCGCAGCAAAAGGTGGCGCAACAAAGTATTAAGTTAAAGGGGCCAAATAATACTGCACGCCCCACTGTTCAGTTTTTGAATTTCCACAAAAATTTAAAATAACCAATAAATTTCCTTCAACTTCACATTTCCTTCAACTTCACAATTTTGTTCCACTTGTTGTTGATTCTTCGCCAAAAAATTACGTTTGGAGTTACATAGCTTATAACTTTAGATAGGACTACAAAGAGTTTTTCTATAATACAATGCATGGTATTGTCCACTGAAAGATGCCTCAAAGTTATGTTTGTTGGTCCGTCTGGCAATACTAATGACAGTAGCCATATTTAGGTTTGTTTTGGGTTAAGAAAAGATATATAGATACACCAAAACACTCAAACACAATAGAACTAAATATGCTACACTCCCTGACAGAAGCTATGTCGCACATCCATGTTATGTAAATAAAAGCTTACAACCTAACGTTAAATTCATCCATTGTTTGTATAAATTATTCTTTTGAAAGCTGAAACCCTCCGAAATGTAGTTTAGGTTAAGAAAATAAATTGGCATCAATGCAGAAATATTGATCAGTTAATTGACACAGAATGGTCAGATTTTGGCAAGACAAAAGTTTTGTCGCCCACAGAAAGTAATGTCATATTCAAACAAATAATTAACTTAAAATACAAATATATGTTGCATAACATTGGTGAATGAAATTGTGGTGCTATTAGAGTCATATTTAGTATTTTGTGTGACTTCCATGAGCTTGAAGGACTGCATCCATGTGGTTCAACAATGATTCATACAATTTAATAATGAAGTCATCAGGAACAGCAAACAATGCAGTCTTACATGCCTCCCCGAGTTCATCCAGATTCTTTGGTTTTGTCTTCCAAGCTTCCTCTTTCATCCTACCCCAAAACATGCTCAATGATGTTTATGTCTGGTGACTGGGCTGGTCAGTCCTTGAGCACCTTGATCTTTTTTGCCAGGAGGAACTTTGTTGTAGAGGTGGATGTGTGAGATGGAGCACCATCCTGCTGCAGAATTTGACCCCTTTTACGATTTGGATTATAAGAGGTAGCTAATACTTCTTGATATTTTAGGCTATTGATATTGCCTTCCACCTTGCAAATGTTTCGCACACCCCCATACTGAATGTAACCCCAGACCATGATCTTTCCACCACCAAATTTAACTGTTTTCTGGGTGTATTTTGGATCCATACGGGCTCCAGTAGGTCTCCTGCAGTATTTGCAGGGCTGTGGTGTAATTCTACTGAAGTTTCATCAGAGAAATCCACCTTCTGCCACTTTTCCAGCATCCATCTGTTTAGCAGGCTGTGGGACTTTGCAAATGCCACACGGTTTTTTATTTGCCTTTTGTTTAGTTCTGGCTTCTGGGTACTGATTCGACCATGGAGGCCATTTCAAGACAGAATCCTACAAACTGTTCTAGTTGACACAGGGACTTGAGGTGACCAGGCCATTTGGAAGAGGGGCTTGCTTTACATTTTCTAACCAACAAACGTTCCTCCTGAGCAGTTGTCTTGCAGAGTCTGCCGGACCTGGGCTTGTCAACACATCTCCAGTCTCTTCAAAACTTTTGTCTTGCTAAAATCTGACCATTCTGTGTCCATTAACTGATCAATATTTCTCCATTGATGACAATTTCTTTTTTTAACCTAAACCACATTTCAGAGGGTTTCAACTTTCAAAAGAATCATTTATACAACCAATGGATGAATTTAAGGTCAGGTTAAAAGCTTTTATTTACATGACATGGAAAAGTGACATAACTTCTGTCAGGGAGTGTATTACCTGAGGCTGTCAAAAACAACTGTTCTCAGTTGAGAAATGTTATCATATGTTGTATCATTCAATCATTTATGGACTACCACATACGAAATAGGAGCTGGGAAAATGATATATAGAGATACAAATTAACCCCTTTCTGACCTTAGACGTACTATCCCGTCGAGGTGCCCTGGGCCTATCTGACCCACGACGGGATAGCACGTCATATGCGATCGGCAGCGCTCAAGGGGGAGCGCCGCCGATCGCGGCCGGGTGTCAGCTGCCTATCGCAGCTGACATCCGGTACTAGGCCCCTGGCACATTAACCCCCGGCACACCACGATCAAACATGATTGCGATGTGCCGGCAGTATAGGGAAGCATCGCGCAGGGAGGGGGCTCCCTGCGGGCTTCCCTGAGACCCCCGCAGCAACGCGATGTGATCGCGTTGCTGCGAGGGTCTCCTACCTCCTTCCTCGCTGCAGGCCCCGGATCCAAGATGGCCGCAGCATCCGGGTCCTGCAGGGAGGGAGGTGGCTTCACAGAGCCTGCTCAGAGCAGGCACTGTGAAGCCTGCAGTGCTGCATGTCAGATCGGTGATCTGACAGAGTGCTGTGCAAACTGTCAGATCATCGATCTGTGATGTCCCCACCTGGGACAAAGTAAAAAAGTAAAAAAAAAAAAATTTTCCAAATGTGTAAAAAATTAAAAAAAAAATATTCCTAAATAATGAAAAAAAAAAATATTCCCATAAATACATTTCTTTATCTAAATAATTAAAAAAAACAATAAAAGTACACATATTTAGTATCGCCGCGTCCGTAACGACCCCACCTATAAAACTGGCCCACTAGTTAACCCCTTCAGTAAACACCGTAAGAAAAAAAAAAAAAACGAGGCAAAAAACAACGCTTTATTATCATACCGCTGAACAAAAAGTGGAATAACATGCGATCAAAAAGACAGATATAAATAACCATGATACCGCTGAAAACGTCATCTTGTCCCGCAAAAAACGAGCTGCCATACAGCATCATGAGCGAAAAAATAAAAAAAAGTTATAGTTCTGAGAATAAAGCGATGCAAAAATAATAATTTTTTCTATAAAATAGTTTTTATCGTATAAAAGCGCCAAAACATAAAAAAATTATATAAATGAGGTATCGCTATAAATCGTACTGACCCGAAGACTAAAACTGCTTAATCAATTTTACCAAACGCGGAACGGTATAAGCGCCTCCCCCAAAAGAAATTCATGAATAGCTGGTTTTTGGTCATTCTGCCTCACAAAAATCGTAATAAAAAGCGATCAAAAAATGTCACGTGCCCGAAAATGTTACCAATAAAAACGTCAACTTGTCCCACAAAAAACAAGACCTCACATGACTATGGACCAAAATATGGAAAAATTATAGCTCTCAAAATGTGGTAACGCAAAAAATATTTTTTGCAATAAAAAGCGTCTTTCAGTGTGTGACGGCTGCCAATCATAAAAATCCGCTAAAAAACCCGCTATAAAAGTAAATCAAACCCCCCCTTCATCACCCCTTTAGTTAGGGAAAAATTAAAAAGAATGTATTTATTTCCATTTTCCCATTAGGGCTAGGGTTAGGGTTAGGGCTAGGGTTAGGGCTAGGGTTAGTGTTGTGAATTCTGCTCTTGGGCTCCCTCCGGTGGTTGTTGATGGTAATACAGTTATTCCTGAGCAGCAGTCTTGGACAGGTGTTTCTGCTAATTGCAATTCGGACTGGGGTATTTAGCTGTGCAGGACTCATTAGTCCTTGCCAGTAGTCAATGTTCCTTTGGAAGTGTTGGTCCTCTGCCTGGCCCCTCCTGCTTGCTGCCAATTCAGCTAAGATAAGTGTTTTCTTCATTTTTTTAGACACACTGCTGTGTGTTTATTTTCTGTGCTTATCTTGTTTCAATTTTGTTCCTGCTAGACTGTGCCTGATGTTTTTCTCAGTCTAGTTGGACTCGCTGGAGTCGCAGATATACTCTCCACATCTTTAGTTAGGTGGTGGAGTTTTTGTATTTCTCTGCTGTGGATATTTTGTAGTGTTTTATGCTGACCGCATAGTATCCTGTACTATCCTTTCCTATCTAGGTAGAAGTGGCCTCCTTTGCTTATCCCTGTTTTATGTCTGCGTGTGTCTTTTCCTCTCCTACTCACAGTCATTATTTGTGGGGTGCTACCTATCCTTTGGGGGTCTACTCTGAGGCAAGAGAGTTTTCCTATTTCCATCTTTAGGGATATTTTATCCTTAGGCTGTGTCGAGGTGTCTAGGTCTGGTTAGGCACACCCCACGGCTACTTCTAGTTGCGGTGATAGGATCAGGGATTGCGGTCAGTAAAGTTACCACTGCTCCAACGAAGGTCATTTCATGCTGCTTTAAAGGGACACTGTCACCTGAATTTGGAGGGAACAGTCTTCAGCCATGGAGGCGGGGTTTTGGGGTTTTTGATTCACCCTTTCCTTACCCACTGGCTGCATGCTGGCTGCAATATGGGATTGAAGTTCATTCTCTGTCCTCCGTAGTACTTGCCTGCACAAGGTGCAATCTTGCCTTGCGCAGGCGTGTACTATGGAGGACAGAGAATGAACTTCAATCTAATATTGCAGCCAGCATGCAGCCAGCGGGTAAGGAAAGGGTGAATCAAAAACCCCAAAACCCCGCCTCCATGGCTGAAGATTGTTCCCTCCAAATTCAGGTGACAGTGTCCCTTTAAGGCCACCTGATCATAACAGGTTAAGGCTAGGGTTATGGCTAGGGTTAGGGTTAGGGCTAGGGTTAGGGCTAGGGATAGGGTTAGGGCTAGGGTTAGGGCTAGAGTTAGGGTTGGGGCTAAAGTTAGGGTTAGGGTTGGGGCTAAAGTTACGGTTAGGGTTTAGATTACATTTACAGTTGGGAATAGGGTTGGGATTAGGGTTGGGGGTGTGTCAGGGTTAGAGGTGTGGTTAGGGTTACTGTTGGGATTAGGGTTAGGGGTGTGTTTGGATTAGGGTTTCAGTTATAATTGAGGGGTTTCCACTGTTTAGGCACATCAGGGGCTCTCCAAACACGACATGGCGTCCGATCTCAATTCCAGCCAATTCTGCATTGAAAAAGTAAAACAGTGCTCCTTCCCTTCCGAGCTCTCCCGTGTGCCCAAACAGGGGTTTACCCCAACATATGGGGTATTAGCATACTCAGGACAAATAGGACAACATCTTTTGGGGTCCAATTTCTCCTGTTACCCTTGGGAAAATACAAAACTGGGGGCTAAAAAATAATTTTTGTGGGAAAAAATTTTTGTTTTATTTTTACGGCTCTGCATTATAAACTTCTGTGAAGCCCTTGGTGTGTCATAGCGCTCACCACACATCCACATAAGTTCCTTGGGGGTCTACTTTCCAAAATGGTGTCACTTGTGGGGGGTTTCTACTGTTTAGGTACATTAGGGGCTCTGCAAACGCAATGTGACACCTGCAGACCATTCCATCTAAGTCTGCATTCCAAATGGCGCTCCTACCCTTCCGAGCCCTCCCATGCGGCCAAACAGTGGTTCCCCCCCACATATGGGGTATCAACGCACTCAGGACAAATTTTGGGGTCCAATTTCTCCTGTTACCCTCAGGAAAATACAAAACTGGGGGCTAAAAATAATTTTTGTGGGAAAAAATGTTTGTTTTATTTTTACGTCTCTGCATTATAAACTTCTGTGAAGCCCTTGGTGGGTCAAAGCGCTCAAAACACATCTAGATAAGTTCCTTAGGGGGTCTACTTTGCAAAATGGTGTCACTTGTGGGGGGTTTCAATGTTTAGGCACATCAGTGGCTCTCCAAACGCAACATGGTGTCCCATCTCAATTCCTGTCAATTTTGCATTGAAAAGTCAAACGGCGCTCCTTCCCTTCCGAGCTCTCCCATGCGCCCAAACAGTGGTTTACCCCAACATATGGGGTATCCGCGTACTCAGGACAAATTGTACAACAACTTTTGGGGTCCATTTTCTCTTGTTACCCTTGGTAAAATAAAATAAATTGGAGTTGAAATAAATTTTTTGTGAAAAAAAGTTAAATGTTCATTTTTATTTAAACATTCCAAAAATTCCTGTGAAGCACCAGAAGGGTTAATAATTTTCTTGAATATGGTTTTGAGCACCTTGAGTGGTGCAGTTTTTAGAATGGTGTCACACTTGGGTATTTTCTATCATATAGACCCCTCAAAATGACTTCAAATGAGATGTGGTCCCTAAAAAAAAATGGTGTTGTAAAAATGAGAAATGGCTGGTTAACTTTTAACCCTTATAACTCCCTAACAAAAAAAAATTTTGGTTCCAAAATTGTGCTGATGTAAAGTAAACATGTGGGAAATGTTACTTATTAAGTATTTTGTGTGACATATCTCTGTGATTTAATTGCATAAAAATTCAAAGTTGGGAAATTGCGAAATTTTCATAATTTTCGCCAAATTTCCATTTTTTTCAAACAAACGCAGGTACTATCAAATAATTTTTACCACTATCATGAAGTCATGAAGTACAATATGTCCTGAGAAAACATTGTCAGAATCACCGGGATCCGTTGAAGCGTTCCAGAGTTATAAGCTCATAAAGAGACAGTGGTCAGAATTGTAAAAATTGGCCTGGTCATTAACGTGCAAACCACCCTTGGGGGTAAAGGGGTTAAATGCAAGCAGAGAGCTCAATAAAATGCAGACAGAACGCTCAGATATAGATACGGTTCCCATTAATGCTCCCCGATAGAGGAATTATGTTTATTATAACATTACAGAGGACTACAGTGAACCTCCCTATAATACAATGTACAGTATTGTCCCTGGAAAAATGCCTCAAAATTATGTTTGTTGGTCCGTCTGGTGATGGTAGCTGTATTTAGGCTTGCTAAGGATTAAGGAAAGATATATAGATACACCAAAACATCTATAACCATAATATGACTAAATATGCCATTACCTGAGGCTGTAATAAGCAACTGTTTTCAGTTGAAAAATTGTTATAATATATTATATCATTCAGTCATTTATGGACTACCACATGAGAAAATAGGAAAATCAAAATGGAATACTCGACACATTTCCCCTCAAAAAAGATTCATCAGGAGTGACGTAATTGTTTATCCAGTAAAAGAAGGAATATTTAGCTGTGAGTTGTCAGAACAGTATAATTTCAGGTAGCAATGGAGTCATAAGCACACAGGAAAGATCCCCTCTTGATGCAATGCCTTAACCCTGAAACAAATCCCCTGGCATAAAGCATCAGCCTTAACATTATCAGTACCCGGGAGATATGTCAGAGAGAAATGAAACCAAGCAAAAAAGAGGGGCTAGTATTCAAGTAGTATTCAAGTAGTTAGCAGTGTCAACATACAGTAATTTTTGTGATCAGCAAAGACTATTTATCTATGCCTACCCCTTCTAACCAATGCCTCCATTCCTCGAATGCTTCCTCCAGTGCCTCCATTCCTCAAACAGCCAAGAGCTTCCGATCGCCAATATCATAGTTGGACTCTACTTGTGAGAATTTCTTAAACAAAAACTCACAAGAATGAAAGTAACTATCCTTCTTCTGTGAAAGAACAGCACACATCCCACATATCTCCTCAACGACAAAAGGCAAATTAACATTGGGTTGACTGAAGAAATAAGCTTTAGAAAAGGATGTCTTGAGAGCATCAACAGCCTCAGTAGACAAAGAGGAAAAGTCAGTACCCTTCTTGGTCATGTCAGTAAGAGGTTTGACTATGACTAAAAAGTTCTTAGCGACCTTATGATAATAACTAGCAAATACCTAAGAATCTCTTTAAAGCTTTAAGATTAGTACATTGTAACTAGTCCAGGACAGACTGTAACTTAACAGTATCCATCTAAAAACCATTAGCAGAAACCAAATGACCCAAAAGCTGAATCTGTTTCACCTAAAATTGACACTTCTCTAGCTTGGCAAACACAAAGAACCTGAAGCGCCTGTAAAATATGCTCTCAATGCTCCTCACAAGAACCTGAATAAGTCAAGATATCATTGCTGGAGCACTGGTCAAACTAAAAGGCATCACCACATTTTCAAATTGACTCTCCGGTGTATTGAAGGCAGTCTTCCACTCATCACTTTGGCGAACACATATAAGGTTATATGCTCTATTCAGTTTAGAAAACCACTTGGCCAACGCTAGTTGAATAAACAGATCAGGAATAAGAGGTAATGGTATGAATTATGTACAGTAATTTTATTAATCTCTCTAAAATCTAAACAAGAACACAAACCTCTATCTTTTTTTCCCCCTAACAATTAAAAATACTACGGCGACTGGTGAGGTGGAAGGCCTTATGTGACCCTTAGAGAATCTCTTTTGAATAAACTTTTTAACCTCTCTATTCTTGAAAGAGATGCATTGAAACAGATGAGATTTAAGCAATTTGGCCCCTGGGATAAATTTCCTAGCACAGTCACATGACCTATGCAGGGGTGAAAGCATCACATTGAGTTTCAGAAAAAACATCCTCGAAATCTGCAAGAAGATATTATAGATGCCAGGGATTTACAGTAGATAAACAACTAAATTGGTCACATGGCCTGAGCTTGCTCTTTACGCCTTGGAGGTATTGACCTGCACTGTGGCATGTGTACTGTTGGAACATATGTTTAGCACAGCAGGTGGTGTGATCACAGACAAATGCATGAGCTTGTCCATAGACAAATTGGGCAAGCTCACATTGATTAAAAAGAGCCAGGTGTGGATCCCACAGGACTTGGGATAAAAGCTTGTTGATTGGCTGTGCTGCAGCCTTTCAACAAGCTTTGTTAGACTGGCAAACCCGAGCAGGAAACCGGACAAGCAGTAAAAAGTCTGTGTTCGGGTTCGGTACAGGACACTAGGTGTCCGGTACGAACCCAGTACTTTCCAGTTCAAGTTCGATTATCCCTACAAAGAAATCAGTAAATAAAAGCACCTGTTACTCTCAACAGAATGCAGCATGGATAACAGAAACTATTGTGACGCCCAAGAGACCGGGGTACCCAGCACCGGACCAATGGGGTCTGTCTGTTGAGGGGGGTGTCACGGGTGGCTTGACCCGGTGCTGTGGCCTCAGGCAATGCACAGTGTAAAGGGTATCGTGAGGGAACAGGCACTTACTTGATCAGCAGCAGGTTCTCCCAGCGGTGATGATCCCAATCCTGGATAGATGGCTATTGTCCAAATGAAAGACTGAGGCACTGAAACGTTTAACCAGTTTACTTTAACAAAAAAGGATTTACAACCAGTCCTGTCACCGGAGTCTATATGGGAACTCTGAGTTACTTTGACCCTGCCGGGGTCTTCGCCTCTTATTGTACGCAATATCTGTGTGGCCCTGCTGCTGTATGTGAACTGGCTGCCGGCCCAATCTGTCCCCTCCGGGTCCTGGTTCGACGGGCAACCCGAGTCCTTTTATCGGCTTACCCCCTCCAGGAGTACCGCTGAACTCTGTGTCTGTTGCTGCGTCCGACCCTAGTGAAGCTGATATCACCTCACGTTTTTCCGGTTGCTGTATTATATGTAATGAATACAGCCACGGATCCGGTATCCGTCTTTGCGCCTGTTCTGGGTAGTGATTAATGCTACCCGGTTCTCACAATGTCCTTTTTCTCTGTCCCTCTTCTCCTCAGGCCGGTGATTTAGGCCTGGTAACAGTCACAGGGCTGTTAGAGATTCAACTGTATGACCTCTCACTATCAGCTCCTTGGCCCAACTGCCATTTCTTCTCTCAGACCAGAATGGATCAAGGGGAGTCTCTGGAGCTCCCCCTTCTGGCCGGATGTGGTAGTGCAGTCTTGCTATTTTAGTATTTGTACTTACTTTCAGTAACTATTTTTGTGGCAAATACCCCTAGGGGTGCCACATTAAGCACCCTGAAAAAAGGTGTATCTGGTGTGGCTCAGCAGACAGAAAAGCTGGCCAGAAAGCACAGGCTCAAGGGTTTGAACCCAGATGCATGACAATATCTAAACACATCTGAGACATCATGTGCCATAGAAACGTTGCATGGTCTCACTAGCTAATTACTCCCATCCTCTGCTCCTCACACATTTAAATTTTTGTATCCTCTTAATATACAGTCATCATATTATATAGCACTGTCTACATATAATTGCTCACTTTGCCTTTCTACCCAGCTAATTCTACTACAAAGAGCAGAGAAAAGATAAGCTGAGTTAGCATAATATGATGATTGCAATATATTACGGATAAAAACCTTGATGGGAGGACTGCTTCTTTAAGGCTTGTTTGTCCACCCACCATGACACGAGCCCTGAGGAAGCAGGATGAAATGAGCGTTGGGGTGGAGGGACATACAGTGGGCACGTAAAGTATTCAGACCCCTTTAAATCTTTAACTCTTTGTTTCATTTGAGCAATTTGCTAAATTCCAAAAAGTTCATTTTTTTCTCATTAATGTACACTCTGCACCTCATCTTGACTGAAAAAAACAGAAATGTAGAAATTTTTGCAAATCTATTAAAAAACGAAAACTGAAATATCACATGGTCATAAGAATTCAGACCCTTTGCTCAGTATTGAGTAGAAGCACCCTTTTGAGCTAGTTGAGCCATGATTCTTCTTGGGAATGATGCAAAAAGTTTCTCCCACCTGGATTTGGGGATCCTCTGCCATTCTTCCTTGTAGCTCCTCACCAGTTCCATCAGGTTGGATGGTGAATGTTGGTGGACCGGCATTTTCATGTCTCTCCAGAGATGCTCAATTGGGTTTAGGTCAGGGTTCTGGCTGGGCCAGTCAAAAATGGTGACAGTTGTTCTGAAGCCACTCCTTTGTTATTTTAGCTGTGTGCTTAGGGTCATTGTCTTGTTGGAAGGTGAACCTTCGGCCAACTCTGAGGTCCAGAGCACTCTGGAAGAGGTTTTCATCCAGGATATCTCTGTACTTCGCCGCATTTATTTTTTCTTCAATGGCAATCAGTGGTCCTGTCCCTGTAGCTGAAAAACACCCCCATAGCATGATGCTGCCACCACCATGTGTCACTCTTGGGGTTGTATTGGGCAGGTGATGAGCAGTGCCTGATTTTCTCCACATATACCGCTTAGAATTATCACCAAAAAGGTCTATCTTCGTCTCATCAGACCAGAGAATCTTATTTCTCATAGTCTTGGAGTCCTTCATGTGTTTTTTTTAGCAAACTCTATGAGGGCTTTCATATGTCTTGCAATGAGAAGAGGCTTCGGTCGGGCCACTCTGCCATAAAGGCCCAACTAGTGGAGGGCTGCAATGATAGTTGACTTTGTGGAACTTTCTCCTTTGTGGAACTTTCTCCTTTGTAGAACTTTCTCCTATTTCCCTACTGCATCTCTGGAGCTCAGCCACAGTGATCTTGGGGTTCTTCTTTACCTCTCTCACCAAGGCTCAATTCTGTCTGAGCTCTTGGCCAGTTCCTTTGACCTCATGATTCTCATTTGGTCTGACATGCACTGTGAGGTCTTATATAGACAGGTGTGTGCCTTTTCAAATCAAGTCCTATCAGTTTAATTAAACACAGCTGGACTCCAATGAAGTAGTAGAGCCATCTCAAGCAGGATCACAAGGAAATGGACAGCATGTGACTTAAATATGAGTGACTGAGCAAAGGGTCTGAATACTTACGACCATGTGATATTTCAGTTTCTGTTTTTTAATAAATTTGCAAAAATTATTAAATTTCATTTTTTTTCAGTCAAGATGGGGTGCAGAGTGTACATTAATGAGAAAAAAATGAACTTTGAACTTTTTGAACATACCAAATGGCTACAATGAAACAAGTAGTGAAAAATTTAACGGGGTCTGAATACTTTCCGTACCGACTGTAACCCGCAATCTGTGACCTAGGCATTTTTTTTTATACTTTACCCATCCTTGTACATGATATGTAATCTACTATATGACAGCTCTATGTTCCCATTATTTTACCACTATACTTTTTCCTATATGTCATATACATATACTATCTTTAGGCTGGTCTGATTTTGTGCCCCTTATTGGTAAGGCATCTGTGTTTTATTTTTTGTAAGTATTTTATAAAATTAATAAAGTTTAAAAAATGTGAGGATTTTTAGTTCACTTCATTTGCCTTGGCATGTATATTCAGTATTCATAAAAGGAACTGGGATGTAAACACGTGTACACAAGATAAAGCGATGCCCTCTTGCTATGAACACACTACATACTTTCATCATATACACGCTATATAATGAACACATAATGTTCTTTTACCCATAGCGATGGAGTCAATTAGCGGAGTTTATTGCCAGAGGGGCTTGGCAAGTGTACAGCAAGCGGAAGGGTCCAGACCAGCTACACTCTCTGCCATTAGCCCAACAGCAACAATAGGGTTTATCTCTAGGAATGCCTATAGACTGTTGTGTGAATAGTAGTGTTGAGCATTCCGATACTGCAAGTATCGGGTATCGGCCGATATTTGCTGTATCGGAATTCCGATACCGAGTTCCAATATTTTTGTGATATCGGAAATCGGTATCGGAGTGTGCAGTGCGTATGGTTCTAAGGGTCTGGAGGAGAGGAAACTCTCCTTCAGGCCCTGGGATCCATATTAATGTAAAAACTAAAGAATAAAAATAAAAAATATGGCTATACTCACCCCTCCGAAGAATCCTGGCTGTCACCGCTGCGAGCGTCCGCCTCCATTCCAGAGAATGTAGTGAGTGAAGGACCTTCGATGACGTCGCGGTCAGGTGAGCGGTCAGGTGACCGGTCACCTGACCGCGACGTCATCGAAGGTCCTTCACTCTCTGCAATTCTCAGGAACGGAGGCGGACGCTTGCAGCGGTGTCAGCCAGGGTCCTTCGGAGGGGTGAGTTTAGCCATATTTTTTATTTTTATTCTTTATTTTTTACATTAATATGAATCCCAGGGCCAGAAGGAGAGTTTCCTCTCCTTCAGACCCTGGGAACCATCGAGGATACATTCCGATATTTGTGTCCCATTGACTTGTATTGGTATCGGAACTCGGTATCGGCGAGATCCGATATTTTGCCGGTATCGGCAAATCCGATACCGATACTTGCAAATATTGGAAGGTATCGCTCAACACTAGTGAATAGACATCACATGCAACCTTCCCTACTCTGCATGGATAACACTGTGGTGGATGGTTCTCTCCACTACCTGAACTTCCTCAGCCTGGGGATTTGCAAAAAAAATGGGTATGGCAATAGAATTGGCTGCAAAAATAAAAAAATATGACTATTACACTAATTCTGAAGTCCTTGGCATGTGCCCTTGGGTGCCTAATGACACATATGGGCCAGTTTACACCGTACATAGAGTGGTGTATGGACCCATAGAATCTCTTACCTTGTTTTTTAAACTTTGTATCACAGCTATATCAACCAAACCTTTTGTGGTTCAACTTAACCAAACCTAATTTTTTTTACAACCCTACAGTAATCCTGCTTAACATAACTAGGACTGTGGGACGTGCTGGTGTGGAGTCCAAAATATGAATATTAAAATGTGTCCATGATAGAGTCCTGTGAAAGTGGTCTTACTGTAAAAGCAATTTGTCTTTACACTGCTATCAGTATTTTAGTCTTGTGTTTATCATGGAATGAGATCATTTTACAGGAAAATTCCTGAGAGTTAAAATACAAAAGATGCTGAATTGATTGATAACTTTTATAGTACCATAATTTTGCAGGATATAAAAAAAGTGGAAACTAAATGTCCTACTCTAACTTCCCCTGAAGTTTCCTGGATCTCAGTACTGTAGCTGACCTTGCTATGTGAACTGGAGAGAGGAATCACAATTCCTATTTCCGCCAAATTATGCCAGAGACTGATCTACTGAACACACAGTTAACCTCGACAGTATATTTCCATTACACGCTTCCCTGGCGTTTGTCGAACGTCTCAGCATTCATTCCCATTAGTACTAATAATGATTAATACTTTTAATGCTGCTGACATGGCTTTATAGAGTGCCAATTTACTGTTTCATGAACTGTTCTACTGCCAGTTCTGCAGTAAGTGGAAAAATCTTAACTTCATTTAGTTTAAAGGTGTAAAAAGATTACTATCTTCTAATAAAAATGTAAATGTTTATTAATTTTAAATAATGGAGAATTTATTTCTTGTTTTTTAAAGATAACTAAAAGAAAAGAAAACTGACTTACAATTTACATCCACTCCTGAACGGGCCGAGAGCAAGCGCTTATTTACATCTAGAAAAATATTTAGAATTGAGAGTCCTCAGTGGTTGATACCTTTTAATGGCTAACTGAAAAGATGGTAACAAATTGCAAGCTTTCGAGACTACACAGGTCTCTTCATCAGGCAAAGACTAATGCAAAATCTGAAGAATCACATGCTTATACACAACACAGCACAGTGAGAAAGAAGGCTATAGATAAGACAAGTTACGTGAAGCAGAATGAAAATGTGCATTTTTACTTCTAACTTCTGAACAGGTTACAACAGCCGTCAGACTCTAACACCGCTATTTGGTCATGAATTGCCGTGGCAAACATTAGGACCACACAATCACTATCTGAGGGCACCAATTGGGATAAAAAGGGAGCCCCACACTCTGTTAACCATTTATATGATGTAGTCACTATTGACAGCAGCATCTAAGGGGTTAAACAGATTTGGACTGTGCAAACACTGATCGTGACTGATGCAGCAAGTTGTCAGCTATAGTGTACAGCTGACAGCTGCTGGATTGTCACCTGTATGGGGATGCCATGCTCTTATATCTCGGGTCAGTTAAAAGACGTATCAGCTGTCATTAAGGGGTTAATTTGCCTCCATATGAAATTGTACGCACATGGAAATACAGTTTGGATCCATAGTTTTCTATTGGTACTATGTTATGGATACTGTGACAAAGAAAATGGCAAAGTACTGAAAGGGAGATATGTTTCCCTGAGGCTATTAGCTCCAGTGATTTGAAACCTGGAAGTTTGCTCCAGCATACAAAGTTTTGAGAGGGGTAAATAGGATATTTTAAGGGCTAGGCCCTTAACAGTCGAAGAGCGGGTGGGAGGCTGTTCACCATATCTCCTCTTCAGGGTGGGATTTAGAAGGTAATTGGTCAGTCTACTTAACCCATTTTTTGCCCTCAAAGCGGGCAGATCCCTGCAGGCATAAGGACTCTGTAATACTTTATCATACATTTTCCTGTTATGCCAGAAAGGCTGTGTTTATTTTATTGAACCTGCAGTGGTTTTTGCTGTTTCTTTAATAAGCCAGCAGAAGAAATGTGCCTGTGTCTACATCTTTGAGCAGCCGAGTGAGCCAATCTTCCACAGTTGGTGCTGGAAGTGCAGGCAATTTCCCCAGGAAACATATGTGATGTGGTGGACAAACCGCAGGTCCTGGGTGAAGGCAGCTATAAACCAGGAAGCGATGTCAGACAGCATGGAGGTGCTGATCAAACACCTGGTATAAGGCAAACAACAGCAGCAACAACAGCAGCAAGTACAACAGCAGAAGCAGCTGGCACAACAAGAAACACAAACTATTGGTGCAGCAGTTCAAAAACAGCAGCAGCAGTGAGAGCAACAGGAGGTGCTTATGCAGCAGATGGAACACCTCACAGAGGCCGTTCATGGGAGACCGTCAGGCTCTCCTCCAAGTCTAGGTGATGACACATGTCCGGAAGGCGATAAGACAAGCAATGCACAAAATGACCCTGGACAATGATGTTGAAGCTTTTTTGACTGTGTTTAAAAGAGTGGCAGAGCGGGAGAACTATCTAACTAGCCAGAATACTTATAATAACCTGGCCTTACAGGATGGCTGGAAATATTCTAAATTAAAAACTGAGATATTGGCACAAACCACCTTGCTCCCAAATGTTTGATCTGCTGCATTTGTTACATAAGTGGTTACAGTCGGAGTCCTCCACCACAGCCCAGGTGATGAAAAGGGTCATAATGGATAGATGTATCCACTCCCTTCACAGTCCAGTGCAGACCTGGGTTGCCCAGGGGGATCCTCTAAATGTGGATGATCTGGTTGGCCTAGTGGAAAGGTACCAGGTGATTGAGAGGTCCCTATGGAAGCTGGATAGTGTTACATCCCCTTACTGGCATACCCAGAGGGAGCCCTAAAATGGACTGCAGCCTAGGGAGGTGCTGTTCATGCTATGCCTACCCCACCTGCATTGTGGACTATTAGCCTGTGGACATGACTCATAACAATAAATGGTACTGGTGTCTGGACTCTGGGACTGGGAAGGGCCACACTCCCCCACTAGTTGATCCCAAAAAAACACGTTGGCATTCTCTGTATTCACCAGGAAGCCAAGGACTACCCCATTGCCAGATTGACTATAAAAACTAACTGTGGGGCTGAGACCCATGAGTTGGGGAGTGGTTAAGAACCTCTACACCCAGTAATAATAGAAAGGGACTTATAGCGGAAGGCGGGGGTACCAAATGATGAATCCCCATCGCAGTTGGAGGCAAATGATCTTCCTCTGTGTGACCTTGCTGGTGATGAGGATGAGAGGGTGACCAATGAGGCCTAGATTCCTGAGTTGGGGGTTTCTGGGGTGAATTTTGTGACTGCAATGCAGGATCTTATGCTAAAATGTGCATTTGACAATGTGACTGTGATAAATGGAGTTGCTCAAGAGCCAGGTGCGGTTTCCCTATTTCACTTTAAATGAGGAGCTCTTATATCGGGTCACTAAGCTGAGATGGTGGAAAGTGATAAAACAGTTGTTAGCACTGGGTTTCTATAGGCTTAGAGTACTAGACCTATCCAATTCTCATGTTTTGGGAGGGCATATGAGAGAAGACAAAACTCAAGAGTGGGTTCTTCAGAGGTTCTACTGGCCTGGATGTCACCGAGACATTGTTAATTTCTGCCGGTCCTGCACCTACATGGAGCTATCTGCTCCCATATCCTACTTCCCCAGTCCCCTGGTGCCCCTGCCCATTATAGATGTCCCATTTGACCGGATTGCCATGGTCCTTGTTAGGCCCTTATTTAAGTCCTCTAGGTGGTACCAGTAGATCCTGATGGTGATAGACTATAACAAAACCCCTAAGAAATAACTTTTAATAGTATATTAATTACTTGAAAGACTCAAAACATACACAAAAAATATAAATATTAGATCTATAGGAGTACAACCAATATATATCACTCAGGATTAATCAAATGTCTATATATAGAGCTGGAACAAGGGAGACTATCATTTCCCTAGTATTTTTTGTTAATTGTCCTACCTAGCTGCAGAGGTTTGCACCCTAATGTTAGCGATATGGTGCCCTTGCTCAACGATGATATCCATGAGTGCCCTATTAAACACTCAGTCTATGGTTTGAGTAAAGCACAAACAATACGGGGGGAAAATGAGTGGAAATCAGATGTATGTATGTCAATTATAATGGCTGAACAAAAATTTTCAAAAGGTTATTTACACTATATAGAGGGACCTGAAATTTCAGTACAAGGAATGTCAGTTACATATACATCAGGGATTAATCAGATATTATTAGGTAGGGTAAAAAGGGGACTATGAATACTCTATTATTCCCTATTGGTTACCCAACCTATCTGCGGAGGTTGGCATCCTAATGTTCAGCGAAATGGCACCCCCACTCAACATCGATATCCCTAAATTTCTAAAAAATACGCCCTATTTTCACATAGAAGAAAGAGGGGTATAAATACAGACCTTAAGTGTGTATAACAAAATATGTCTGCTGAACACATTAGCTTACAATATATATAGCACAAGCTCCATAAGTTGTATAGGGAGCCAAGGAGTCCAGTACCAAGAATGTAGATAATTATCAAGAACATATATTGCTCCAAACACCCTTCCTCTTGGATGTTCTCCAAAAAGCATTTGTGTCTGCCAAATGTACGCACAATTGTTATGCTGAAAAATATTTCCATTACTCTATATGTCACACAATCAATGACCTGTATAAATGTGTTCAACAATACTGATGTCAAATATCATCAAAAATAGAAACAACATTAGTTGTCCCTTCCCATTATGACTTTACCACATATGCTGTTCTAGGTGCCTTCTCTAATGAATCACTGTTGAAAACAAAGATTTGTCCGCCAAATATACATACAGAAATTGTCATACAATATGTCCAATTACTAAAGGACAACTAATGATAAGTATCTTTTGTCTGTTTATCAGTGATATCAAAATTATTGGGCATATCTATGCAGATGGCAGATTGTTGGACGTGCAAAAAATTGCGAATAATGGGAAATATTGTATGGCGTAATTTCTGTGACGTCCATATTAAACATCCGAGAGGAAGGGTGTTTGGGGCAAAATATGTTCTTGATAATTATCTTCACCCTTGGTACTGGACTCCTTGGCTCCCTATAAAATTTAAGGATCTTCTGCTATATCTATTGTAAGCTAATGTGTAGTAAGTAGTAAGTAGTGTAAGTAGTGATGAGCAAACACTAAAAAGTTTGGGTACTCATTACTCAAGTCGAGCAAATCATAATGCTCGGGTGCTCGACCCAAGTAACGAGTATAATGGAAGTCAATGGGAAACTCAAGCATTTTTCAGGCGGCCTTCCCTGGAGGTGGTTTAAAAATTCCTGAAAATTATGTAAACAGAGCTGAAATGGCATGGGAACAGCACAGAGAAGACCCTGTGCTGAGAACAATGTTGTCAGTGTATTACGCCACTTTTATGGCCATAAAACATTACATAGCCACACCTAAAATGGATTTGACTTGAACAAAATTAAGACACATTTTTTCCAGAATACTGAATTGCATATAAGGCAAAATAAGTAAGGGGAAAAAAATACTCCTCCACACCTTCGGCTAAGTTCACACGCAGTGTTTTTGCACGTTTGCATTGCTTTAAATAGTGAAAAGAAGATTTAACAGGAAATTTAATTTTATCATTTTAATATGTTATTTGGCCATGTGGTGTGTGAGACATGATCAGCTGGCCATCACTGTTTGCATAGTGTCACCAGACTGCCCATTCTACTAACAGAAGGCCAGCTGGTGTCTGGTGGACAGATGAGACCAAGATAGAGTTTTTTGGTAAAGCATATAATTTTACTGTTTACTGTAAATGAAATGAGGCCGACAAATGAAAGAGCACAGTAGTTACAGTCAAATATTGTTGCGGTTCAAAGATATATATATATTTTTTTGCTACCTCTGGCCCTGGGTGCATTGAAATGTGAAGATTCCCAGAGGATTTTGGGTCACAATGTAGTGCCCAGGGTCAGAAAACTGGGTTTGCCTTGTAGTAGGTGAAGGGTCTTCCAGCAGGACAATGACCCCAAACATACTTTAAGAACCACCCAGAAATAGGCGGAAACAAAGCACTGGAGAGTTCAGAAGTGGTAATTCCAGCTCCAGTAGCATAAAGTTTCCCTCCACTATCTCTTACATAAAGAGAAACTGTGAATAGACACATTAAATCATTAAATTTTATACAGAATACCGTAAAAAAACATGAATCGGTCAATGAGCAACCCCCACATGTACTTAGCCTGGCTAGTAGCTGTAAGTCATTCAGCTGCCATGATGAAAACTAAATCTCTGAGCAGTCATAAATACCTGGAGTTCACCTGAGCGTGCTCGGGAAAACCTGAGCAACGAGTACACTTGCTCATCAGTAGTAATAATCCTTGACTAAATGCCTGTCATACGCTATTCCCACTTCCACACCTCACTATAGACAAATTGCAGAAAAGAGCGATAATATGGTAGAATATAGAAAGGATTTGAACCGGCCCTAAAAAGATTTTTTATTGTACTTGGCAGCCCCAAAGTCTGGAGTAACGCAAGTAAAACTGGCAACTTGGATGAATTTTAGAGTACAGATTACCATTAAAAAAAAACATGAATCGGTCAATGAGTCCATGGAAAAAATCAGCATCAGGAAGGATCAGAATGTATAAGGTAATAATCCATGACTAGATGCCTGCCATGTGCTATACCTACTGCCACATCTTACCCTACACAAACTGCAGATAAGAGCAGTATTATTATGACAGAATATAATCTATTTGATCTCTAAAAAGAGATTAGTTTAGCATTGCAGCATCAAGGACTGTTATTTCCTCAACTCTTCTGGAAAATATAGTGGGGCGTTTCGCATCTACTCAGGATGGTATGGAGGACACCAGGATGTTCTTTACTTACTGTACAAATTCTATTGTTCTGACTGTGAAATCCTGTATGCAGTGTGAGAACTCCCTATGTGACAACCAGCTGACAGCATGGGCTGAAAAACATTTACCCCTGGGGCGTATATATATATATATATATATATATATATATACTGTATATATATATATATATATATATATATATATATATATATATATATATATTACACATATACAGTGGGTACGGAAAGTATTCAGACCCCATTTAATATTTCACTCATTGTTTCAATTGAGCATCTCTGGATAGACCTAAAAATGGCTGTCCACCAACATTTACCATCCAACCTGATGGAACTGGAGAGAATCTGCAAGGAAGAATGGCAGATGATCCCCAAATCCAGGTGTGAAAAGCTTGTTGCCTCATTCCCAAGAAGACTCATGACTGTACTGGCTCAAAATTGTGATTCTACTTAATACTGAGCAAAAGGTCTGAATACTTATGACCATGTGATATTTCAGTTATTCTTTTTTAATAAATATGCAAACATTTTTACATTTCTGTTTGTTTTTTTCAGTCAAGATGGGGTGCAGAATGTACATTAATAAGCAAAAAAAATTACTTATATATATATATATTTCTATTTATATAGAATTTTCAAGGTAGGCCTCTAAAATTTTTTATTGCAGGCATCATAAATATGCTTAAAAAATTATAGGGAGGGTAGCATGATCACTCTGTCTATGTGGTGGTAGAGGAGGAAAAGGCAAGATCCTGGGTCTAGAAGGGTGACCAATTAGTGTTGGCCAAAATGCGTACAACGCAAGGGTCACAGGAAATGTGTGCCAGACTGCCAACAGCCAAGACTTCCCTATCCCCAGCAAGAGGGTGACTGTCCATGTTGTCCTCTTCGTCTTGCTCCTCAACCTCCCAGAATTCAGTCCATCCATCCTGAACAGACGGGATGAAGGTGGTGTGGGTACTGCCATCTGTAGTGCAGGCAACAAGCTCCTGCTCCTCCTCTTTCTTATTTCCCAATCCACGTTAAGAAGATGAGATGAGTCTGGGCTGTGTAGCATCACCCAGTATAGTCTCTTGCTCCATCTCAACTTGCTCCACCTGCAAAGTCTCCTCTTTAATTGTAAGCAGCGAGAGTTTCAGTAGACAGATAAGCAGGATAGTGATGCCTGATTATGATATCATCACTGCTCATCATCTTGGTCGAGTCCTCATATTTTTGGAGAACCACATAGATGTCAGACATCCATGCCCTCTCATCAGCTCTTATGTGTGAAGGATGACCAGAATACCGACGTGCATGGTATAGCTGGTATTCAACTACTGCCCTCTGCTGCTCATAAAGCCTTTCCAACATATTTACCATTGTGTTCCAACGCGTGCTGACTAGGGTTGAGCGAAACGGGTCGTTCATTTTCAAAAGTCGCCGACTTTTGGCAAAGTCGGGTTTCATGAAACCCGATCCGACCCCTGTGCGGGGTCGGCCATGCGGTACGCGACTTTCGCGCCAAAGTCGCGTTTCAATGACGCGAAAAGCGCCATTTCTCAGCCAATGAAGGTAAACGCAGAGTGTGGGCAGCGTGATGACATAGGTCCTGGTCCCCACCATCTTAGAGAAGGGCATTGCAGTGATTGGCTTGCTGTCTGCGGCGTCACAGGGGCTATAAAGGGGAGTTCCCGCCGACCGCCATGTTACTGCTGCTGATCTGAGCTTAGGGAGAGGTTGCTGCCGCTTCGTCAGAAGCAGGGATAGCGTTAGGCAGGGTCCATTAACCACCAAACCGCTTGTGCTGTAGCGATTTCCACTGCCCAACACCACCTTCGGTGTGCAGGGACAGTGGAAGCTACATTTTTTTTTTTCCCCCTCAGCGCTGTAGCTCATTGGGCTGCCCTAGAAGGCTCCCTGATAGCTGCATTGCTGTGTGTACGCCGCTGTGCAAACCAACTGCTTTTTTCAAAGCACAAATCCTCTTGTTCCTTCCTTTCTGCACAGCTATCTTTTTGGTTTGTACACACTTTTTATTTAATTTGTGCATCAGTCCACTCCTTATTGCTGCCTGCCATACCTGGCTGAGATTACTGCAGGGAGATAGTAATTGAAGGACACTCCCTGTTTTTTTTTTTTTTTTTTTTGTGGGAGATTAAGATTGACATTTCTGCTAGAGTGCCATCCCTGTCTGTGTCATCTCTCACTCAGTGGGCCATAGAAAGCCTATTTATTTTTTTGCTTGATTTGGGTTATAAAATCTACCTGAAAAAATCACTACATCAATCAGTGGGAGAAAAATATTGGCCTCAGGGCTTGCGTGCCACTCCTGACTCCTGTGTGCATCATCACTCACTCAGTGGGCCATAGAAAGCCTATTTATTTTTTTGCTTGATTTTGGTTCTAAAATCTACCTGAAAAAATCACTACATCAATCAGTGGGAGAAAAATATTGGCCTCAGGGCTTGTGTGCCACTCCTGACTCCTGTGTGCATCATCACTCACTCAGTGGGCCATAGAAAGCCCATTTTTTTTTTTTTTTTTTGCTTTATTTGGGTTCTAAATTCTACCTGAAAAAAATCAATAAATCAATCAGTGGGAGATTAATATTGGCCTTTGGGCTTGTGTGCCAGTCCTAAGCGTGCCATCTCTCTCTCTCAGATAGTGGGCCATAGAAAGCCTTTTTTTTTTTTTTTTTTATTGGGTTTATATATTTTCCCTGGAAAAAAAAAAAAAAGTGGGAGATTAATATTGGCCTCTGGGCTTGTGTGCCAGTCCTGAGCGTGCCATCTCTCTCACAAATAGTGGGCCATAGAAAGCCTATTTATTTATTTTTTTTTGGTTTTATAAATTCTCCCTTAAAAAAAAAAAAGGGAGATTAATATTGGCCTTTGGGCTTGTGTGCCAGTCCTAAGCGTGCCATCTCTCTGTCTCTCAGATAGTGGGCCATAGAAAGCCTATTTATTATTTTTTTTATTGGGTTTATAAATTTTCCCTGGAACAAAAAAAAAAAAGTGGGAGATAAATATTGGCCTCTGGGCTTGTGTGCCACTCCTGACTCCTGTGTGCGTCATCTCTCACTCAGTGGGCCATAGAAAGCCTTTTTTTGTTTTATTTGTTTTCTAAATTCTCCCTGAAAAAATCATTTTATTTTCTTTGGTTTCTAAATTCTTCCTGAAAAAATCATTTTATTCTATTTTTTTTTTCCTAAAGTCTCCCTGAAAAAAAACAAAAAAAAAACAAATCAGTGGGAGATTAATATTGCCCTTTCTGCTTGTGTGCCAGTCTTGACTCCTGGGTGTGCCATCTCTCTCTCTCTCCAATTGTGGGCCATAGAAAGCCTATTATTTTTTTTAGCTTGATTTGGGTTCCAAAATCTACCTGAAAAAATCACTACATCAATCAGTGGGAGATAAATATTGGCCTCTGGGCTTGTGTGCCACGCCTGACTCCTGTGTGCGTCATCTCTCACTCAGTGGGCCATAGAAAGCCTTTTTTTGTTTTATTTGTTTTCTAAATTCTCCCTGAAAAAATCATTTTATTTTATTTGGTTTCTAAATTCTTCCTGAAAAAATCATTTTATTCTATTATTTTTTTTTCCTAAAGTCTCCCTTAAAAAAAAAAAATCAAATCAGTGGGAGATTAATATTTACATTTGTGCTTCAGTGACAGTCCTGCGTGTGTGGCATCTCTCTCATTTGTTGCCACCAACAACAGAGAGTGTAACATTGTGCCTGATTTTCGTTGTGGTCTCACTCACCTGTAAAGGGGTAGCTAAATCATACTGAAGTTATAGCTCACCGTGTAATTTGTGTGACAGCAACAAATACCGTTAGTTTGTTTACGTTTTTAAAACAATGAGGAAGTATGGTGGAAGAGGTCGTGGCCGGGGGCGTTCATTGTCAGCTGGTAATGAGGGTAGTGGTAGTGGTGGAGCATCAGCTGGTCGTGGGAAAAAAAATATTGCACCTAAGTCTGGAGCTGTGGAGCCAGGTTCGTCGTCTGGCTACACAAGGCCTCGAACGCTCCCTTTTCTGGGAGTAGGAAAACCGCTTTTAAAGCCGGAGCAGCAAGAGCAAGTTTTGGCTTATCTTGCTGACTCAGCCTCTAGCTCTTTTGCCTCCTCTCGTGAAACTGGTAAATGTCAAAGCAGCGCGTCGTTAGTGGATGTTCACGGTCAGGGACAAGTCGCTTCCTTGTCCTCTTCAGCAAAAACAACAACAGAGAAGAATGCAGCAGGCGACACAACGGGTTACTCCATGGAGCTCTTTACACATACCGTCCCTGGCTTAGAAAGTGAAGCAGTTAACAGTCCATGCCCATTACAAGTTGAATCTGACATGGAGTGCACTGATGCACAGCCACAGCCAGACTACTATGCTGGTCCTTTGACTCAGACCACAACATTGCCCTCGCAGGGTGCTGATCAAGAATAAGACCCTGATGAGACTATGTTGCCCCATCACGAACGCTATACCACCGACCGACACGGTGACACAGACGAAGTTGCACACGAGCTACAAGAAGAGGTAATAGATGACCCAGTTCTTGACCCCGATTGGCAGCCATTGGGGGAACAGGGTGCAGGCGGCAGCAGTTCTGAAGCGGAGGAGGAGGGGCCGCAGCAGGCATCAACATCGCAACAGGTTCCATCTGCCGGGCCCGTATCTTGCCCAAAACACGTGGCAAAGCCAAAACCTGTTGGAGGACAGCGTGGCCATCCGGTTAAAGCTCAGTCTGCAATGCCTGAAAAGGTATCCGATGCTAGAATGAGTGCAGTCTGGCATTTTTTTAAACAACATCCAATTGATCAGCGCAAAGTCATCTGTCAAAAATGTTCAACTACCTTAAGCAGAGGACAGAATCTGAAAAGTCTCAATACAAGTTGCATGCATAGACATTTAACCACCATGCATTTGCAAGCCTGGACTAACTACCAAACGTCCCTTAAGGTTGTAGCACCCTCGGCCAATGAAGCTAGTCAGCAACGCAACATCCCTTCCGGCAGTGTAGGGCCACCATTTTCCGCACCACCTGCAGTATCTGTGCAGGTTTCTTTGCCAGGCCAAAGCAGTCAGGGTCAGGGAATCACCAGTTTCGTAGTAGGAAACACTGCATCTAGGGCACCGGCGGCAACAATACCATCTCCCACCGTCTCTCAGTCTGCCATGTCCACCGGCACCCCCGCTAGTTCCACGATCTCCAGCTCTCCAGTCCAGCTCACCCTACATGAGACTATGGTTAGAAAAAGGAAGTACTTAGCCTCGCATCCGCGTACACAGGGTTTGAACGCACACATAGCTAGACTAATCTCGTTAGAGATGATGCCCTACCGGTTAGTTGAAAGCGAAGCTTTCAAAGCCCTGATGGACTACGCTGTACCACGCTACGAGCTACCCAGTCGACACTTTTTTCCAGAAAAGCCATCCCAGCCCTCCACCAGCATGTTAAAGAGCGCATCGTCCATGCACTCAGGCAATCTGTGAGCACAAAGGTGCACCTGACAACAGATGCATGGACCAGTAGGCATGGCCAGGGACGTTACGTGTCCATCACGGCACACTGGGTAAATGTGGTGGATGCAGGGTCCACAGGGGACAGCAAGTTTGGGACAGTTCTGCCTAGCCCACGGTCTAGGAAACAATTGGCTGTAGCCGTTCGCACCCCTTCCTGCTCCTCTTCGTCCTCCTGCAGAAGCGAGAGCTCGTCCACAGACCGCAGTCGCACAACCACTCCATCCGCAGCTGCCACTGTTGCACACCAGGTCTCCCATTATGGGGCAGCTACTGGCAAACGTCAGCAGGCTGTATTGGCTATGAAGTGTTTGGGCGACAACAGACACACCGCGGAAGTTCTGTCCGAGTTCTTGCAGAAAGAAACGCAGTCGTGGCTGGGCACTGTAGATCTTGAGGCAGGCAAGGTAGTGAGTGATAACGGAAGGAATTTCATGGCTGCCATCTCCCTTTCCCAACTGAAACACATTCCTTGCCTGGCTCACACCTTAAACCTGGTGGTGCAGTGCTTCCTGAAAAGTTATCCAGGGTTATCCGACCTGCTCCTCAAAGTGCGTGGACTTTGCTCACATATCCGCCGTTCGCCCGTACACTCCAGCCGTATGCAGACCTATCAGCGTTCTTTGAACCTTCCCCAGCATCGCCTAATCATAGACGTTGCAACAAGGTGGAACTCAACACTGCACATGCTTCAGAGACTGTGTGAACAGAGGCGGGCTGTTATGTTTTTGTGGGAGGATACACATACACGGGCAGGCAGTAGGATGGCAGACATGGAGTTGTCAGGTGTGCAGTGGTCGAAGATTCAAGACATGTGTCAAGTCCTTCAGTGTTTTGAGGAATGCACATGGCTGGTCAGTGCAGACAACGCCATAATAAGCATGAGCATCCCCCTAATGTGTCTGCTGATGCAAAGTTTGACGCACATAAAGGATCAGGCGTCTGCAGCTGAGGAAGAGGAAAGCCTTGATGACAGTCAGCCATTGTCTGGCCAGGGCAGTGTACAGGACAAGGTAGCGGGCGAAGAGGAGGAGGAGGACGAGGAGGATGATGGGGATGATTATATTTTTAATGAGGAAGCTTTTCCGGGGCCACTGGAAATTGGTGGCGCGGCAAGGCCGGGTTCTGGTTTTTTGAGGGACACAAGTGACGTGGATTTGCCTGAAACTGCCCCTCAACCAAGCACAACCGCAGATTTGAGAACTGGAACTTTGGCCCACATGGCCGATTATGCCTTACGTATCCTCAAAAGGGACACACGCATAACTAAAATGATGAATGATGACGATTACTGGTTGGCCTGCCTCTTTGATCCTCGCTATAAAGGCAAATTGCAAAATATAATGCCACATGAGAACTTGGATCTAATATTAGCAACCAAACAATCAACTCTTGTTGACCGTTTGCTTCTGGCATTCCCTGCACACAGCGCCCGTGATCGTTCTCACACGAGCTGCAGGGGCCAGCAGACCAGAGGAGTTAGAGGGGCAGAAATCAGAAGTGGCGTTGGCCAGAGGGGTTTTCTGACCAGGTTGTGGAGTGATTTTGCTATGACCGCAGACAGGACAGGTACTGCAGCATCAATTCAAAGTGACAGGAGACAACATTTGTCCAGTATGGTTACAAACTATTTTTCATCCCTTATCGATGTTCTCCCTCAACCGTCATTCCCATTTGATTACTGGGCATCAAAATTAGACACCTGGCCAGGATTGGCAGAATATGCATTGCAGGAGCTTGCTTGCCCGGCAGCTAGTGTCCTATCAGAAAGAGTATTCAGTGCTGCAGGTTCAATACTAACAGAAAAAAGGACTCGTCTGGCTACCCAAAATGTAGATGATCTAACCTTCATTAAAATGAACCACAACTGGATTTCGAAATCTTTTGCCCCACCTTGCCTGGCTGACACCTAGCTTTCCTATGAAAAGGTCTTGCCTGTGGACTATTCTGAATGCCTTTTCCAATCTCGTAATTTTCTGCACCTGATTGTCCAGCATACGACATGTTTACACCTCACTAAATGGCCAAACTCCCCACACGGGGCCGTGGTATCGACACTTGGCGACAGCACCCGTGAGAGTGCAGTTTGTCTGAAGAGGTGGGTGAGCCCGCTTTTGGTCGATGGCACTGCCACTGGGTCCCTCCTAGTACAATAAAGTGTCTCTGACGGTGGTGGTGCGCACCCAACGTCAGACACACCGTTGTAATATGAGGGGCCCTGGGCCTGTACCGCCGGCCACAAGACAGTTTCCCCCCACCCCAGCTCAAACAGTGCTCTACCACTTGCAAAATTATCTCACAGCTCCACCAATGTTTAGTCTATGCGCTGACATCCTTCAATGCCTGCCACTGACAATACCATTGTATTGACATTTTTGTTATGTTAGGCCTTCGATGCCTGTCTGTGGTCACTCCTTCCACTAGGCCTCCACTGACCACACCACTGCTGCCCGTGTACCCCTGTAACCAATTTAAAATTGCCTACAGCCTTGTGTTATTATTTTAGGCCTTCGATGCCTGTCTGCGGTGACTCCTTCCACTAGGCCTCCACTGACCACACCACTGCTGCCCGTGTACCCCTGTAACCAATTTAAAATTGCCTACAGCCATGTGTTATTATTTTAGGCCTTCGATGCCTGTCTGCGGTCACTCCTTCCACTAGGCCTCCACTGACCACACCACTGCTGCCCGTGTACCTCTGGAACCAATTTAAAATTGCCTACAGCCATGTGTTATTATTTTAGGCCTTCGATGCCTGTCTGCGGTCACTCCTTCCACTAGGCCTCCACTGACCACACCACTGCTACCCGTGTACCCCTGGAACCAATTTAAAATTGCCTACAGCCATGTGTTATTATTTTAGGCCTTCGATGCCTGTCTGCGGTCACTCCTTCCACTAGGCCTCCACTGACCACACCACTGCTGCCCGTGTACCCCTGGAACCAATTTAAAATTGCCTACAGCCATGTGTTATTATTTTAGGCCTTCGATGCCTGTCTGCGGTCACTCCTTCCACTAGGCCTCCACTGACCACACCACTGCTGCCCGTGTACCCCTGGAACCAATTTAAAATTGCCTACAGCCATGTGTTATTATTTTAGGCCTTCGATGCCTGTCTGCGGTCACTCCTTCCACTAGGCCTCCACTGACCACACCACTGCTGCCCGTGTACCCCTGGAACCAACATCAGAAAATATAAAAATAAGTATTTTGCTTATAAAAAAGAAAATACTGGAGAGATATCAAATGCAGACATTTTAACATTAAAAACAAACACATACAACAAAAATCTGGTACAGTACTAAAAATGGCCACCAGCTACAATAAAACTTTCTCCTGCAAGTAGTTAACTGAAAGGTTTTTTCAATTTTAAACACAGATATGGCATCCACCGAGTTGTCCTGTCGCGTCTTCTTTATATTATTGCCAAGAAGATGCAAAACAATGAAAATAATAAAATCATTATTTACCAAAAAAATAGAGTACGTCAAAACCACATTGCAAATAAACATTCATTACAAATAAAGAAGCAGGGCGCGTCCGAGGGTGAGTATATACCTAATAAGAATATAATCACCCTCGGACGCGCCCTGCTTCTTTCCGACAGCCTTCCTTCCTAAGAATCAGCCCTTCCGTGGTGTAGAGAGAGGGTTTGTTACACTCCAAGGTGTTCCCCAGGTTGCCTTTCCTGAGCTTCGATCTTCCGGCTCTCGTTTAGTAGTTGTTGGAAACTACGCTGCATTGGGCCTACAAATTGGGTATGGGGTGTAGAGAGATGGTGTGTTCCACTCCAAGGTGTTCCCCAGGTTGCCTTTCCTGAGCTTCGATCTTCCGGCTCTCGTTTAGTAGTTGTTGGAAACTACGCTGCATTAGGCCTACAAATTGGGTATGGGGTGTAGAGAGATGGTGTGTTCCACTGTAGAGAGATGGTGTGTTCCACTCCAAGGTGTTCCCCAGGTTTCCTCGCCAATGCTTCGATCATCATGCTCTCGTTTAGTAGTTGTTGGAAACTACGCTGCATTAGGCCTACAAATTGGGTATGGGGTGTAGAGAGATGGTGTGTTCCACTCCAAGGTGTTCCCCAGGTTTCCTCTCCATTGCTTCGATCTTCATGCTCTCGTTTAGTAGTTGTTGGAAACTACGCTGCATTAGGCCTACAAATTGGGTATGGGGTGTAGAGAGATGGTGTGTTCCACTCCAAGGTGTTCCCCAGGTTTCCTCGCCAATGCTTCGATAATCATGCTCTCGTTTAGTAGTTGTTGGAAACTATGCTGCATTAGGCCTACAAATTGGGTATGGGGTGTAGAGAGATGGTGTGTTCCACTCCAAGGTGTTCCCCAGGTTTCCTCGCCAATGCTTCGATCATCATGCTCTCGTTTAGTAGTTGTTGGAAACTACGCTGCATTAGACCTACAAATTGGGTATGGGGTGTAGAGAGATGGTGTGTTCCACTCCAAGGTGTTCTCCAGGTTGCCTTTCCTGAACTTCTATCTTCAGGCTCTCATTAAATTGTGGTTAAACGGAACAACTGCATTTGGCGTACTAGTTGGTTTGGGGCCTACTATCGGTGTCTGCCGCTCCTTGCTGTTCTCCTGGTTTCCTGTCCTGAAATTCCGTTTTCAGGCGCTCGTTAAGTAGTTGTTAATGTTAGACTGCATTTGGCCTACTAGTTGGGTTGGGGCCTACTATCGGTGTCTGCCACTCCTTGCAGTTCTCCTCCACTGAACAAAGCTGTGCCGCCTGTTTACTACTGTTGCCAATTTTGAACTGCATTTCGACTACTTACTGATTTGGGCCTACTCTCTGTGTCAGCCTCTCATTCCAGTTGTCCTCCACTGCAATGCCCCCTGATTAGTCCTGTGTTACCAATTTTGAACTGCATTTAGCCCACTTTATTCTTTGGGCCTATATCTGTGTTTCCTCCTCATCCTGCCCATTGCCCAGCCAGTGATAGATGAGTCTGCTGGTACATTGACCCATAACGCAACATTTCCCGTGCACGCTACACTGCAAGATTGTGACCCTGCTGAAAGTCAGGTCCCCCTTCCCGCATACCATACCACCTTACACGGGGACAAACAGGAAGGTGCAGATGAAAGTGCAGGTTCCTTCATCAGGTGGGGGGAGGAATACTAGTTGGCGACGTCACTGGCACAGGGCCTCTCATGGTACGCAAAAGTGTTGCTGCCGGTGGGAGGCGCCCCCGCCGTGCAAACACACCGCTGTACTTTGAGGGGCCCTGTGCCAGTGCCAATGCCAACGAGTGGGCCCCCCCTGCTTGCTCAGGTTCACAGCACTTGCAAAGTTGAAATACTTACCTCTCCCTGCTCCACTGCCGTGACGTGGTCCAGATTTCCTGGGCCCACTAATTACTTGAACCAGCCCTACCCACCACAACTTTAGCCAAATGACCCCCAATTTCAAATGCCTTCCAATTATTATAAGGTAAATTACGCTTGACAAGCTTCATTAAGAAGAATGGATGGTTTTGACATTAAAATGGGCACTCTAGGTGTTTTCCTGGCCCCCACTCACTGCCGACTATGCTGCCCCATTGACTTGCATTGGGTTTCGTGTTTCGGTCGATCCCGACTTTACATCATAATCGGCCGATTTCACTCGACCCGACTTTTGAGATAGTCGGGTTTCGCGAAACCCGGCTCGACTCTAAAAAGGTCAAGGTCGCTCAACTCTAGTGCTGACATCGCACACAAGCTGGTGAGCTTGAAATTGCAAATGCTGCTGCAGCATTGCCACGGCAGCTGAAGCTGTAGCTGACTTGCGGAAATTGGCACACACATGTCATACTTTCACAAGTAGCATAAGCAGATCTGGGTAGGTTTTGAGAAACCACTGAATCACTAAGTTGAGCACGTGAGCCAAGCATAGTACATGTGCGAGGTTGCCAACCTTCACAGCTGCCACTAGGTTACGGCTATTGTCACACACGACCATGCCTGGTTGTAGGATCAGGGGCGACAGCTACACATCTATCTGGTCTGTTAAAACTCTGTAGTGGTGTGTCAACTAAGCAGATTAACTTTAGCAGAGCTTGTTGCCACTTAGCTGAGGCAGTGCTGCAGTGCTTCCAGCTTGCAACTGATGTGGATGTTTGTGACATGGAAGGTGCAGGAACTACTGTAAAAGTTGGAGGCAACCCTGATTGAGCCAGGATCCAAAATCCACTGTTTTGGTAACACGTGTTCCATCCCCGGGTTCAACTGGGACCCAGCTTCCACAATGTTCACCAGAGGAAATGTAGCTTCCTTGGACACAAGCATTTGTCTAGGTGTCTGTGATTATGTGAACCTTCCCAGTCACAGCATTGGTCAGGCCACGGATTATGTTTTGGGACACATGCTTGTGTAAAGCGGGGACGGCAAACCAGGAGAAATAGTGGCGGCTGGGAACGAGCACAGAAAGACACCGCCATGAGGTTGCAGAAAGGTTCCATCTCCACGAGCCTAAACAGTTACAATTTCAGGGCAAGCAGCCTGGAAATGTGGCCATTTAGTATTGTAGCCTGTGGTGGGTGGCTGTGTATTTATGCTTGTGTTCCAAGAACTGAGGTAGAGACATCTGAATGGTGTGCTGGGACAAGGATGTGAACGTGGTTGCTGAAGGTGGTTGAAAGTGTGCAGGGTAGGAGGCATCTTCGCCTACATCATTGACAGGGGATTGGCATGCACATAGAACAGGGGAAGAGGCAGTGGTGTCACCTTCAGACACCATTTTTGGACTCTGTCGTTCGGCCCAAGTAGTCGGGTGCTTTGCTTGCATGTGCCTGAGCATGCTGGTGGTGGTCAGGCTGGTATTTGTGCTGCCCCTGCTGATGTTGACATGGCAGATGTTGCAAATAGCCTTCATTGGGTTTACTGGACTGTCTTTAAAAATGCACGAGACTCGTGAACACCTAAGCCTTGGCTTGGCAACTTCACCAGTGTTGGTACTTTGAGGAACAGTAGCCCGCCTGGTGTCTCTGGCCACACCATTACCTTTTACTGCCTGTTGTGGTGCTGCAGATCCCTCCCCCTGTGCACTGCTATCCTCGCTCTGCATGTCACTTTCCCATGTTGGGTCAGTGACTTCATCGTCCATCATCTTGTCATCCACTTCCACACCTTTGTCCTCCTCCTGACTTTCTGACATAACAACACCACCTGCTGGCAATTGTGTCTCATCATGTGTACATTAACCCTTAAAAAGCTATTGTTTATTAATAATTGATAAAAGACACCTAATTCCCTAGAGTGCAAGAAGACTTAACAAAAAAGAACCTATTATCAGTAAAAGTCAGACCACAAATTAGGTCTGATAGATAGTGCTGTAGATATTATATCCAAAGATTACGGTCATGAGTACAAAAGGGTCTGTCAGTCAGACCGAGATTGTCTGCATTGTCAAATCAATACTAAAGCAATATACATATATACAGACAAGTTGGTGAACAAAGCCAGATTAATACTAGATTAGAAAATCTGTGTTCCCAGTTCAATACTGAATTAGAAGACAATGAATGTCCATATGACTAGATCAATACTGGATTAGAAAGTTATGTGTATACGCAGACATATCACTCCAAAAAAACAGACTAATACTGGATTAGACAATTGTATAGTTAAGATGATATTGATAACATATATGCATATATACAAAGGATAAATTAAGAAGCCAGATCAGTACCAAATTAGAAATATATACATGTACAGCTGAGGCATATTTAGAGGGGGGGCAGGCGGGGTATGTTCCCAGGGTGCAGCTGGCAGAAGGTGCAGTGTAGTGGTCCAAAGTGTCTTCCCCCGCAGGCTGCATTCGGCCACCCCCAGGAATAGCAGTCAGCAGTTTTCTGAGCCAGCTGTCAAGCTGACAGCCAGCACAGAGAAGCTGCAGCAAGCTGGCTCCCAGAGATTGATTGTACACCCGTCTTACATACACGAGTACAATTGAAGCTCTAACCGCTGGGTCACAGAGACGCCAGCAGCGTAATCAGGTCATGTGATCACGCTGCTGACATCATTAGCCGGCGTGCAGAAGAGAGAGGCTGAAAGTGGTCCTGTGGCTGAGGAGCTGAAGACAGTGAAGATGTGTGTTGGGTGGGGATTTATTCAGATTGAGTGTATTTGTTTGTGTGTATTTATTCAGTTTGGGGGGATTTATTCAGAGAGTGGGAGGATTTATTCTGTGTGTGCGATTTACTCACTGTGTGTGTGGGTGGAGATTTATTCTGTATGTGTATTATTTACTTTATTCAATGTGTGTCTGATTTATTCAGTGTGTGTGAGGAGGATTTTCAGTGTGTGTGTGGGGGGATTTATTTTGTGTGTGGGGCAGGGTACATTTATTCTCTGTGGAGGGGGATGGATTTATTCTGTGTGATGTGTAGTGGATTTATTCGGTGGAGGTGCGTGGGGAGATGAGTGTGGACACAGTATGAATAGTATTGGGAAAAAATGTGTGTGGACACAGTATGGAGAGCGAGGGTGATGGGATATGTGAGGAGGAGCTATGGGGAGCGAGGGTGATGGAATGTGTGCAGACACAGTATGGGGAGTCAGGGGGATGTGTGAGGAGGAAATATGGAGAGCGAGGGTGTAAATATGTGAGGAAACAGTTTGTTTAGCAGGGGGAGTACATGAAAAGGGAAGTAAAGACAGTATGGGGGGAGGAAAGTGTGAGAGGACACAGAATAGAGACTTAGTGTGGTGAACAGTGTAAGGGTACAACCAGGAGGAGACAGCATTCAAAGTAGGAGGGGTGTAATGAAGGGGCACAGTATAGAGACTGGGCAGTATAAGGGGGCAGATGTTGTGATAGGCAATTCAGTATCACAATGGACATAGCGGTCAGAGCACATACAGTGATCTGACAATAACCCAAAATAATAGAACGAGCTCTGAGACGTGGGAACTCTGCAGACCGCAATCCCTAATCCTCTCCAAACAACACTAGAGGCAGCCGTGGATTGCGCCTAACTCTGCCTATGCAACTCGGCACAGCCTGAGAAACTAACTAGCCTGAAGATAGAAAATAAGCCTACCTTGCCTCAGAGAAATACCCCAAAGGAAAAGGCAGCCCCCCACACATAATGACTGTGAGTTAAGATGAAAAGACAAACGTAGGGATGAAATAGATTCAGCAAAGTGAGGCCCGACTTTCTTAACAGAGCGAGGATAGGAAAGATAACTTTGCGGTCTACACAAAACCCTAAAGAAAACCACGCAAAGGGGGCAAAAAGACCCTCCGTACCGAACTAACGGCACGGAGGTACACCCTTTGCGTCCCAGAGCTTCCAGCAAAACAATTAGACAAGCTGGACAGAAAAAATAGCAAACAAATAGCAAAGAAGAACTTAGCTATGCAGAGCAGCAGGCCACAGGAATGATCCAGGGAAAAACAAGTCCAACACTGGAACATAGACAGGAAGCATGGATCAAAGCATTAGGTGGAGTTAAGTAGAGAAGCACCTAACGACCTCACCAGATCACCTGAGGGAGGAAACTCAGAAGCCGCAGTACCACTTTCCTCCACAAACGGAAGCTCCCAGAGAGAATCAGCCGAAGTACCACTTGTGACCACAGGAGGCACAGAATTCACAACAGGCAGAATGTTAAAGGACAGTGTGGAGAGGGCTCAGTATGGATAAGAGTGGTTAGTGTGGAGGGCATGTACCATAAGAGGGACAGTATGAGGGTCATATCTAGTGCAGGGAATATAGTAAGGGGCAATTATTTATTTAGGGGCTCAGCGTAGGACATATATTTTTATTCATGAGCATTATAATGACACTGCTATCTTTCAGGGCATCATGTGAGGATGTGCTGCAGAAGACTGGAGAAGATGGAAGTCTGCAGAGAAGAGCTGGACAAGATGAAGAAGAAAAGAAAGAGATTGATTCCAGAGACAACGTTATCTATCAGGTACCTGGATGTAAATTTTTTTGTGATACTGACTAATAGAGATATGCGAACCTGAACAGAAAAGTTTGGCGTCCGTACCGAACACCTATTGTTCGGGCACGGACACTGAATATGCCGCAAGTCAGAGAGCCGTGGTTCCCACACTGTCAAAAGGGAGCGTGAGCGCTCAGCTGTGATCGGAGGTATAAAGTTTAGCTCCAGTGACTGGTGTCAATTGATGGGACAACTGCTTCCATCATTCAACACATGCTGCAGCTAATAACAGCGAGAGCAGGAGCGGCTGATGGGGTTATTCATTAGCCAGCTCCTGCGCTGTAAATAAATAATTTTATAAAAAGGCCGGCGTGGGTTCCCCTATGTTTTTGTTAACCAGCCAGGCAAAGCTCACAGCTGGGGGTTGCAACTCTCAGCTGTCAGCTTCAGCAAGGCTAGTTATCAAGAATACAGGGGTCCCAACACCATATTTTTTAATTATTTAAATAAATAATTAAAAAAAGGCATAGGGTCCCCCCCATTTTTGACAACCAGCCTTGCTAAAGCAGAAAGCTGGGGGCTGGTATTCTCAGGCTGGTAAGGGGCCATGGATATTGCCCCCCTCCCAAGTTTAAAAATTGCAGCCCGCAGCTGCCCAGAAATGGAATTTCCACTAGATGCGCCAATTCTAGGGTTAATGTTTGTTGGGTTGATGTCACCTTTGTATTGTCAGGTGACATCAAGCCCACAGCTTAGTAATAGAGAGGCGTCTGTAAGACACATATCCATTACTAATCCTACAGTTGTATGGTACATAAAAGCACAGCCAGAATAAAGTCCTTTATTAGCAATAAAACAAAACACAATTTTCCTTTTTGTATTTAAAAATAACAAACACAGTTATACTCACCAAACACCTATTCCAACGAAGCCCTCGCTCTCCTGTAATAAAACTAAAATAATAAAAACAACAACATCCCTCACCTCTCCGTCATTCTGTCCTACACCGTAATCCATGTCTGGGGGAAAAACAGTTTTCAATATGGATGGTGCCAAAATGCGACCATCCGGGCTAAGGACCACTGGTGACTGAACTGCTGCAAGTGCAGCCTCAGTGACTGGCGATGACATCATCATTACCTCCGGTCACTGAGGCTCCGTTCCCAGCTGGACTGAACTGCCATGGCCTTGGTGACATCCCCACTAGCACCATGAGAAAAATTCTCATGGTGCTAGCGGGGATGTCACCGAGGTCACGGCAGAATAGGAAAACGAAGTGGTGACTGATGAAATCACTAACACAACCTGGGAAGGTGACATGCAGAGCAACCACAGCAGCGCACAGGGGGAGGGATCTTCAGAACCACACAGTCAGTAAGAAGCAGTGGGGTGGCCAGAGACACAAGGCAGTCAAGTGTCACTTGCCACATGGAATGCCACAACCAAGATGGCTTCAGCATTACAGTGACTGTCAGTGTCAGACAATCTCCAGATGTTCATTGGCTGCCTAAAGAGCACCAAATATGCGGGGTGGGGACTCGAGCTGAGTAACAAGCATACTGAGCACACTGATGCTCGAGCGAGTTAGTGACGAGCATGCTCGCTCATCCCTATGTAAGCCAATATGTTCAGCAGACATATTTTGTTATACACACTTGTTCTGTATTTATACCCCTCTTTCTTCTGTATGGAAATAGGGTTCATTTTCAGAGAATTCAGGGATATTGACGTTGAATGGGGGTGCCATGCCATTGAACATTATGGTGCCAACCTCCATAGATAAGTTGGGTAACCAATAGGGAATAGTAGGGAAATGATGGCCCCGTTTTTACCCTACCTAATAATATCTGATCCCTGAGATTATATTTTAACTGACATTCCTTGTATAGAACTTTCAGAGCTCTCTATACAGTTTAAATATAGAAAATTTGTGTTCAGCCAATATACTTGACATACATACAGTACATGTGCTTTCTACCCATTTTTCCCCTGTACTCAAACTATAGACAGAGTGTGGAATATTGACGTTGAGCGGGGGGCACAATATCGCTAACCTTACGGTGCCAACCTCCACAGCTAGGTGGTGCAATTGACAGGGAATACTAGAGAAATTATTGTTTCCCTTGTACCCTACCCAGTCCTATATAGACTAGGAGGTAGAAGTCGAGATTAACACTGTACAAGATGCCCTTGTGAGTAAACTATCTACAGAGGCATTGTCAAATTTGAACAAGGAACTGGAGAATGATTTTTTGAAATGGGAGAAAGAAATAGTGGCCTCTAAAGCAAAAACATATCAGAGGGACGTATTGGACTATAAAAACAACTATGTATATAGATGGAGGAAAAAACAGGGCCCTAGTCAATCCCTACCTAAAACCCATCATAATTCATTCTCCTCTGCTTCCTCTATAGATGACGAACTGACAATGTTCACCATGAGAGATTTGGAATGGGAAGACATGGAGTACATAAGGGGAAGTCATATAATAAAAGAAAACTTACCCCACCTAAATCATTGGAAAAAAGTCCTAAACCAACAATACTTTAGAGGTAATTAATCTCTACTCATGTCTTAACCAGGGCACAAGAGGTTTTGAGCTTGGGTCTGAATTTAGTCCTGACTAACAATTTTAACTATTTTTCAGCAATGAAGGACATTCAACTTTTTTTGAGAAAGGTTCTGCTATGGAAACTTCATGCTAAACCGGCTGACACTACTACCTTTGCCACGTTTTTCCACCTCTGTTGTGCCAAGGTCCACCACATTCCACCCCTTTTCTTTGTGTCCATCTATTGAAATCTTTAATAAATTAGTCCTAGATGATTTCAAAACAATATCAAATACACACAGGGGGGAAAAACTAACACGGGCACATCGGTTGGCTCTGAGGGAGTTAAAATCGATCAGAGATGTTGTAATTAAAGCAGACAAGGGGGGGAATGTGGTGATCTGGCTCACACGGAGCTATGAAAGGGAGGCTTTGCATCAACTGAGGGATCGGGAATCCTATTCCATTCTTCCACAAAATCCCACTAATGGCTTTTCTGGAGACATTTATGAGATCTTGGATAGAGCCTACATGCAGGGAGTAATACCCAAAAAGATCTTTGAGCATTTACACGTGAAAAATCCAGTGGTCCCTACATTCTATCTTCTGCCAAAAAATCCACAAAGGTCCAGTCGATCCTCCTTGGCGTCCGATTGTCTCTGGCATGGGAGGGCTGTGTGACCCTATATGTAAATTTATTGAATACTATTTCCACCCTTTAGTGGAAACCCTGCCCTCTTATGTGAGGGACACTATGGACGTCCTGAGGAAGCTGGATGGCCTCCATCTGGAATCTGGTATGTTCTTTGCAACAGTGGATGTTGAATCCCTTTATACTAGCATTGGGCATGTTGACGGGCTGGAGGCGGTGGGATTTTTCCTGGGCATGAGCAATATAGACCCTGCATTATGTTCTTTGATCCTGGAACTTTTAGAATTCATTTTGACTCATAATTATTTCACATTTAAGGGCCGGTTTTATTTACAATGCCATGGCACTGCGATGGGCGCGTCATGTGTGGCATCCTACGCTAATCTCTTCCTTGGGTACTGGGAATGGGAGATTTTCGGGGATGGTGCGGGTGCCGCCTCCCAAGTGCAGTGCTGGTACCGATACATTGATGATGTATTTATTATTTGGCAGGGTCCCGAGTCTGGTTTTCTTGACTTCATCTGTGGACTGTTGTGAATTCTGTGGCTGAATTCACTCCTGTGGTCACAAGTGGTACTGCAGCTTCTGAGCTTCCTCCCTCAGGTGTTCTGGTGAGCTCGTTAGCTGCTTCATTACTTAACTCCGCCTGATGCTGCTATCCTTGCTCCTTGTCAATGTTTCAGTGTTGGATCTGAGCTTCTCCTGATTGTTCCTGTGACCTGCTGCTCTGTATAGCTAAGTGCTTTTTGTTTTTTTGTTGCTTTTTTTTCTGTCCAGCTTGTCTTTTGTTTTGCTGGAAGCTCTGAGACGCAAAGGGTGTACCGCCGTGCCGTTAGTTCGGCACGGTGGGTTTTTTTTGCCCCCTTTGCGTGGTTTTGCTTTAGGGTTTTTTGTAGACTGCAAAGTTCGCTTTACTGTCCTCGCTCTGTCCTAGAATATCGGGCCCCACTTTGCTGAATCTATTTCATCCCTACGTTTTGTCTTTTCATCTTACTCACAGTCATTATATGTGGGGGGCTGCCTTTTCCTTTGGGGAATTTCTCTGGGGCAAGTCAGGCCTATTTTTCTATCTTCAGGCTAGCTAGTTTCTTAGGCTGTGCCGAGTTGCCTAGGTAGTTGTTAGGCGCAATCCACAGCCGCTTTTAGTTGTGTTTAGGATAGGATCAGGTGTGCAGTCTACAGAGTTTCCACGTCTCAGAGCTCGTTCTTGTATTTATGGGTATTTGTCAGATCACTGTGTGCGCTCTGTTCGCTAAGCACACTGTGTTTCTGGATTGCCTTCATAACACCTGTCATTAGCAAACATAACAGTGGACTAAACCAGAATGACTGTAACATCAAATTGACAAACAAAATAGCTGCAAATGTAATTGATTTTTTGGACATAAAAATCATGTCATGTGTGGATGGTACTATTCATACTGATATTTTCCATAAGGAAACGTCAGAAAATTCACTACTTTATGCCACATCCGCACATACATCATCGACCATTTGTTCTATGCCCACCAGTCAATTTTTGAGTATGAAACGGATTTGTTCCACGAATGCTGTTTTTGACAACCAGGCCCGGGACCTCAAACAACGATTCCAGGATCGAGAGTACAGCATGAGGAATATTAGAAAAGGTTATTCTCGGGCCAGGAAAACCCCTCACCACCAGCTCCTCAATAAAACCAACCAAATTGATTGTAGAGATCCACCGCTTAGGTGTATCTTGACATACAATAACCAATGGGAGAGGATTAGGCAAATTATGGATAAACATTGGTCTTTTCTACAAACTGATAAAGTCCTTACACAGATTCTGCCTGACAGACCACTCCTGACTGCAAGGAGAGGTCGTAACCTCAAAGACCAATTAGTCAGGAGCCACTATGTTGCAAGACCTCCAAATCCTTTTGGAGCAGGTCCTCAAAGGTGGGGTGTTACCCTTGTGGGTCGTGTGTAGCATGTAGCAACATCATTAGAGCTACCACTTTTACATCTGCAGATGGAGGTAGGGACTACCGGATCACATGTTATGTGTCATGCAGCACCAGTTACGTGGTCTATTATGTTGTATGTACATGTAACTTAATTTATATTGGTCTCAACTCCCGTGAGCTCCATATTAGAGTTAGGGAGCATGTGAGGGACATCAGGGTGGCTAGGGATGTCACTGACATTTCTGAATTAATGACTATCCCGCCGCATTTCAAGCTGCCACAATTGTGATCCACGGGCGCTTAATGTCCGTGGTATTGACAGGGTACACATAGGTATCAGGGGTGGTGACCTCAAGAAAGTATTGGCTCAGATGGAATGCCGCTGGATAGTCTCCCTTGGTACCATGTTGCCTCATGGGTTAAATGAGAAACTCTCCTTTGTGCCCTTTTTATGACATCTGCTAGGCACCTCTTTCGAAGCATTTATCTCTCTTTGGTTCCTTCATTTTTTGTTAACTCAATGTTGTGTGTGTTTTTCTTCTTCTTTTTTTTGTTGTCTCCCTTGTTTTTAATATTGGTTGCTGTTTATTCATTTTAACCATTTTTATCTTCAGTATATATGTATTGAACTTTTGCTGATGTATTTTCGCTTGGAGGGACTCTCTGGCCAATCTAACACAATCTATCCAGGACTGCATTTGGGCGTCTCTACAGCCACTAATACAAGTGCAGAATTGCGGATTAACACTGTGAAGAATCTTTTTGATATTTTAATTTATTAAGTTGTCACTGTACTTGTATAGATTCTGTCGATTTAGACTTATGTCCGGCTCTGTCAGCTGTTGTGCAGGGTGATTGAATGGTATATCTGCCCTACTATTAGGCTGGATACTTACGATATCTTTGCCCAGTCTGCAGCCAGTAAGCAAGATGGCAACCGCGGTGCACGCATGCGCGGTGGACTTGGACTATGCACACGCCCCTGATGGCATCCAATCAGTGCTGAGGGGATCACTGACACCACGAAGAGATTTTCTCCCTATTCCCCTCAACGCTGGGACTGCCGGACGTGACGTAGATGCGGTTCGTTATCCACCCCTCATCCTCATGCGCTCCATGGAGCGACGTCAATTATCATCAGCTGTTTGAGCCTGAAAAAAGAGCCCCCTTGACTCAGCAACCCACACAAGCCTCCAAAGGAAGCAAAATATTGCAAAATGTACGTCGGGGTCACAGACTCACCGGGCATCATTCTCACATGGGTAAGCACCTTATGTAGCATATGTTCTGAGCACTTGGCACTTTATTCTAGCAGCAACACATGGAGTTACCCGGCAGGTTGATACTTTGTACTTAACTGGGGTAATGCTGGGGACCTATGATTGTCTGTGGGACTTTTTTCTGTAGGATATGCCACTTAGACTTTTACATTTTGGCCATGCATTTTATGAACTAAAGTCTTTGTTGCTACTAAGTGCTAATATTGATCTCTATGATACCGCTGTGCTTGTTTATTGTGTCCTCACCAACTATCCATCATTTTACTGATTTTTTATGATGTTTTGTATTTTTCAGTAAAGCTATATGTTAGGAGTCGAGTTTCCTCTGCTGCACAGGGGGAATCTCGATCCGTGTCTGCTGCGGTCTCCCATTCGGTATCGGCCGCAGTGGGCTCTGCTCAGCGGAGACGTCGCTCCCAGCGTCTCGCTGGGGCTGATTTGGTGCATAGGGTCACTACTGCCTTTTCTGGCTTTCCTATGGTACCCTGCACTGATCTGCGACGAGCGAGCCTCTCTGGGACTAAGTCTTTGTTTACTCACACTGAGCATGCCCAGGGCAGGGTCTCCCATTGGAGGTCAAGGGCCACATGTTCAGTCACATGCTCAGGTGCTGCAGTACATTCCATTGGTCCTTCTGGAAGGTCCTGAAAGGGCAAAACATGCTCAGGTACTGCAGCACTTTCCATTGGTCCTTCTGGAAGGTCCTGAAAGGGCAAAAACTTCAGTAGCAGCTTCCTGTGCTGCAACTATATAAACTGCGCATGACCGCACGGCCATGCGCTAGTATCGTCTTTTGCTATATGCTTTGCGCCAATGTGGTCATGTGTTTGTATGTGTTCAGGGACCCGGCTGAAATAAGCCCCTAGAATGCTGGCACCTCCGGCGAGGAGATTGTGTACAAATGTGTTCAGGGACCTGGCTGAAATAAGCCCCTAGAATGCTGGCTCCTCCGGCGAGGAGATTGAGTATGCATGCATGACCACTCACTGCTCACATCTGGGTAGTTGGCCTGTGCCTCTGTGAAAGTCTAACAGGGCACAGAGCTCACCTCTCGCGGTTACTCTGTGAAGCTAACAGAGTTAGTATATACCGCCATATAGAGCCGCCATTATTTAGCAGCAGGTACTTTCCTGCACGGTGGATCCCAGGTTGCGAACGCACCAATTCCTTTTAATAAACAATATATTTGGTGCGTTCCGCCAACCCTAACACTATATACATTTTTTTTACTATTATGTGTATATTGAAAGATACTTTTGGAGCGTTATACTCCGGTGGTGTTTATAGTTTTAATTTATAATGGGAGTTGTCCTGTTGTCCAGAAATTAATCGGACATTCTTCCCGTATTGGGTAATAGTTGATGTCCTAAATATGTCGGTTTATGTCAAAATATATGTTAACTGACATTCCTTGAATAGAACTTTCAGAGCTCTCTACTGTATACAGTTTAAATATAGAAAATTTGTGTTCAGCCAATATACTTGACATACATACATGTGCTTTCTACCCATTTTTCCCCTTATTGTTTGTGCTGTACTCAAACTATAGACAGAGTGTGGAATATTGACGCACAATTGGCACAATATCGCTAACCTTAGGGTGCCAACCTCCGCAGCTAGGTGGTGCAATTGACAGGGAATACTAGGGAAATGATAGTCTCCCTTGTACCCTACCCAGTCCTATATATCGACTAACATTTGATTAACCTTGAGTGATATATATTGGTTGCACTCATATAGGTCTATTTTTAATATTTTTTGTCTATGTTTTGAGTCATTCAAGTTTTTAATATACTATTAAAAGTTATTTTTTAGTGGTTTAGTTTTTTTGGTTCACAAGTTATTGATACCCTACTACTGAGAATCTGCTCTGCCAGAAGTATAGACCGCAAGCTACAAGTAGTGCGCAAAGGAGATTTTGACAGACCAAGGAACTCCTTTTGGGTCCAAATTGATAAAGCTGTGTAAGGCTCTACAGATTACACAATTCAAATCAGTGTGCCATCTGCAGACAGATGGCCTCGGGCAGAGGTTTAACAAGACTCTAAAGTCCATGCTTAAGAAGGTCGTGGAGAAGGGTGGCCCAGACTGGCATTGCCTTCTCCAATACATGTTATTCTCTATTAGGGAAGTTCGACAGGCCTCTATGGGTTCTCGGCACCCTGAAGGATTTCTGTACATTACAAAGGAGACCTGGTAAGCAGAGGTTACACACCACTGGTGCATCATCGAGCATGTGGCCAAGATGCAGGAATGCAGGATAGGATTGCAAAGGTAATGCCGATTGTGAGGGAGAACCTCTTTCAAGCACAAGAGTCCCAAGCAAGGGTCTACAATCAGTCCAGGAGACTGAGACAGTTCAGCCCTGGAGACCGGGTGTTGTGTTGATCCCCATGGTGGAAATTACATTCCTGGCCAAGTGGCAAGGGCCATACAAGGTGATCGAAAAGCTCAGTGACGTCAACTACAAGGCCCATCAGTCAGGGAGAAGAAAGCCATATCAGGTGTACTACATCAACTGGCTAAAACCATGGAGAAATAGAGAACCAGTGGAAGTAATGTGCCTGTGGGCCAGTCCTGAAGCCAAGGTCAAGGAGGTCAGAGTGGCAGAGATACTGTCACCAGCCCAGAAACAATAGTGCCGAGATATGCTTCAGCAGAAATGAGACCTGTTTTCCTGTTGCCAGGACATATGCAGGTTGTTGAGCATGAGATCTTGAAGGAACCGCATGTGCAGGTGAATCAAAGCCATATGAAATCCTCAAAGCCATCCACGAGGTGATTTCAAAGGAGGTGAGGAGAATGTTGAGGTTGGATGTCATCAACAAGTCAAAGAGCGGCTAGTCCAGCCTCAGGCATTTCTGTACTGAATACAGAAAGCTGAATGAGGTCTCTAAATTCAACACATCTGATACCCCAGGCTAGGGTCAGCCAAATGCATCACCACCCTGGACCTGAAGATATGGTACTGGCTAATCCTCCTGTCCCTAAGTGCCAAGGAGAAGACGGCCTTCTTGACACCTTATGGTTGCTTCCAGTTTACCAAGATGCTGTTCGGCTGCAAGGAGCCTCAGCTACCTTCCAGAGGGCCATGGGCCAGATCCTAGCACCTCACAAAAAGTATGCTGCAGCATACCTGGATGACATTGTGATCTTCAGTCCAGATTAGGAAAGTTACCAGCAGCAGATCCACGCTTGGGCTACATTGTCGGAAGGGGTGAAATACAGTAAATAAGGTGGAGGCAATCTAGAATTGGCCGCAACCGGTCTCCAAGAAGCAAGTTTGGGCATTTCTGGGAATTGTGGGATACTGTTGGCGAAGTATCTTGAATTTTGCCATGACAGCCACCTCCCAACTAATCTAAAAGGCACGAAGATGTCGATGGTCCTCTGAAGCAGAAATGGCATTCCAGGTGTTGAAGCTCGCCTAATGTATATCCGGTCTTGGTCGCACCTGACTTCGCTAAGGAGCTTGTAGTCCAGACGGACTCCTCCAAGGTCGGTTTTGGAGCTGTGTTGTCATAGGAGTTAGATGGGGATAAACATCCAGTCCTATACCTGAGTAGGAAACTCACCTGTAAAAAGAACTATGCCATCGTAGACAAAGCGTTCTTGGTAATCAAATGGGCAATTGACACCCTGAGGTACTACCTGTTAGGCTGGAAGTTTAGGCTAATGTTAGATCATACACCCCTGAGATGGATGAGGGAAAGGAAGGGGAAGAATGCCTGATTGACTAGGTGGTTTCTAGCACTCCAGGACTTTATTTTTCATGTGAAGAACAGGCCCACTAAGCTACACGTTAATGAAGATGCCCTGTTTACACTTGAATGCTTTGTAGAGGAAGGTGCCAGCCAGAGGGTGGGGATATGTGACAACGGTACTGCCAAAGTACTGGAGGAGAGATGTGTTTGAGGCTATTAGCTTCAGTGATTTGAAACCTGAAGTGCTGAGAGGGGTTAATAGGCCATTTGAAGGACTAAGCTTTTAAGTGAACAGCTGAGGAGTGGGTGGAAGACTGTAGTGTTCACCATATTTCCTCTCCAGGCTGGGGTTTAGAAAGTAAATAGTCAGCCTTCTAAGTCATTCGGTGTTTGGTGTGTCTGGAGCTGGCAGCTGCAGAGAAGTGTTTTGCGTTAAACTGTACTGAACCCGGTTGGTGCATCCAAAGCAGGTGGATCCCCGAAGGCATATGGACTGTACAATACTTTATCTTTTGTTTTCCTGTTACGCCAGAAAGACCATGTTTATTTTATTGAACCTGCAGTGGTTTATGCCATATCTTGCAGCAGAAGAAACGTGCCTGTGTCTACCTCTGTGAGGAGCCGAGTGACCAATATTCCACAATACATACATGATTGGTGATCTAGTAGTCATAGTTTATTGGTTATTCCTTCTCATTCATTAGGCTTTTATCAAACACTGGAGAAGTTATGATTTCACAAATGTCAAATGTGACTAGTGTTGAGCATTCCGATACCGCAAGTATCGGGTATCGGCCGATACTTGCGGTATCGGAATTCCGATACCGAATTCCGATACTTCCCGCATATCGGATACCGGAATCGGAAGTTCCCAGAATTCAGACTGAACGCAGCAGCCAATGAGGAATGATTGGAAGTGTGGGCACATGCTGTTTAGCATGGTGGGCATGTAAGTACTGGCAAGGCTGTGATTGGCTGCTGAAATGATGTCACTCTGCACTATAAAAAACGCTGCCGCCATTTTGCGCTCACTCTGCTGTGATTTCAGTTAGGGACAGGACGCTGTGTTCTAACTGAGGGCCAGTTGAGATAGCTAATTGCTTTATTTTCCTTTCCCAAGGCTAATTTAGCAAAACGCTGTGTGTTCTTCACTGTTCACCTTGCTCTTGCCTTGCAGCGCTGTTTTAACAGCGTTCTGCAAGGTCTCTGTGTGTGTGTGTGTGTGTGCAGCTCACTCTGTAGTCTGTGTGCAGCCATATACCCGGTTGTATTCAGCTCAGGGGGGGTTCACACTGCCTCACACAGTTGTCCTTTTTTGCTCATAGTGCAGCCTGCTGCACATTTTTTCTCAAATTTCCTATTAGTGTTTTTCCACCCGTCTCCAGCTAAATTGTGGAAAAACACTACATAGGATAACCTAGAGGGGGGTTTTTGGGCCTTGCAGCGCCGTTTACGGCTGTCTGCACGGTCTCCGTGTGAGCGCAGCTCGCCCTGTAGTCTGTGTGCAGCCATAGCCGGTTGGATTCAGCTCAGGGTGCGTTACTGCCTCATACCTTGAAAAAAATTTTCCTTTTTTTCAAATAGTGCAGGCTGTTTAAAATTTTTAAAAAAATTTCCTATTAGTGTCTTTCCACCCGTCTCCAGCTAAATAGTGGAAAAACACTACATAGGATAACCTAGAGGAGGGTTTTTGGGCCTTGCAGCGCCGTTTACGGCTGTCTGCATGGTCCCCGTGTAAGTTAAACTTGCTCTGTAGTCCGATCTGCAGAAAAAAAAAAAAGTAAAGTTCACCAAACACCACTTAACACTTGTGTAGGCCACATTTGAAAAATAATAAAGTTTAGTCCACACTTTACAACATTAGTGTTTCTTACACCTGTTAGGAGGAGCATTTCAGGAATAAGCACACTAAGGCCTTAGTACTTTTCTGCTTATCTTTATCTGTCAACCAAGATGAAGAGGGCAGGGAGTAAGGCACGTGGGCGTGGGCGCGGAGCAGGGAGAGGAGCAGGGAGAGGACGTGGTTATTCTGTGCCTGCTGCGGGCACCGGTGACTCGTCGTCACTCAGTTTCAGCAGGGAACAGTCCTTCATGCGCAGCTTTGTCGGAGAGCGCCGTGCACCGCTGCTGCGTGAAGATCAAATTGAAGCCGTCGTCGGGTGGTTGGCAGCTAACGCCTCGGCATCGACTTCAGTTAGTGCCACATCCTCTCAGGCACAGAGCACTGGAGAGCAGCCATCTGTCTCTTCACCACCTGCCAAATTGGCCAGGCAGGCAGAGAGCCCAGGACAGGAGCCGTCTCTACTTCTGTTCTCTGAATCTCTTGGCTTGGAAACAGGGGGCCAGCCAAGCAGCATTGGAGAAATGGAAGAAGAGGCAGTGTGCAGTGATGCCCAACAGCTTTGTCTCTCTGACTCTGAAGAGGCAGGTGGGCCAGTGCCTGCGGTGACCACAGCGCAGTACGCATCTGATGATGAAACTCAGGTGCCGCTTTCTGGTGCGTACTGTGCTGCCGAGACTACCCAGGAGGAGCAGTTGGTGGCAGAGGGTAGTGGAGATGATGAGGTCGTTGACCCATCGTGGCGTGAGGAACAGGAAGGTGGTGGGAGCAGCTCTGAGGAAGAGATTCCCCTTACGGGCCAAAGAGGGAGAGGGAGGGGGAAGACTGCGGAGCCTGTAGCCTCCACTTTGGCACCCGTTAGGAGCCTGTCTCTTTCCAAAGCCAAAAAGGGTGCTCCCAAGACTTGCAGTGCCTGGTCCTTTTTTGACACAGTTGCAGATGACATTTGTTTTGTCAAATGCAAGCTGTGTCATCAGAAAGTCAAAAGAGGGAAAAATGTCAGCAACCACAATACCACAAATATGTGGAAACATGTGCGGACCAGGCACGCGGTGGAGTTACAGAAACACACTGAAGATGTAGGCCAACCAACAGCGGCAGCTACCACCTCTTCAGCTCGTGTTGCCTCTTCCTCCAGCTCACGCACAGCTGGTTTGGCTTCCTCCCAGGATCGCCATGGAAGAACTTCTGGCACTGTTGTCCAGAGACCTTGTGTAATTCCACCCACAGCACCACCTTCCCAGTCATCCTCACACTCCCAGTCTACTCTACTGCCATCGGTAGTACAAGCATGGGAGAAAAGGCGGGCATTCTCGGCCAACCACCCCCGAGCACAGGCTCTGAATGCAGGCATTGCCAAACTGTTGTCCCTGGAAATGCTCTCATTCAAGCTGGTGGAGACTGACAGCTTCCGTGACTTGATGGCATTGGCAGTCCCACAGTACAAGGTGCCCAGCCGCTTTTACTTCAGCAGGCAAGCTGTCCCTGCCCTGCACAGGCATGTTGAGGGAAACATAAAACATGCGCTACTGAACGCAGTCAGTAGCAAGGTCCACCTCACCACCGATGCGTGGACCAGTCAGCATGGACAGGGGCGATACGTTTCCCTCACTGCCCATTGCGTTAATGTTGTTGAGCCAGGTACAGATCGTGCGAGTGGCGCAGGACGTGTCCTGCCCACTCCAAGGATTGCAGGAATCCAGTCTGTACGCATTGACTCCTCCTCTTACACAAGTTCCTCAGAATCATCTCTGCAGGAGCCGTCACAGTCCACCTCCACATGGACCCGTGAACGTTTACCTATGACCGACATGAGCACAGCCGTGGCCAAACGTCAGCAGGCCGTCTTGAAACTAGTTTCATTGGGGAATCGAAGCCACACAGCGCAGGAGCTCTGGAATGCCATCAAGCAGGAGAGCGATGTGTGGTTACTGCCAGCGAATCTCCAGCCAGGCATGGTAGTGTGTGACAATGGCCGAAATCTGGTGGCAGCTTTGGCCCTTGGCAACCTCACTCACATCCCATGTCTGGCACATGTGCTCAATTTGGTTGTGCAGAGTTTTCTGAGGGACTATCCGGATCTTGATGCACTGCTGCACAAGGTCCGCCTAGAGTGTGCTCACTTGCGGCGTTCCAGCTTGGCAAGATCCTGCATTGCTGCTCTGCAGCGCCGATTCCGCCTTCCGGAACACCGCATCATATGTGACCTACCTACCCGGTGGAATTCCACGTTACATATGTTGGAGCGGTTGTGTGAGCAGCAGCAAGCAGTTATGGAGTACCAGCTGCATCAGGCGCAAAGAAGTCGCAGTCAGCGCCGATCAGACTTCACAACCACAGTGTGGGCCACTATGAAGGACGTCTGCCAGGTTTTGCGTCCTTTTGATTATTCCACGCGGATGGCAAGTGCAGATGATGCACTAGTCAGCATGACTGTCCCCCTTATCTGCCTGCTTCAGCAAACTTTGCAAGGGTTAAGGGATGATGTTGTGGAAGAGGTGGAGGATGAGGAGTCACCTTTTCCATCAGCTTCTGGAGAGTCAGCGCCACGTGGTTCCTCACAAAGGGGTACGCAGGGGCCACTTTGTGAGGAGGATGAGGAGGAGTCAATGGAGGAGGAAGAGCTCCGTCCAGAGGAGGGAGCAACACAATTGTCCAGTGGTCAGTGTGTACAGCGAGGGTGGGGTGATGACGAGCGGGCAGAGATCATGTCTCAAGCAGGGGACAGCGTTTCTGGGCCAGTTGGCACTCTGCAGCACATGGTGGATTTCATGCTGCAGTGCCTGAGAAACGACCGCCGCATCGACCACATTCTCAACATGCCTGATTATTGGGTGTTCACCCTCCTCGATCCTCGCTACCGGGACAACGTCCAAAACCTCATCCCAGCGTTGACCCGGGAGCGTAAATTGCGGGAGTACCACGACACACTGGTGAATTCCATCATCTTCTCCAGTCCAACTGAGAGGAGTGCTGCTAGTGCTTTACAAAGCAGCTCAGTGCGTCGAGGCAGTGGGGGAGGCTCTGCCCAAAGAGGGAGCAGAAGCAGTGCCTCTGCCCAAGGCAAGCCCAGTATGGCACAACTGTGGCAAACTTTTGTGTGCCCGCCCCAAATGTCTACACCATCACCGGCGGCTCCAGTCAGCAGGAGGCAACGGTTCCGTCAGATGGTGACAGACTACATGGCTTGCCCTCTTACTGTACTCCCAGACGGCTCTTCCCCGTTCAAGTTTTGGGTCTCTAAGCTGGATACATGGCCAGAGCTAAGCCAGTATGCATTGGAGGTGCTGGCTTGCCCTGCGGCTAGTGTCTTATCGGAACGTGTCTTTAGTGCCGCAGGTGGTGTACTAACAGACCGTCGCATGCGACTATCCTCCGATAACGTTGACCGGCTTACTTTCCTGAAAATGAACCAGGCCTGGATCTCGCAGGAATTTGCCACTCCTCTGCCTGATTAAGTAATTGGGTGTCATCCAGGTCTCTTGCTGTGTTCATCTTTCTACCACCTGAACTGCTATTCCTGGGCTCCAACACCGCCAGTTGCGGCTCAGAAGTGCAGGCTGCACAGTAAAAACATACGACCCAGTGTTATTGGGTTTCAGTAACGTCAGCTGATCCCCAGCTGTGTAGCCGGCAATGTGTCCTGCGACCGCCACGCTGGCACAACAACCTAAATGTAAGGGAACCTGTACCACCCCCCCCCCCCCCGTCGTTTGTTACTGAAAGAGCCACCTTGTGCAGCAGTAATGCTGCACAAGGAAAAGGTAGCTCTTTTAGTTTAGCTCCTTGCACACGCAGAACTTAACACTTATAAAATGTGTTCACTGATACCGTTATACCGTCCCGGAGCTGGGACTTTCCTTCGTAATGTGACGCAGAACAGCCGTCATTCCTACCCCCTTGGTGCCATGCGCTGCCTCCTCAGCGTTGTTTTAAGCTGTCACGGAGCCTGCGCTGTTCTGTTATCCCTTGGCCATGCCCTATTTGCGCTGCCTGTCTTCTGACATAATTTGGTGTCAGGCTGGCTGCGCCTGTGCGCCCGCGCTGCCCGAGATCCCACCTCGCAGTGTCTTCTGATTGAATCACACTGCGGGCCTGGGATCCATGGGCATGCGCAGTGCATATCTTCCCCTCGGGCTCTCGCTCATCTCCCTCCGCCTTCTTTAGACTGTGCGCCGTCAGCTGATCCCTAATAGCATGCCACGGCCGTGACACCGCACAGTCTGAAGAAGAGGGAAGGAGGGGAGTGAGAGTCGAGGATATGCACTGTGCATGCCCATGGATCCAAGGCCCGCAGTGGGATTACGTTAGACGACACTGCGAGGTGGGATCTGGAGCAGCGTGGACGCACAGGCACTGACAGCCTGACACCAAATTATGTCAGAAGACAGGCAGCGCTAATTGGGCATGGCCAAGGGATAACAGAACAGCGCAGGCTCCGTGACAGCTTAAAACAACGCTGAGGAGGCAGCGCATGGCACCAAGGGGATAGGAATGACAGCTGTGCTGTGTCCCATTATGAAGGAAATTTGCACCTCCGGGACGGTTTTACGGTATAAGGGGACACATTTTTAGTGTTTACTTCTGTGTTTGCAAGGAGCATAATTAAAAGAGCAAGCTTTTCCTTTTGCATCCTTAGTGCTGCACAAGATGGCTCTTTCAGCTACAAACGTCTTGGGGGGGGGTTAAAGGTTCCCTTTCAACTTGCTCCAATCAGGCTTCGGCCTACACTCTGTTCCTCTGCTCCTCCTGCTGTCCCTGGGCTCTAACACCGCCAGTTGGTGCCTGGAAGTGCTGTCTGCACAGTCAACAGTCGCTCCTCTGTTATTGGGGTTCAGTAACGCCAGCTGATCCCCAGCTGTGTGTGCGGCAATACCTCCAATCTGCTCCTCCTGCTGTTCCTGGGCTCTAACACCGCCAGTTGGTGCCTGGAAGTGCTGTCTGCACAGTCAACAGTCGCTCCTCTGTTATTGGGGTTCAGTAACGTCAGCTGATCCCCAGCTGTGTGTGTGGCAATACCTCCAATCTGCTCCTCCTGCTGTCCCTGGGCTCTAACACCGCCAGTTGGTGCCTGGAAGTGCTGTCTGCACAGTCAACAGTCGCTCCTCTGTTATTGGGGTTCAGTAACGTCAGCTGATCCCCAGCTGTGTATCCGGCAACGTGTCATGTGACCGCCACGCTGGCACAACTAAAATGTAAGGGGACCTGTCCCTCCCCCCCCCTAGGCATTTGTTACTGAAAGAGCCACCTTGTGCAGCACTAATACTGCACAAGGAAAAGGTCGCTCCTGAAATTATGCTCCTTGCAAACGCTGAACTACACACTCATGTAATGTGTCCCCTCACACCGTCCAACCGTCCCGGAGGTGGGACTTTCCTTTGTAATGTGACGCAGCACAGCCGTCATTGCTACCCCCTTGGCACCGTGCGCTGCCTCCTTAGCGTTGTTTGATTCCGTCATGGACCCTGCGCTGTTATGTTATCCCTTGGCCATGCACAGTTTGCGCTGCCCGTCCTCTGACATCATTTGTTGTCGTCCTGGCTGCGCCTGTGCGTCCACGCTGCCCGAAATCCCACCTCGCAGTGTCGTCTAATGTGATCCCACAGTGGGCCTGGTATCCATGGCCATGCGCAGTGCATAAACTAGCCTCTAACTCCCCTTCTTCACGCTTCTTCAGACTAGGCGGCGTCAGCTGATCCCTAATAGCATGCCACGGCCGTGATGCCGCACAGTCTGAAGAAGCAGGAAGGAGGTGAGTGAGAGGCGATGATATGCACTGCGCATGCCCATGGATCCCTGGCCCGCAGTGGGATTACATTAGATGACACTGCGAGGTTGGATCTCGGGCAGCTTGGACGCACAGGCACTGCCAGCCTGACACCTAAATGATGTCAGAAGACGGGCACCGCTAACTGTGCATGGCCAAGGGATAACATTACAGCGCGGGCTCCGTGACAGAACCAAACAACGTTGAGGAGGTGGCGCACGGCACCAAGGGGGTTGGAATGACGGCTGTGCTGTGTCACATTACAAAGGAAAGTCCCACTTCCGGGATGGTTTGACGGTGTGAGGGGACACATTATATGAGTGTGTACTTCAGCGTTTGCAAGGAGCATAATTTTCGGAGCCACCATTTTCCATGTGCAGTATTACTGCTGTACAAGATGGCTCTTTCAGCAACAAATGCCCGGGGGGGTGAGTTTAAAGGTTCCCTTTCAACTTGCTCCACTGCAGGCTTCGGCCTACACTCTGCTCCTCTTTGATTCCCTGGGTTTCAACACTGTCAGTTGCCACCTGGAAGTGTTGTCTACACAGAAAAAACACTAGCTGATGTGTCAGTGGGGTTCAGCACCGCCAGCTGTTCCCCTGCTGTGTAGTCGGCAACGTGTCCAGCACAAGCCACGCTGGCACAACAGAACAAAAGCTGCCACCAGTGCAGGCTTCGGCCTACACTCTGTTCCTCTCTCTTCCTCCTGCTGCCCCTGGGCTCAAACACCGCTAGTTTTTGCCCGGAAGTGCTAGCTGCACAGAGAAAAACACCAGCCAATGTGTTAGTGGGGTTCAGCACCGCCAGCTGTTCTCCTGCTGTGTAGCCGGCAACGTGACCTGCAAACGCCACGCAGGTACATGAACTGAAATTAAAGGGACCCTGCCACCCACCCCAAGGTGTTTGTATGTATAACAGCTACTTGTACAGCAGTAATGCTGCATTTGTACAAGGTGGCTGACTTTTTATCCTTGCCAACGTGGAACTCAACAAGTACAAAATGTGTCTCATTGAGACCATTCCACTGTCCCTGAGGTGTGACTTTCCTTTCTAATGACACGCACCACCCCCCTTGGTAGCGCTGCCTGTCTTCTGACATCATTGGTTTGCTGCCTGTGCCTGTGCGTCCGCCCTGCCCGACACAACCCCCCTCGTTGTCTCATATATTTTGGCTGCGAGGGTGTGATTGATGGGCATGTGCAGTGCATATGTTCGCCTGTCTTAACTCATCTCCTTCCGCCTTCTTCAGACTGTGCGGCCTCATGGCCGTGGTAGGCGATAAGGGATCAGCTGAGGCCGCCCAGTCTGAAGCAGGTGTAAGGACATGTGTGAGCGGCAAACATATTTACTGCACAAGGCCACGAATCCCAGCCACGCAGTGTGATTTTTTGAAAACACACTGCGGGCCTGGGATTCATGGCCATTGCTAACCGCACCGGCCAATATGAAATGAGGTGAGAAGACAGGCAGCGCTCACAGCGCATGGCCAAGGGATCACAATAGCGCAGACTCCTGTACAGCAAATAACAACGCTCAGGAGGCTGCGCCCAGCATCAAGGCGTTATTTATGTGCACCTGTGCTGCGTCTCCTTAAAAAGACAAGTCACGCCTCCAATACAGAACTGAACTACTGTTCAATGGGCTAAATTGTGTACGTCTTTCATTCTGCGTGTGCAATGAGAAAAACTTAAAGGGCAACCTTTAACTTGTGGAGCTAAACTGCTGCACAAGGTGTGGCTCTTCAACATTGTAACACCTGAGGGTGGGTTAAAGGTTACCTTTGAAATTGGTTCAAGTAGGCTTCCGCCTACACTCTGCTCCTCCTGCAGACCCTGGGCTCTAACTACGCCAGTTGGGACCCGGAAGTGCTGGCTGCACAGAGAAAAACACCCATCAATGTGTCAGTGGGGTTCAGCACCGCCAGCTGTTCTCCTGCTGTGTAGCTGGCATCGTGTCCAGCACAAGCCACGCTGGCACAACAGACCAAAAGCTGCCACCAGTGCAGGCTTCGGCCTACACTCTGCTCCTCTCCTCCTCCTGCTGACCCTGGGCTATAACACCGCCAGTTGTAGCCTGGAAGTGCTAGCTGCACAGAGAAAAACACCCGCCAATGTGTTAGTTGGGTTCAGCAGCGCCAGCTGTTCCCCTGCTGTGTAGCCGGCATCGTGTCCAGCACAAGCCATGCTGGCACAACAGACCAAAAGCTGCCACCAGTGCAGGCTTCGGCCTACACTCTGCTCCTCTCCTCCTCCTGCTGCCCCTGGGCTCAAACACCGCTAGTTTTTGCCCGGATGTGCTAGCTGCACAGAGAAAAACACCAGCCAATGTGTTAGTGGGGTTCAGCACCGCCAGCTGTTCCCCTGCTGTGTAGCTGGCAACGTGTCCTGCAAACGCCATGCAGGCACCTGAACTGAAATTAAAGGGAACCTGGCCCCACCCCCCAAGGTGTTTCTATGTATAACAGCCACCTAGTACAGCAGTACTGCTGCATTTGTACAAGGTGGCTGACTTTTTCTCCTTGCCCACGTTGAATTAAACACGTAAAATATGTGTCTCATTACAGACCATTACAATGTCCCTGAGGTGTGACTTTCCTTTTTAATGACACGCACCACCCCCCTTGGTAGCGCTGCCCGCCTTCTGACATCATTGGTTGGCTGCCTGTGCCTGTGCATCCGCCCTGCCCGACACAACCCCCCTCGTTGTCTCATATATTTTGGCTGCGAGGGTGTGATTGATGGGCATGTGCAGTGCATATGTTCGCCTGTCTTAACTCATCTCCTTCCGCCTTCTTCAGACTGTGCGGCCTCATGGCCGTGGTAGGCGATAAGGGATCAGCTGAGGCCGCCCAGTCTGAAGCAGGTGTAAGTACATGTGTGAGTGGCAAACATATTTACTGCACAAGGCCACGAATCCTAGCCACGCAGTGTGATTTTTTGAAAACACACTGCGGGCCTGGGATTCATGGCCATTGCTAACCGCAACGGCCAACATGAAATGAGGTGAGAAGACAGGCAGCGCTCACAGCGCATGGCCAAGGGATCCCAATAGCGCAGACTCCTGTACAGCAAATAACAATGCTCACGAATCTGCGCCCAGCACCTAGGTGTAAATTTTGACACCTGTGCTGCGTCTCCTTAAAAAGACAAGTCACGCCTCCACTACTGTTTGACAGTATAATGGGCTAAAGAGTGTACGTGTTTTATTCAGCGTGTGCAAGGAGCAAAAGTAATAGAGCAACCTTTGACTTGTGCAGCATTAATGCTGCACAAGGTGTGGCTCTTGTACCTTGCAACACCTGAGGGGGGGTTAAAGGTAACTTTTGAAATTGGTTCAACTAGGCTTCGGCCTACACTCTGCTCCTCTCCTCCTCCTGCTGCCCCTGGGCTCTAACACCGCTAGTTTTTGCCCGGAAGTGCTAGCTGCACAGAGAAAAACACCAGCCAATGTGTTAGTGGGGTTCAGCAGCGCCAGCTGTTCCCCTGCTGTGTAGCCGGCATCGTGTCCAGCACAAGCCACGCTGGCACAACAGACCAAAAGCTGCCACCAGTGCAGGCTTCGGCCTACACTCTGCTACTCTCCTCCTCCTGCTGACCCTGGGCTCTAACACCGCTAGTTTTTGCCCGGAAATGCAAGCTGCACAGAGAAAAACACCAGCCAATGAGTTAGTGGGGTGTTGTGAGTTCTGTTTTTGGGCTCCCTCTGGTGGTTACTGATGGTACTGGGTGATTTGTGTTCTGCTGTCTCTGGTGTCCACCTGTTCTATTAGGATTTGGGAGTTTCCTATTTAACCGGGCTTTCTTGTCATTTCCCCGCCGGCTATCAAGGTTATCAGAGTGTTTTGTTACCTCAGCTTCTGGCTTCAGTAATCTTCAGGACAAGCTAAGTTTTTGATTTTCTTGTTCCACGTTTTGTTTTATTTTTGTCTTGTCCAGCTTGCATATAATTGTTTCTTTGCTGCTGGTTGCTCTAGTGGGCTGTAATTGCTCCTCATGTTCCATGAGTTGGAACATGAGTTCAAGTAATTACAGGATGGTTTTTTGAAGGGTTTTTTGCTGACCGCGCAGTTTACTTTTGTATCCTCTGCTATCTAGTTTTAGCGGGCCTCATTTTGCTGAATCTGTTTTCATACTGTGTATGTGCCTTCCTCTCATTTCACCGTCATATGTGGGGGGCTGCTATTTCTGTGCGGTATTTCTCTGGAGGCAAGAGAGGTCTGTGTTTCTTCTAATAGGGGAAGTTAGATCTTCGGCTGGTGCGAGACGTCTAGGATCAACGTAGGCACGTTCCCCGGCTATTGTTATTTGTGTGTTCAGGTTTAGGGTCGCGGTCAGCTCAGGTTCCATCACCCTAGAGCTCGTTGGTGCTTGTCCTTTTGTGATTCCCTGCCATTGGAATCATGACAGTATAGCCGGCCAAAAATGTTTGGGCTGAAGTAGGAGGAAAAGTAGTCTGAGGAAGTTTTTTTTTTTTTTTTTTTTTCTCCTCTGAGGTTGCTGCCTAGCCCTAATTGCAGCCTGGCTGATTTTTTTTCCTCCTCTTAATCCTTGAATGGCTCTGACCTTAGCTGTTTATCATGGACGTCCAGAGTTTAGCTTCCAGCTTGAATTATCTTGCTGCTAAGGTTCAAAATATACAAGATTTTGTTGTACATGCTCCTATGTCTGAACCTAGAATTCCTATTCCAGAGTTCTTTGCTGGAGATAGATCTAGTTTTCTGAATTTTAGGAACAATTGCAAGCTGTTCCTTTCTTTGAAATCTCGCTCTTCTGGAGACCCTGCTCAGCAGGTTAAGATTATTATATCTTTCCTGCGGGGTGACCCTCAAAATTGGGCATTTGCATTGGCACCAGGGGATCCTGCGTTGCTTAATGTGGATGCGTTTTTTCTGGCATTGGGTTTGCTCTATGAGGAACCTAACCAAGAGATTCAGGCTGAAAAAGCGTTATTAGATCTCTCTCAGGGACAAGATGAAGCAGAAATATATTGTCAAAAATTTCGGAAATGGTCAGTGCTTACTCAGTGGAATGAGTGCGCCCTGGCTGCAAAGTTCAGAGATGGCCTTTCTGAGGCCATTAAAGATGTTATGGTGGGGTTCCCTGCGCCTACGGGTCTGAATGAGTCTATGACTATGGCTATTCAGATTGATCGGCGTTTACGGGAGCGCAAACCTGTGCACCATTTGGCGGTGTCTTCTGAACAGGCACTTGAGACAATGCAATGTGATAGAGTTCAGTCTAGAAGTGAACGGCAAAACTATAGGCGGAAAAATGGGTTGTGCTTTTATTGTGGTGATTCAGCTCATGTTATATCAGCATGCTCTAAACGCACAAAAGGTTGATAAGTCTGTTGCGATTAGTACGTTACAGTCTAAGTTCATTCTGTCTGTGACTCTGATTTGCTCATTATCATCCATTTCCGTCGATGCCTATGTAGATTCAGGCGCTGCCCTGAGTCTTATGGATTGGTCATTTGCCAAGCGATGTGGGTTTAGTCTTGAGCCTCTGGAAGTCCCTATTCCTTTGAAGGGAATTGACTCTACACCTTTAGCTATGAATAAACCTCAGTACTGGACACAAGTGACCATGCGTATGACTCCCGTTCATCAGGAGGTGATTCGCTTCCTGGTATTGTATAATTTACATGATGTTCTAGTACTTGGTCTGCCATGGTTACAAACTCATAATCCAGTCCTTGACTGGAAAACAATGTCTGTGTTAAGCTGGGGATGTCAGGGGGTTCATGATGATGCACCTCCGATTTCTATCGCTTCATCTACTCCTTCTGAGGTTCCTGTATTTTTGTCGGATTATCGGGATGTTTTTGAGGAGCCTAAGCTCAGTTCGCTTCCTCCTCACAGGGATTGCGATTGTGCTATAGATTTAATTCCTGGTAGTAAATTTCCTAAAGGTCGTTTGTTCAATCTGTCAGTGCCAGAGCATACTGCTATGCGGGATTATGTTAAGGAGTCCTTGGAAAAGGGACATATCCGTCCATCTTCGTCCTCTTTGGGAGCAGGTTTTTTTTTCGTGGCCAAGAAAGATGGGTCCTTGAGGCCTTGTATAGATTATCGTCTTTTGAATAAGATTACCGTAAAATATCAGTATCCTTTGCCTTTGTTGACTGATTTGTTTGCTCGCATTAAGGGGGCTAAATGGTTCACTAAGATTGATCTCCGGGGTGCGTATAATCTTATACGAATAAAGCAAGGTGATGAGTGGAAAACCGTATTTAATACGCCTGAGGGCCATTTTGAGTATTTGGTAATGCCTTTCGGACTTTCTAATGCTCCTTCAGTCTTCCAGTCCTTTATGCACGATATTTTCCGTGAATATCTGGATAAATTTATGATTGTGTATTTGGATGATATTTTGTTTTTTTCTGATGACTGGGAGTCTCATGTTCAGCAGGTCAGGAAGGTGTTTCAGGTCCTGCGGGCTAATTCCTTGTTTGTAAAGGGCTCAAAGTGTCTCTTTGGAGTCCAGAAGATTTCTTTCTTGGGGTATATTTTTTCCCCTTCTACTATTGAGATGGATCCCGTCAAGGTTCGGGCAATTTGTGACTGGACGCAGCCTGCATCTCTTAAGAGTTTGCAGAAGTTCTTGGGCATTGCTAATTTCTATCGTCGTTTTATAACTAATTTTTCTAGTGTTGTTAAGCCTTTGACGGATTTGACTAAGAAGGGTGCTGATGTTGCTGATTGGTCTCCGGCGGCTGTGGAGGCCTTTCAGGAACTTAAGCGCCGGTTTTCTTCTGCTCCTGTGTTGCGTCAGCCTGATGTTTCGCTTCCTTTTCAAGTTGAGGTTGATGCTTCCGAGATTGGAGCGGGGGCGGTTTTGTCACAGAGAAGCTCCGATTGCTCGGTGATGAAGCCATGTGCGTTCTTTTCTAGAAAATTTTCGCCCGCTGAGCGGAATTATGATGTGGGTAATCGGGAACTTTTGGCCATGAAGTGGGCATTTGAGGAGTGGCGTCATTGGCTGGAGGGTGCTAGACATCGTGTGGTGGTCTTGACTGATCACAAAAATCTGATTTACCTTGAGTCTGCCAGGCGTCTGAATCCTAGACAGGCTCGTTGGTCACTGTTTTTCTCTCGTTTCAATTTTGTGGTTTCATACCTGCCAGGTTCAAAGAATGTGAAGGCGGATGCTCTTTCTAGGAGTTTTGTGCCTGACTCCCCTGGAAATTCTGAGCCCACTGGTATCCTTAGGGATGGGGTGATTTTGTCGGCCGTCTTCCCAGACTTGCGACGTGCTTTGCAGGAGTTTCAGACGGGTAAACCTGATCGTTGTCCGCCTGAGAGACTGTTTGTTCCGGATAGTTGGACCAGTAGAGTCATCTCCGAGGTCCATTCTTCTGCGTTGGCAGGTCATCCTGGAATATTTGGTACTAGAGACTTGGTTGCCAGGTCTTTTTGGTGGCCTTCCTTGTCGAGGGATGTGCGTTCTTTTGTGCAGTCTTGTGAGGTTTGTGCTCGGGCTAAGCCTTGCTGTTCTCGAGCCAGTGGATTGTTGTCACCTTTGCCTATCCCGAAGAGGCCTTGGACGCACATTTCCATGGACTTTATTTCGGATCTCCCTGTCTCTCAAAAAATGTCCGTCATCTGGGTTGTGTGTGACCGCTTTTCTAAAATGGTTCATCTTGTACCCTTGCCTAAGTTGCCTTCCTCCTCTGAGTTGGTCCCTCTGTTTTTCCAGAACGTGGTTCGTTTGCATGGGATTCCGGAGAACATCGTTTCTGACAGGGGATCCCAGTTTGTGTCTAGATTTTGGCGGACGTTCTGTGCTAAGATGGGCATTGATTTGTCCTTTTCGTCTGCATTCCACCCTCAGACGAATGGCCAGACGGAGCGAACTAATCAGACCTTGGAAACTTATTTGAGGTGTTTTGTTTCTGCTGATCAGGATGACTGGGTTACCTTTTTGCCGCTGGCCGAGTTTGCCCTTAATAATCGGGCTAGTTCTGCTACCATGGTTTCTCCTTTCTTTTGTAATTCGGGGTTTCATCCTCGTTTTTCCTCTGGTCAGGTGGAGCCTTCTGATTGTCCTGGAGTGGACATGGTGGTGGATAGGTTGCATCAGATTTGGAGTCATGTGGTGGACAATTTGAAGTTGTCCCAGGAGAAGGCTCAGCAGTTTGCTAATCGCCGTCGTCGAGTGGGTCCTCGACTTCGTGTTGGGGACTTGGTGTGGTTGTCTTCTCGTTTTGTTCCTATGAAGGTCTCTTCTCCTAAGTTCAAGCCTCGGTTCATCGGTCCTTATAGGATCTTGGAAATTCTTAACCCTGTGTCGTTTCGTTTGGATCTCCCGGCATCGTTTGCTATTCATAATGTGTTCCATCGGTCGTTGTTGCGGAGGTATGAGGTACCTGTTGTTCCTTCGCTTGAGCCTCCTGCTCCGGTGCTGGTGGAGGGAGAATTGGAGTATGTTGTGGAGAAGATCTTGGATTCTCGTGTTTCCAGACGGAAACTCCAATATTTGGTCAAGTGGAAGGGTTATGGTCAGGAGGATAATTCTTGGGTGGTTGCCTCTGATGTTCATGCTGATGATTTGGTCCGCGCTTTTCATAGGGCTCATCCTGGTCGCCCTGGTGGTTCTCGTGAGGGTTCGGTGACCCCTCCTCAAGGGGGGGGTACTGTTGTGAGTTCTGTTTTTGGGCTCCCTCTGGTGGTTACTGATGGTACTGGGTGATTTGTGTTCTGCTGTCCACCTGTTCTATTAGGATTTGGGAGTTTCCTATTTAACCGGGCTTTCTTGTCATTTCCCCGCCGGCTATCAAGGTTATCAGAGTGTTTTGTTACCTCAGCTTCTGGCTTCAGTAATCTTCAGGAAGAGCTAAGTTTTGATTTTCTTGTTCCACGTTTTGTTTTATTTTTGTCTTGTCCAGCTTGCATATAATTGTTTCTTTGCTGCTGGTTGCTCTAGTGGGCTGTAATTGCTCCTCATGTTCCATGAGTTGGAACATGAGTTCAAGTAATTACAGGATGGTTTTTTGAAGGGTTTTTTGCTGACCGCGCAGTTTACTTTTGTATCCTCTGCTATCTAGTTTTAGCGGGCCTCATTTTGCTGAATCTGTTTTCATACTGTGTATGTGCCTTCCTCTCATTTCACCGTCATTATATGTGGGGGGCTGCTATTTCTGTGGGGTATTTCTCTGGAGGCAAGAGAGGTCTGTGTTTCTTCTAATAGGGGAAGTTAGATCTTCGGCTGGTGCGAGACGTCTAGGATCAACGTAGGCACGTTCCCCGGCTATTGTTATTTGTGTGTTCAGGTTTAGGGTCGCGGTCAGCTCAGGTTCCATCACCCTAGAGCTCGTTGGTGCTTGTCCTTTTGTGATTCCCTGCCATTGGAATCATGACAGTGGGGTTCAGCACCGCCAGCTGTTCCCCTGCTGTGTAGCTGGCAACGTGTCCTGCAAACGACATGCAGGCACCTGAACTGAAATTAAAGGGAACCAGCCCCCATCCCCCCCAGGTGTTTCTATGTATAACAGCCACCTTGTACAGCAATACTGCTGCATTTGTACAAGGTGGCTGACTTTTTCTCCTTGCCCACGTTTAATTAAACACGTACTAAATGTGTCTCATTGAGACCATTCCACTGTCCCTGAGGTGTGACTTTCCTTTCTAATGATACGCAGCACCACCCTTGGTAGCGCTTCCCGTCTTTTGACATCATTGGTGAGCTGGTTGCGCCTGTGCGTCTGCCCTGCTCGAAACAACGCCCCTCGGTGTCTTATTTTTTTGGACAGCGAGGGTGTGATTGATGGGCATGTGCAGTGCATATGTTTGCCTGTGTACACTCATCTCCTTCCGCCTTCTTCAGACTGGGTGGCCTCATGGCCGCGGCATGCGATAAGGATCAGATGAGGCCGCCCAGTCTGAAGCAGGTGTAAGGACATGTGTGAGCGGCAAACATATTTACTGCACAAGGCCACGAATCCCAGCCACGCAGTGTGAATTTTTGAAAACACACTGTGGGTCTGGGATTCATGTCCATCGCTAACCGCAACGGCCGACATGAAATGAGGTCAGAAGACAGGAAGCGCTCACAGCGCATGGCCAAGGGATAACAATAGCGCAGTCTCCTGTACAGCAAATAACAACGCTCAGGAAGCTGCGCCCATGCACCAAGGTGTTATTTTGGACACCTGTGCTGCGTCTCCTTAAAAAGACAAGTCACGCCTCCACTACTGTTTGACAGTATAATGGGCTAAATAGTGTACGTGTTTTATTCAGCGTGTGCAAGGAGCAAAATTAAGAGAGCAACCTTTGACTTGTGCAGCATTAATGCTGCACAAGGTGTGGCTCCTGTACCTTGCAACACCTGAGGGGGGGTTAAAGGTTACCTTTGAAATTGGTTCAACTAGGCTTTGGCCTACACTCTGCTCCTCTCCTTCTCCTGCTGACCCTGGGCTCTAACACCGCTAATTTTTGCCCGGAAATGCGAGCTGCACAGAGAAAAACACCAGCCAATGTGTTAGTGGGGTTCAGCACCGCCAGCTGTTCCTCTGCTGTGTAGCCGGCATCGTGTCCAGCACAAGCCACGCTGGCACAACTGACTAAAAGCTGCCACCAGTGCAGGCTTCGGCCTACACTCTGCTCCTCTCCTCCTGCTGACCCTGGGCTCTAACACCGTCAGTTTTTGCCTGGAAGTGCTAGCTGCACAGAGAAAAACACCCGCCAATGTGTTAGTGGGGTTCAGCACCGCCAGCTGTTCTCCTGCTGTGTAGCCGGCAACGTGACCTGCAAATGCCACGCAGGCACATGAACTGAAATTGAAGGGAGCCTGCACCCCACCCCCAGGTGTTTCTATGTATAACAGCCACCTTGTACAGCAGTAATGCTGCATTTGTACAAGGTGGCTGACTTTTTCTGCTTGCCCGCGTGGAACTCAACACGTACAAAATGTGTCTCTTTGAGACCATTCCACTGTCCCTGAGGTGTGACTTTCCTTTCTAATGATACGCAGCACCACCCTTGGTAGCGCTTCCTGTCTTCTGACATCATTGGTTGGCTGGCTGCGCCTGTGCGTCCGCCCTGCCTGAAACAATGCTCCTCGTTGTCTTACTTATTTTGACTGTGAGGGTGTGATTGATGGGCACGAGCAGTGCATATCTTCGCCTGTCTTAACTCATCTCCTTCCGCTTTCTTCAGACTGTGCGGCCTCATGGCCGCGGCATGCGAGAAGGGATCAGCTTTGGCCGCCCAGTCTGATGCAGGTGTAAGGACATGAGTGACAGGCGAAAAAATTTACTGCGCAAGGTCACGAATCCCAGCACCGCAGTGTGACTTTATGAAAAGGCACTGTGCGTCTGGGATTTATGGCCATCGTTAACCGCACCGGCCAACATGAAATGAGGTCATAAGACGGCCTGCACTAACAGGGTATTGCCAAGGGATAACACAAGAGCGCAGACTCCTGTACTGCAAATAACAACGCTCAGGAATCTGCGCCCAGCACCTAGGTGTAAATTTTGACACCTGTGCTGCGTCTTCTTAAAAAGACAAGTCACGCCTCCACTACTGTTTGACAGTATAATGGGATAAATAGTGTACGTGTTTTATTCAGCGTGTGCAAGGAGCAAAATTAAGAGAGCAACCTTTGACTTGTGCAGCATTAATGCTGCACAAGGTGTGGCTCTTGTACCTTGCAACACCTGAGGGGGGGTTAAAGGTTACCTTTGAAATTGGTTCAACTAGGCTTCGGCCTACACTCTGCTCTTCTCCTCCTCCTGCTGCCCCTGGGCTCTAACACCGCTAGTTTTTGCCCGGAAGTGCTAGCTGCACAGAGAAAAACACCAGCCAATGTGTTAGTGGGGTTCAGCAGCGCCAGCTGTTCCCCTGCTGTGTAGCCGGCATCGTGTCCAGCACAAGCCACGCTGGCACAACAGACCAAAAGCTGCCACCAGTGCAGGCTTCGGCCTACACTCTGCTACTCTCCTCCTCCTGCTGACCCTGGGCTCTAACACCGCTAGTTTTTGCCCGGAAATGCGAGCTGCACAGAGAAAAACACCAGCCAATGTGTTAGTGGGGTTCAGCACCGCCAGCTGTTCCCCTGCTGTGTAGCCGGCAACGTGACCTGCAAACGCCACGCAGGCACATGAACTGAAATTGAAGGGAGCCTGCCCCCCACCCCCAGGTGTTTCTATGTTTAACAGCCAACTTGTACAGCAGTACTGCTGCATTAGTACAAGGTGGCTGACTTTTTCTACTTGCCCACGTGGAACTCAACACGTACAAAATGTGCCTCATTGAGACCATTCCACTGTCCCTGAGGTGTGACTTTCCTTTCTAATGATATGCAGCACCCCCCTTTGGTAGCGCTTCGCTTCTTTTGACATCATTGGTTAGCTGGCTGCGCCTGTGCATCCGCCCTGCTCGAAACAACGCCCCTCGGTTTCTTGATTATTTTGTCAGCGAGGGTGTTGTTTATGGGCACGAGCAGTGCATATGTTCGCCTGTCGTCACTCATCTCCTTCCGCCTTCTTCAGACTGTGCAGCCTCATGGCCGCGGCATGCGAGAAGGGATCAGCAGAGGCCGCCCAATCTGAAGCAGGTGTAAGGACGTGTGTGAGCGGCGAAAATATTTACTGCTCAAGGCCACGAATCCCAGCACCGCAGTGTGACTTTATGAAAAGGCACTGTGGGTCTGGGATTTATGGCCATCGTTAACCGCACCGGCCAACATGAAATGAGGTCATAAGACGGGCAGCGCTAACAGGGCATTGCCAAGGGATAACACAAGAGCGCAGACTCCTGTACAGCAAATAACAACGCTCAGGAAGCTGCGCCAAGCACCAAGGCGTTATTTGGGACACCTGTGCTGCGTCTCCTTAAAAAGACAAGTCACGCCTCCACTACAGTTTGACTGTAGAATGGGCTAAATTGTGTACGTCTTTCATTCAGCGTGTGCAAGTAGACAAATTAATAGAGCAACCTTTGACTTGTGCAGCATTAATACTGCACAAGGTGTGTCTCTTGTACTTTGTAACACCTGAGGGGGGGTTAAAGGTTTCCTTTGAAATTGGTTCAACTAGGCTTCGACCTACACTCTGCTCCTCTCCTCCTCCTGCTGCCCCTGGGCTCTAACACCGCTAGTTTTTGCCTGGAAGTGCTAGCTGCACAGAGAAAACCACCCGCCATTGTGTCAGTGGGGTTCAGCAACGCCAGCTGTTCCCCCACTGTGTAGCCGGCAAAGTGTCCTGCAAACGCAACACAGACACAAAGCTGCCTCCAGTGCAGGCTTCGGCCTACACTCTGCTCCCCCTGCTTACCCTTTGCTCCAACACCGCTAGTTGGGGCTCTAGGAAGACAATCTTTAATAGGCAACGCATCCGGGTTCCAGCACCGCCAGCTGGTTCTCAGCAGTGTTTTTGTCACGGGTACTCCCTCGTGCCCAGCCTGGTTCCAGCACCGTCAGCTGTTTCCGGGTAGTGTCAAGCTCACTGAGATGCCTATGCTTGCCCCGTCGTGTTGCGGTCGGGTTAGCCAACTCCAGGGTGCCTCCAGTTTAGGAGCTTCCTATGTGGGCTGCATGTATTGGTAGTCAAGGCTGGTTCTGTAGTGCCAGTAGGCCAAGCTCCCCCTGTAGGACTGTTGGGGTTCGGTAACTGCGGCTGCCTTGCGGCCTAGCTGTTCTCCCCTCTCCTGTGGACCTTTTGGTCCACCACCTGGTTCCAGCACCGTCAGCTGGTTCCAGGCCGAGCCTTTGGCTTAGGTGCCTCCTCCTGGGTATCCGAGTTCCGCCAACGCCAGGCGGTCCTTGGTAGTGCTTTTAAGCGCAGGCACCTACAGCTTAGTAACCGGGTTCCAGCACCGTCAGCTGGTCCTCGGTGCCATTGGCTCTTGCACACTGGGGCAACGCATCCGGGTTCCAGCACCGCCAGCTGGTTCTTGGCAGTGTTTTTGTCACGGGTACTCCCTCGTGCCCAGCCTGGTTCCAGCACCGTCAGCTGTTTCCGGGTAGTGTCAAGCTCACTGAGATGCCTATGCTTGCCCCGTCGTGTTGCGGTCGGGTTAGCCAACTCCAGGGTGCCTCCAGTTTAGGAGCTTCCTATGTGGGCTGCATGAATTGGTAGTCAAGGCTGGTTCTGTAGTGCCAGTAGGCCAAGCTCCCCCTGTAGGACTGTTGGGGTTTGGTAACTGCGGCTGCCTTGCGGCCTAGCTGTTCTCCCCTCTCCGGTGGACCTTCTGGTCCACCACCTGGTTCCAGCACCGTCAGCTGGTTCCAGGCCGAGCCTTTGGCTTAGGTGCCTCCTCCTGGGTATCCGAGTTCCGCCAACGCCAGGCGGTCCTTGGTAGTGCTTTTAAGCGCAGGCACCTACAGCTTAGTAACCGGGTTCCAGCACCGTCAGCTGGTCCTCGGTGCCATTGGCTCTTGCACACTGGGGCAACGCATCCGGGTTCCAGCACCGCCAGCTGGTTCTTGGCAGTGTTTTTGTCACGGGTACTCCCTCGTGCCCAGCCTGGTTCCAGCACCGTCAGCTGTTTCCGGGTAGTGTCAAGCTCACTGAGACGCCTATGCTTGCCCCGTCGTGTTGCGGTCGGGTTAGCCAACTCCAGGGTGCCTCCAGTTTAGGAGCTTCCTATGTGGGCTGCATGAATTGGTAGTCAAGGCTGGTTCTGTAGTGCCAGTAGGCAAATCTCCCCCTGTAGGACTGTTGGGGTTCGGTAACTGCGGCTGCCTCGCGGCCTAGCTGTTCTCCCCTCTCCTGTGGACCTTCGGGTCCACCACCTGGTTCCAGCACCGTCAGCTGGTTCTGGGCCGAGCCTTTGGCTTAGGTGCCTCATCCTGGGTATCCGAGTTCTGCCAACGTCAGGCGGTCCTTGGTAGTGCTTTTAAGTGCAGGCACCTACAGCTTAGTAACCGGGTTCCAGCACCGTCAGCTGGTCCTCGGTGCCATTGGCTCTTGCACACTGGGGCAACGCATCCAGGTTCCAGCACCGCCAGCTGGTTCTCGGCAGTGTTTTTGTCATGGGTACTCCCTCGTGCCCAGCCTGGTTCCAGCACCGTCAGCTGTTTCCGGGTAGTGTCAAGCTCACTGAGACGCCTATGCTTGCCCCATCGTGTTGCGGTCGGGTTAGCCAACTCCAGGGTGCCTCCAGTTTAGGAGCTTCCTATGTGGGCTGCTTGAATTGGTAGTCAAGGCTGGTTCTGTAGTGCCAGTAGGCCAAGCTCCCCCTGTAGGACTGTTGGGGTTCGGTAACTGCGGCTGCCTCGCGGCCTAGCTGTTCTCCCCTCTCCTGTGGACCTTCGGGTCCACCACCTGGTTCCAGCACCGTCAGCTGGTTCCGGGCCGAGCCTTTGGCTTAGGTGCCTCCTCCTGGGTATCCGAGTTCCGCCAACGTCAGGCGGTCCTTGGTAGTGCTTTTAAGCGCGGGCACCTACAGCTTAGTAACCGGGTTCCAGCACCGTCAGCTGGTCCTCGGTCGTGCCATTGGCTCTTGCACACTGGGGCAACGCATCCGGGCTCCAGCACCGCCAGCTGGTTCTCGGCAGTGTTTTTGTCACGGGTACTCCCTCGTGCCCAGCCTGGTTCCAGCACCATCAGCTGTTTCCGGGTAGTGTCAAGCTCACTGAGACGCCTATGCTTGCCCCGTCGTGTTGCGGTCGGGTTAGCCAACTCCAGGGTGCCTCCAGTTTAGGAGCTTCCTATGTGGGCTGCATGAATTGGTAGTCAAGGCTGGTTCTGTAGTGCCAGTAGGCCAAGCTCCCCCTGTAGGACTGTTGGGGTTCGGTAACTGCGGCTGCCTTGCGGCCTAGCTGTTCTCCCCTCTCCTGTGGACCTTCGGGTCCACCACCTGGTTCCAGCACCGTCAGCTGGTTCCGGGCCGAGCCTTTGGCTTAGGTGCCTCCTCCTGGGTATCCGAGTTCCACCAACGTCAGGCGGTCCTTGGTAGTGCTTTTAAGCGCAGGCACCTACAGCTTAGTAACCGGGTTCCAGCACCGTCAGCTGGTCCTCGGTGCCATTGGCTCTTGCACACTGGGGCAACGCATCCGGGTTCCAGCACCGCCAGCTGGTTCTCGGCAGTGTTTTTGTCACGGTTACTCCCTCATGCCCAGCCTGGTTCCAGCACCGTCAGCTGTTTCCGGGTAGTGTCAAGCTCACTGAGACGCCTATGCTTGCCCCGTCGTGTTGCGGTCGGGTTAGCCAACTCCAGGGTGCCTCCAGTTTAGGAGCTTCCTATGTGGGCTGCGTGAATTGGCAGTCAAGGCTGGTTCTGTAGTGCCAGTAGGCCAAGCTCCCGCTGTAGGACTGTTGGGGTTCGGTAACTGCGGCTGCCTCGCGGCCTAGCTGTTCTCCCCTCTCCTGTGGACCTTCGGGTCCACCACCTGGTTCCAGCACCGTCAGCTGGTTCTCGGCAGTGTCTTTTGCTCTTGTACCTTCTGCTCCCCATCCTGGTTCCAGTACCGTCAGCTGGTTCCGGGCAGAGCCTTTGGCTTAGGTGCCTCCTTCTGGGTATCCAAGTTCCACCAACGTCAGGTGGTCCTTGGTAGTGCTTTCAGGCACGGGTACCTCCTGCTTAGTAACCGGGTTCCAGTAACGTGAGCTGATCCTCGGTAGTTCCATTGGCTCTTGGACCTTCGGCTACCCATCCGGGTTCCAGTACCGTCAGCTGGTTCTCGGCAGTGTCTTTTGCTCTTGTACCTTCTGCTCCCCATCCTGGTTCCAGTAACGTCAGCTGGTTCCGGGCAGAGCCTTTGGCTTAGGTGCCTCCTTCTGGGTATCCGAGTTCCGCCAACGTCAGGCGGTCCTTGGTAGTAGTGTTGAGCATTCCGATACCGCAAGTATCGGGTATCGGCCGATACTTGCGGTATCGGAATTCCGATACCGAGATCCGATATTTTTGTGATATCGGGTATCGGTATCGGAAGTGTAAAATAAAGAATTAAAATAAAAAATATTGTTATATTCACCTCTCCGGCGGCCCCTGGACATCAGCGGGAGGATCCGGCGTCCGGCACGGCTTCTTTCTTCAAAATGCGCGCCTTCAGGACCTGTGGTATGACGTCCCGGCTTCTGATTGGTCGCGTGCCGCCCATGTGACCGCCACGCGACCAATCAGAAGCCGCGACGTCATTCCTCAGCTAAAGTCCTAGAATGAGCGCCTTTTAGGACCTGAGGAATGACGTCGCGGCTTCTGATTGGTCGCGTGGCGGTCACATGGGCGGCACGCGACCAATCAGAAGCCGGGACGTCATTCCACAGGTCCTGAAGGCGCGCATTTTGAAGAAAGAAGCCGTGCCGGACGCCGGATCCTCCCGCTGATGTCCAGGGGCCGCCGGAGAGGTGAATATAACAATATTTTTTATTTTAATTCTTTATTTTACACTTTAATATGGATCCCAGGGCCTGAAGGAGAGTTTCCTCTCCTTCAGACCCTGGGATCCATGAGGATACATTCCGATACTTGATGTCCCATTGACTTGTATTGGTATCGGATATCGGTATCGGCGATATCCGATATTTTTCGGGTATCGGCCGATACTATCCGATACCGATACTTTCAAGTATCGGACGGTATCGCTCAACACTACTTGGTAGTGCTTTTTAGCACGGGTACCTCCTGCTTAGTAACCGGGTTCCAGTAACGTCAGCTGGTCCTCGGTAGTTCCATAGGCTCTTGAACCTTCGGGTAGCCATCCGAGTTCCAGTTCCATCAGCTGGTTCTTGGCATTTTCTCAGCCTTCTTGTACCTTCTGCTACATTTCCAAGTTGAAGACCCTAAAGTCGACGACCCAGAAGACCACCCCGATGACGACGACGACAGCGGAGACGACGACGACGACGGCGGAGACGACGACGGCGTAGACGACGACCCTGGAGACGACGACCCTGGAGACGACGACCCTGGAGACGACGACATGGAAGACCGAGAAGCAGAAGAACAAGAGGCTGCAGAACAAAGAGCAGAAGAATATTAAGCATAACACTTAATATCAGAGCGAAAGATATTATCTAAATTATATGCAGAAGAAGACTAAGCAGTGTATGGGTGTGAGTCCGTTCCTCCTCGTGGTGCCCCTGGATAAAGCCTGATGCTGCAGGCCAAACTGAACGCGGACAAATGTAACTTTTGTGACTGGCAGAACGGAAGGTGTAATCTTCAAACTTTTATAGATAACAACTACGGGAATGCCTGTCACAAATGAGAATATGATGAAGAAGTAGAATAGGAAGAATAATAATAGTTGAATAAAATGAATATGTAGAATAGGAAGAATAATAATAGTTGAATAAATTGAATATGAAGAATGTAATAAAAAAAAAAAAATAGGTAGAAGATGAAGAAGAAGATGAATAAGGTGAAGAAGTTGATGTCAAAGATGCTGATGATGATGATGAAGATGAAAGTGTGGGAAAAGTAAAAAAAACAAAGGGGAAGGGCGTGGAATAGTGAAACATCAATATCTGACAAAATAAAAAAAAGTTACATAGTCAATATCTTAGTCACTACGAACGTCTTTAAAAAAAAAAAAAGGCTATTCTATTTGATTGCGCTAAACCTCTATGACTTTAATGTCTCCGCCACCTCCCCAAATACATCCTGCATTATTCTTTGTTGTTTTCCTTCATGTAGAATGAACCTACAAGGAAAGAAAGGATTTATTTTAATTCCGATATTTTGGTCCCATTGACTTGCATTGGGATCGGGTATCGGTATCGGCGATATCCGATATTTTTTGAATATCGGCCGATCCTATCCGATACCGATACTTTCCGATATCGGAAGGTATCGCTCAACACTACATGTGACCCAATGGATACTTATACACCTCTTTGTTTAAGCTTGTAAATAATATTAATGTTTAAGTAGCACCAACATATTCCATAACACTTTACAATTCAAATCAGACAATGCACACAAAATAATAATTCAAATACGAGGCATGAGGGATTTGCTCAGAAAAGCTTTCATTCATTAAAGAAAACCTGTCAGCAGTATTTTGTAATGTAACGTAAATGCTTGGCTGTAATGGCAATGTAATACTGAATACATTGATACCTTCGGTGAAGAAATCCACTCTGTTGTTTTTCTTTATTCATCATTTCTGCTGTTTAGATTTGGTGCACAGGGGCTGGATTGTGCACTTGGTCTTCTCCTCCCTATTTATGATTCCCTGCCCCTCCGCTTCCTCCGGTCTTTTCAATGACTTGCCTCCTCTGTTTAAAATCTCAGCGGTGACCTGTCATTCAAGACCGGAGGCAGGTAGAGGAGCTGGGAAATCACAAAATTGTACTGACAGCTTCTCTTTAACAAAATAGAGGCGACTAATGATGAGGGAATGTGCTCGGATAACACTGTTATCCGAACATGCTCGGGTGTTATCCGAGTATCTTGGGCGTGCTTAGATAATATGTTCCAGTCCCTGAGGCTGCATATTTTGCATCTGTTAGACAGCCACAACACATGTGGGGATTGCCTACCAAACAGGCAATCTCTGCATGTGTTGCGTCTATCTAAGGCTGCCGTCACACTAGCAGTATTTGGTCAGTATTTTACATCAGTATTTGTAGCCAAAACCAGGAGTGGGTGATAAATGCAGAAGTGGAGCATATGTTTCTGTTATACTTTTCCTCTATTTGTTCCACTCCTGGTTTTGGCTTACATATACTGATGTAAAATACTGACCAAATACTGCTAGTGTGACGGCAGCCTAACAGTTGCACAACATGCAGCCGCGGGAACCAAAGCTTACTATTTGAGCACTCCCAAGATACGCGGATAGCACCCGAGCATGCTCTCATCACTAGCGGTGACCCAAAAAGTTAAAACTCCTTGTTTTGTACAATGGGCCAGTCATCTAATATGAAAAAAAAACAAGGAAGCAAACATAGCTAAGCCCATCACCATGTCAGTATATTTGTATGCACAGAAAAAAATGCATTTAAGTGAATGAAGTGTGGAGAATACTGTTTAAACAATAGATAAATAATCTGGGGGAAAAGGGATTAAATCAAGAGAAATATTAGAGAATGTGATAGACCTTATTATTAAATGGTGCAAATTCCTTTTGGCAGTGCAGGGGTAAATCTGCTCTGTTGAGAGCTCCTGAGGTGTTAAAGGGACTCTGTCACCTGAATTTGGGGGGAACAATTTTCAGCCATAGAGGCGGGGTTTTCGGGTGTTTGATTCACCCTTTCCTTACCCGCTGGCTGCATGCTGGCTGCAATATTGGATTGAAGTTCATTCTCTGTCCTCCGTAGTACATGCCTGCACAAGGCAATCTTGCCGCTCCAGATCTATGAAGCTAATGCTAACTCATGCAAGGACTTGGTAATTGAGCCCAGCTTTTATAAGGAAGAGGAGTGGCTAACTGAGCACAGCTGAATACAGGAATTTCCAACATGGCCAATTCAAACCTGTTCAATACTGTACACTGGAGAAGTGCTTCTTCTCAGTGGCGGAGTAGGAGTCACTAGATGCTGTGGTCTTCTGGCTCCGCTCTGATATGGTAACCCCGAGACACAGGATCTGTCTCAAATATAAGAAGTATTTCTCTGTGATCATGATGACAGTGGCTCATGCGCATTATAAGTTTGTGGCCATCGATGCTGGTGAATATAGCAGAACAGCGAACTCCCAAGTGATCATAAATTCACAAATTGAACAACAAATTCCGCGATATGGCATCACGCTCCCAGCCCCTCAACCTCTTTCATGGACCAGTTCTTTTTGTGATAGTATCAGATGGGGCTTTTCCTCTGATGACAAACCCATACCCATGAAAGGGACTGAATGCCCAGGAGAGGATTTTTAAATTTCGGCTGAACCAGGCTCAAAGAGTTGTGGAATTAACCTTTGGAATCATGGTAAGTCAGTGGAGCATCTTAAACACAGCTATCCAGTTGGATATTGAGACAGTTGATTATGTTATTAACCCCTTAGTGACAGAGCCAATTTGGTACTTAATGACCGAGTCAATTTTTACAATTCCGACCACTGTCACTTTATGAGGTTATAACTTTGGAACGCTTTAACGGATCCCGCTGATTCTGAGAATGTTTTTTCTTGACATATTGTACTTCATGTTAGTGGTAACATTTCTTCGATATTACTTGTGATTATTTATGAAAAAAAAACGGAAATATGATGAATTTTTTTTAAATTTTGCAATTTTCAAACTTTGTATTTTTATACCCTTAAATCAGAGAGATATGTCACGAAAAAATAGTTAATAAATAACATTTTCCACATGTCTACTTTACATCAGCACAATTTTGGAAACAAATTTTTTTTTTGTTAGGGAGTTATAAGGGTTAAAAGTTAACCAGCAATTTCTCATTTTTACAACACCATTTTTTTTTTAGGGACCACATCACATTTGAAGTCATTTTGAGGGGTCTATATGATTGAAAATAACCAAGTGTGACACCATTCTAAATATTGCACCCCTCAAGGTTCTCAAAACCACATTCAAGAAGTTAATTAACCCTTTACGTGCTTCACAGGAACTTAAACAATGTGGAAGGAAAAAATGAACATTTAACTTTTTTTTGCAAACATTTTATTTCAGAGCCATTTTATTTTATTTTCACAAGTGTAAAAACAGAAATTAAACCATAAATTTTGTTGTGCAATTTCTCATGAATACGCCAATACCACATATGTGGGGGTAAACCACTGTTTCGGCGCACCGCAGAGCTTGGAAGTGAAGGAGCGCCGTTTGACGTTTTCAATGTAGAATTGGCTGGAATTGAGATTGGATGCCATGTCACGTTTAGAGAGCCTCTGATGTGCCTAAACAGTGGACACCCCTCAAAAGTGACACCATTTTGGAAACTAGACCCCTTAAGGAACTTATCTAGATGTGTGGTGAGCACTTTGAGCCCCCAAGTGCTTCACAGAAGTTTATAACGTAGAGCCATGAAAATAAAAAATCGCATTTGTTTACACAAAAATGATATTTTTGCCAACAAATTCTTATTTTCAAAAGGGTAACAGGAGAAATTAGACCACAAAAGATGTTGTGCAATTTCTCCTGAGTACGTCGATACCCCATATGTGGGGGTAAACCACTGTTTGGGCGCACCGCAGAGCTTGGAAGAGAAGGAGTGCCGTTTTACTTTTTCAATGTAGAATTGGCTGGAATTGAGATCGGACGCCATGTTGCGTTTGGAGAGCCCTTGATGTGCCTAAACAGTGGAAACCCCCCACACGTGACACCATTTTGGAAACTAGACCCCTTAAGGAACTTATCTAGATGTGTTTTGAGCACTTTAAGCCCCTAGGTGCTTCACAGAAGTTTATATCGTAGAGCCGTGAAAATAAAAAAATCGCATTTTTTCTACAAAAATGATCATTTTGCCCCCAAATTTTTATTTTCACAAGGGTAACAGGAGAAATTAGACCACAAAAGATGTTGTGCAATTTCTCCTGAGTATGTCAATACCCCATATGTGGGGGTAAACCACTGTTTGGGCGCACCGCAGAGCTTGGAATAGAAGGAGTGCCGTTTTACTTTTTCAATGTAGAATTGGCTGGAATTGAGATCGGACACCATGTCACATTTGGAGAGCCCCTGATGTGCCTAAACAGTAGAAATCCCCCACAAGTGACCCCATTTTGGAAACCAGACCCCCCATGGAACTTATCTAGATGTGTGGTGAGAACTTTGAGTGCCCAAGTGCTTCACAGAAGTTTATAATGCAGAGTCGTGAAAATAAAAAAATATTTTTTTTTCCACAAAAAAGATTTATTAGCCCCCAAGTTTTTATTTTCACAAGGGTAACAAGACAAATTGGACACCAACAGTTGTTGTCCAATTTGTCCTGAGTATGCTGGTACCCCATATGTGGGGGTAAACCACTGTTTGGGCGCACGGCAGAGCTCGGAAGGAAGGAGCGCTGTTTTGGAATGCAGACTTTGATAGAATGGTCTGTGGGCATTATGTTGCGATTGCAGAGCCCCTGATGTACCTAAACAGTAGTAACCCCCACAAGTAACCCCATTTTGGAAACTAGACCCCCCTAGGAACTTATCTATATGTGTTGTGAGAACTTTGAATGCCCAAGTGCTTCACAGAAGTTTAGAATGCAGAGTCTTGAAAAAAAAAATATTTTTTTTCCACAAAAAGATTTTGTAGCCCCGAAGATTTTATTTTCACAAGGGTAACAGGAGAAATTGGACCCCAAAAGTTGTTGTCCAATTTACCCCGAGTACGCTGATGCGCCATATGTGGGGGTAACCCACTGTTTGGGCGCACGGCAGAGCTCAGAAGGGAGGGAGCACCATTTGACTTTATGAGCGCAAAATTGGCCCCCCTGATGTACCTAAACAGTGGAAACCCCCCAATTCTAACTCTAACCCTAACCCCAACACACCCCTAACCCTAATCCCAACCCGATCCATAATCCTAATCACAACCCTAACGATCATCACAACCCTAACCCCAAAACAACCCTAATGTCAACCCTAACCATAACCCTAATCAAAACCCTAAATCCAACACACCCCTAATCCTAATCTCAACCCTAACCTCAAACCTAACCCTAATTCCAATACACCCCTAATCCCAACCCTAACCTTAACCCTAATCCCAAACCTAACCCTAATCCCAAGCGTAACCCTAATGCCAACCCTAACCTTAAAACCAACCCTAATCCAAACCCTAACCCTAATCCCAACTCTAACACTAACTTTAGCAGCAACCATAGCCCTAACCATAAATTTAGCCCAAACCCTAAACATAGCCCTAACTTTAGCTCCAACCCTAACCCTAGCCCTAACTTTAGCCCCAACCCTAACCCTAGCCCTAAGGCTACTTTCACACTTGCATCGTTTGGCATCCGTCGCAATCCGTCGTTTTGGACAAAAAACGGATCCTGCAAATGTGCCCGCAGGATGCGTTTTTTGCTCATAGACATGTATTGCCGACGGATCGCGACGGATGGCCACACGTCGCATCCGTCGTGCACTGGATCAGTTGTGTTTTGGTGGACCGTCGGCACAAAAAAATGTTCAATGTAACTTTTTTGTACGTCGTGTCCGCCATTTCCAACCGCGCATGCGTGGCCGTAACTCTGCCCTCTCCTCCCCAGGACATAGACTGGGCAGCGGATGCATTGAAAAACTGCATCCGCTGCCCACGTTGTGCACAATTTTCACCACGTGCGTCGGTATGTCGGGCCGACACATTGCGACGGCCCCGTACCGACGCAAGTCTGAAAGAAGCCTAACCCTAAATTTAGCCCCAACTCTAACCCTATATTTAGCCCCAACCCTAACCCTAAATTTAGCCCCAACCCTAACCCTAACCCTAAATTTAGCCCCAACCCTAACCCTAATTGTAGCTTCAACTGCTTTCTCCTGCCGGTCGGCAGATGGCGACAGATGGCGGGCGCACTGCGCATGCGCCCACCATTTTGTTTCCCCATGAAGAAGCCAGCGGGCAGGAGAGGACGCAGGAGGACCCAGGGACACCGGTAAGTATAATAGGGTCCCCGAATCCCCCTATTTCTCTGTCCTCTGATGTGCAATCACATCAGAGGACAGAGAATTACACATCACTTTTTTCTTTTTTGCGACAGCCGGTAAACAGTTAATTACCAGCGATCGTAAAACAGGGGTCGGTAAAACCGACCCCCGATCATGTTCTTTGGGGTCTCGGCTACACCCGGCAGCTGAGACCCCAAAGATCCTCCCGATGCTGGCCAGTGGGCGCACTGCGCATGCGCCCGCCATTTTTTTGCCAGAAAAAGATGGTGGCACCCATCAGGAGCCACGAGGAGCACCAGGGAAGACAGGTGAGTATCGGGGGCTATCTGGGACCCCATTTCTCTGTCCTCTGATGTGCAATCACATTGGAGGACAGAGAAATTAAAAGGGAAATCACGTTTTGTTTTTTTTGCGATCGCCGGTAAATGGTTAATTACCGGCGATTGCAACTCGGGGTCGGTAAAAAAAAACCCTGAATCATGTTCTCTGGGGTCTCGGCTACCCCCGGAAACTGAGATCCCAGAGACAATCCGACTCTGGGGGGCGCTATTCACTTTTTCTACAGCTTAACGGCGCTCTGGTTTAAGTACCCTTAACTGCCGCCGTTAAAAGGTGTATCGGCGGTCGTTAAGGGGTTAAAGCTTACTGTGTTCTTCACAAATATGCCAGGGAATACAGTCCTAAAGCAGATGTGGAGACACTGCACCCAGCTTTTACTACAGTAATCACCATCGGCCCAATTTCCTTTTTGTAATTTAAAAAAAGTTAAAAATCCCAATATATATTTTTTTTTGCCTAAAATGCAAAGGAAATGTGTCATCCTTAACTTTAGGCCTTTTAGAGACCATTTACTCTTCAATGTGTTTAACTGTTAACAATAACATTAATTTTGACCGGGAGTGCCCAAACTTTTAGATGTCACTGTGTAGAGTGGGTATGGAAAGTATTCAGACGCCTTTAAAATTTTCACTCTTTGTTTCATTGCAGCCATTTGGTAAATTCAAAAAAAATCATTTTTTTCTCATCAATGTACACTCTGCACCCCATCTTGACCGAAAAAAAACAGAAATGTAGAAATTTTCGCAAATTTATTAACAAAGAAAAACTGAAATATCACATGGTCATTCGTATTCAGTCCCTTTGCTCAGTATTGAGTAAAAGCACCCTTTTGAGCTTGTACAGCCATGAATCTTCTTGGGAATGATGCAACAAGTTTTTCACTCCTGGATTTGGGGATCCTCTGCCATTCTTCCTTGCTGTTTATCTCCAGTTCTGTCAGGTTGGATGGTGAACCTTGGTGGACAGCCATTTTCAGGTCTCTCAGGATGCTCAATTGGGTTTAGGTCAGGGCTCTGCCTGGGTCAGTGAAGAATGGTCACAGAGATGTTCTGAAGCCACTCCTTTGTTATTTTAACTGTGTGCTTAAGGTCGATGTCTTGTTGGAAATTGAATGTTGTTGGACAGCCATTTTCAGGTCTCTCCAGAGATGCTCAATTGGGTTTAGGTCAGGCCTCTGATTGGGTCAGTCAAGAATGGTCACAGAGTTGTTCTCAAGTCACTCCTTTGTTATTTTAGCTGTGTGCTTAAGGTCATTGCTGGAAATTTAATCTTTGGCTAAATCTGAGGTACAGAGCACTCTGGAAGAGGTTTTCATCCAGGATATCTCTGTACTTGGACGCATTCATGTTTCCTTCAATAGCAACCAGTCGTCCTGTCCCTGCAGCTGAAAAACACCCCCATAGCATGATGCTGCCATCACCATGTTTCACTGTTGGGATTGTATTGGGCAGGTGATGAACAGTGCCTGGTTTTCTCCACACATACCGCTTAGAATTATCACTCAAAAGGTCTATCTTAATCTCATCAAACTAGAGAATGTTATTTCTCATAGTCTGGGATTCTTTCATGTGTTTTTTAGCAAACTCTGTGCAGGCTTTCATATGTCTTGCACTGAGGAGAGGCTTCAATCTGGCCATGATGCCATAAAGGCCTGACTGGTGGAGGACTGCAGTGATAGTTGACTTTGTGGAACTTTCTCCCATCTCCCTAGTGGATCTTTGGGGCTCACCCACAGTGATCTTGGGGCTCTTCTTTACCTCTCTCACCAAGGCTCTTCTCCCACGATTGCTCAGTTTGGCTGGACGGCCAGGTCTCAGAAGACATGCGGTGGTCCCAAACTTCTTCCATTTAAGGATTATGGAGGCCACTGTGCTCTTAGGAACCTTGAGTACTGAAGAAATTCTTTTGAAACCTTGGCCAGATCTGTGCTTTGCCACAATTCTGTCTCTGAGCTCTTTGACCAGTTCCTTTGACCTCATGATTCTCATTTGGTCTGATATGCACTGTGAGCTGTGAGGGCTTATATAGACAGGTGTGTGTCTTTCCAATTCAAGTTCTATCAGTTTAATTAAACACAGCTGGACTCCAATGAAGGAGTAGAACCATCTCAAGAAGGATCACAAGGAAATGGACAGCATGTGACTTAAACATGAGTGCCTGAGCAAAGGGTCTGAATACTTATGACCATGTGATATTTCAGTAGTGTTTTTTTTAATAAATATGCAAAATTTTCTACAATTCAATTTTTTTTCAGTCAAGATGGAGTGCAGAGTGTACATTAACGAGAAAAAAATGATCTTTTTTGAATTTACCAAATGGCTGCAATGAAACAAAGAGGGAAAAATTTAAAGGGGCCTGAATACTTTCCGTACCCACTGTATGATGTAATATGACCAGAAACCCAGCAAAATATTATGAAAAGTTTACTAGACTGTAAAGCGCTGCGGAATATGTTGGCGCTACATAAATAAAGATTATTATTATTACTAACAAAAAGTAGAATTTTTTAGTTAATGCATTAAATTCACCCAAAACCAGAAGCAATGACATTTTTCTAAACAATACATGAATCTAGTTTATATTATGCTTAATAATGCATGTATTATGTTTTTTTAATGCTAGTTGGACAGCAGGGTTGCAGATCACAGGACCAGTTAGTGTAAGCTTGCACTGAATCTTGTTCAGGAAAGTTTGGCATCGTTTAGTGAAATGTAACCTGGGTCTATTTTAGAAGCAACCAGATAACGTGTAGGATTTCAGCTGAGAAGGAAAACAACTGAGCATCAGCCTTCATTTGGCAAACTTTGTACCTTTGTTTTGAAACAAGATAACTCAACAAAAGAAGATTGACAGACTACCCTACCAAAACAAAGTCTGAAGCAATAAAGAAGTAGAAAGGGTCTGAAAGATGACCTGAGCGCTTGTGGAGGTGTACAGATCTAATTTCCCAATCTAGCAGTCATTTGGCAATAAAACGCCAAAAGGACACATTAATTTGTAATAGCTTGTGCTATTTCTGTACAGTAAGGACACAATGATACAAACCTATGTTTATAAAAAAAAAGCTGTACAATTTGCTTCCCACGAGCAGACTCCAAAACGGATTTATTTTTAGACATAATCTTTTTGTCTGAAGTCATTATGTTACAGGTTGACAGACTAGGAGCACATGATTTAGAAAGAAAGCATCTGGGTACAGGTTCCTATCTCAGTGCATTAAATGCAGAAACTATATTTAACCCCTTTACCCCCAAAGGTGGTTTGCATGTTAATGACCAGGCCAATTTTTACAATTCTGACCACTGTCCCTTTATGAGGTTATAACTGTGGAATGCTTCAAGGGATCCCGGTGATTCTGACAAAGTTTTCTCGTGACATATTGTACTTCATGATAGTGGTAAAATTTCTTTGATAAGACTTGCATTTATTTGTGAAAAAAATGGAAATTCTGCAAATATTTTGAATATTTCACAAATTTCCAACTTTGAATTTTCATGCCCTTAAATCACACAGATATGTCACACAAAATACTTAAGTTACATTTCCTTGGACCCTGTGTCCGTGGGCAAAACCCGCTGACATGTCCGTTTTTTAATGTCAGCACAGGCCACAAAACATCCAGCACACGTGCATACACATAACACACATGTATGTCATCCATGTGACACGCATCGACGCCAGGGAAGAAGCGTTACAGTAAGCGCTGTTCCCTGGCGCTGGGTGCTGAACATGGCTCCCATCATTCTCCCCTGCTCTGCCAGCGATCGGCACAAGCAGGGGCGAATGATTCTCCCATGCTTGTGCCGATCACAAGCAGGGGAGAAGCGCTTACTGTAACGCTTCTTCCCTGGCGCCCGTCCTTATGGTACTGATGTGGCACACACATGCCACACGTGTGCCACACGTATTACACACACAGACACTGTCATCTCCGGTACAGGAAACATCAGGATGTGTGAAAGAGGCGTTATAGCGGGTTTTTCTGTTTGGCAGCTGTCACACACTAAAATACGCTTTTTATTTAAAATAAATAGTCTTTGCATCACCATATTTTGAGAGCTATAATTTTTCTATATTTTGGTCCACAGAGTCATGTGAGGTCTTGTTTTTTGCGGGACAAGTTTATGTTTTTATTGGTACCATTTTTGTGAGGCAGAATGAATAAAAACCAGCAAATCATGAATTTCTTTTTTTTGGGAGGGGGCGTTTATACCGTTCCGTGCATGGTAAAATTGATAAAGCAGTTTTATTTTTCGGGTTAGTACAATTACAGTGATACCTCATATATATTTTTTTTATGTTTTGGCGCTTTTATACAATCAAAACTATTATATAAAAAATAATTGTTTTGCTTCGCTTTATTCTGAGAGCTATAACTTTTTTATTTTTCCTCTGATAGAGCTGATAAAGCTGTATGGGGGCTTGTGTTTTGCGGAACAAGATGAGGTTTTCAGCTGTACCATTTTTTTTTTATATCTGTCTTTTTGGTCGCATGTTATTCCAGTTTTTGTTTGGCGGTATGATGATAAAACATTGTGTTTTGCTTTGTTTTTTGTTTTTTTAATGGTGTTCACTAAAGGGATTAACTAGTGGGACAGTATTATAGGGTGGGTGATTACGGACGGGGGGATAACATATATGTCTACTTTTATTGTTTAGGTTTTTTTTCATTCAAATATTTATTTAGTGATAGAATTTTTTTATTATTATTTTTTATTATTTTTTTAAAATATTTGTACAATTATTTAAAAAAAAAATTGTAATCCAGTCTTTAGACTTTGTCCTACTATGGGACAGTCATTTTGTGCAGGCTGATAGCTTTTATAGCATGCAGATCTGCATTTTATAGAAGCGATCAGCGCTGCAGATACTGCACACTGACCTGAGAGACTTCCTGATCATCACTGCGCATGACAGGAAGTCTCTCAGCTCTGGAGACTCGGATGTCGTCATGATGACATCTGGTCTCCATGGCAGTGATCGGGACCCCGCGGCCTGCCGCCGGGGTTTCCAATCCAAAGGAAGAGGGGCTGTCAGCCCCTTTGTAGGATCCGGAATGCTGGAATCATATTTTATCGCAGTGTTTTGGGGGTTAAAGTTCCGGAAGCGGTCTGTGAGAATCAGCTGACACCCAGCCACGATCAGCCACACACCACCCGTGTGTGCGGCCGATTGGCTACGATGTACTATCAAGTCCATGGCCATATGGGCCCAGGGCACATGGACGGGATCGTACATCTAATGTCAGAAATTGGTTAATCTTGATATTAATTGGAGTTCGCCAGTGTTTTAACTTATGGAAACCATGCTCATATACCTCTAAATGTATCGAGAACCTGCCCCTTCTGTTTGACTCCTATTTATTGTGGCATGTGAGGAGTTAAATTATTTCAAACTGAGCAATCTACTATCCCACTTGTTAACATGGCAGCCCTGCAGTTAAGCATGTTGAAGATGAAATGATCTCTAAAGGGCATAAAGATAAAGATGATACATTTCCATTGTATTTTAGGCAAAAAAAAAATATGTTCTTATTTTACATTTCAAAAATTACAAAAAGGAAAATGGGCCAATGCAAAAGTTTGGAAACCCAATGTACCACAACTCCAGAGCCTGCTAAATCTTTCTGAAGGTCTTTTGCAGTCAAGTGGGGGTTCTGATCTGCCTCTTTAACAATCCTACGAGCAGCTGTAAGTGAAATTTTAGCCTATTGTGCCCTAAATAGTAACACGGAGGACCGTGAAAGACTAAGAACTAATAAGGTAAAAGTAGGATCCTCCAAATGCAAAATAGTGTCTAAAAAGTATTGGTTGCTATTTAACAATTATTTTAAAATCAGACAAACTTAAAAAAGGAGATGGCAACACATACAAACAGAAAACGAAAAATACACTGTGCAGAGGTTATATTAAGAATCATTCCATTTATAGGGATTTATACATATAGAACCTGTAAACTCGTAAATACCTAATATTGATTATGGAAATATATGCTGCAGTCCTAATCACACTAATAATGCAATATACATCATATTGAACACTCAAGACTGTAAGGGTTAGTATGCAATAAACAAAGTGCTGAGTTCTTAATACATATACATGGTGCTGGAAGGTGCTGGAGACTGCTCCAGGTGTGTAGTGCAGACCAGACGGCTTGGATATTAGAAATAGGGCTGTAATAGCATGATTCCAAACCATCTGTTAGTAGACAGACCAGGGGTAGTGAAACAAATATGGTTTACTAAGCATATACCTAAGCAACACTGAGTATAGGCATACAGACAGGCATATTTACCAGAGCTCCAACCTGCAAGAGTGGACCCCTTTAACATGTGTTTCGGCAGTTCTTCCTCAGAAGGGGTGCATTTACAGGTTTGGTAGTAGGGCAAATCCCTCTCTCCACTCCAAGTTTTTGGAAGTGTCTCTATGGCCATGATTCAATTTAAGTCTCACAGTTTGACCTTGGGTGTGTCAGTCTTGGACTTTGCAAGTTGCAGAGCAGGAGGCTCTGTGCAACCCAGGCCTGTGTGGAGCTAACACAGAGCCAGGGACTTCAAAGCGGATGATACACCCAAAACACATGGCGGTGCCATTGGTTTTGAACACGTACTGTATTTGTGCAAGCCCGGCTACGATGTGGTGGATATCACTCCTGTTATGTGAGTCTGAGAATAAAGACACTTTTTATGTTGAACTTTCTGTGGTCACTGCCTATCGTTCGCACTGCATCAACAGTGCTGCACTACAATATGTATATCCTTATACACACAAATCTGCACAGTACACATATCCATATAAGTTTATACACTGCTCAAAAAAATAAAGGAAACACTTAAACAGCAGAATATAACTCCAAGTAAATCAAACTCTTGTGAAATCAAGCTGTCCACTTAGGAACAGCACTGTTTGACAATCAATTTCACATGCTTTTGTGCAAATGGAATAGACAACAGATGGAAATTTTTGGCAATTATCAAGACACACTCAATAAAGGAGTGGTTCTGCAGATGGGGACCACAGACCACATCTAAGTACCAATGCATTCTGGCTGATGTTTTGGTCACTTTTGAATGTTGGTTGTGCTTTCACACTTGCGGTAGCATGAGACGGAGTCTACAACCCACACAAGTGGCTCAAGTGGTGCAGCTCATCGAGGATGGCACATCAATGCGAGCTGTGGCAAGAAGGTTTGCTGTGTCTGTCAGCATAGTGTCCAGAGGCTGGAGGTGCTACCAGGAGACAGGCCAGTACACCAGTAGACGTGGAGGGGGCCGTAGGAGGGCAACAACCCAGCAGCATGACCGCTACCTCAGTCTTTGTGCAAGGAGGAACAGGAAGAGCACTGCCAGAGCCCTGCAAGATGACCTCCAGCAGGCCACAAATGTGCATGTGTCTGCACAAATGGTTAGAAACCGACTCCATGAGGATGGTCTGCATGCCCGACGTCCACAGATGGGGTTGTGCTCACAGCCCCACACCGTGCAGGACACTTGACATTTGCCACAGAACACCAGGATTGGCAAATTTGCCACTGGCGCCCTGTGATCTTCACAGATGAAAGTAGGTTCACACTGAGCACATGTGACAGATGTGACAGAGTCTGGAGATGCCATGGAGAGCTATCTGCTGCCTGCAACATTCTTCAGCATGACCGGTTTGGCAGTGGGTCAGTAATGGTGTGGGGGGGCATTTCTTTGGAGGGCCGCACAGCCCTCCATGTGCTCACCAGAGGTAGCCTGACTGCCATTAGGTACGTGATGAGATCCTCAGCCCCCTTGTGAGACCATATGCTGATGCGGCTGGCCTTGGGTTACTCCTAATGCAGGACAATGCCAGACCTCATGTGGCTGGAGTGTGTCAGCAGTTCCTGTAAGATGAAGGCGTTGAAGCTATGGACTGGCCAGCCTGTTCCCCAGACCTGAATCTGATTGAACACATCTGGAACATCATGTCTCACACCATCCACCAACATCACGTTGCACCACAAACTGTCCAGGAGTTGGCAGATGCTTCAGTCCAGGTCTGGGAGGAGATCCCTCAGGAGACCATCCACCGCCTCATCAGGAGCATGCCCAGGCATTGTAGGCATGTCATACCAGCACATGGAGGCCACATACACATTACTTAGCATCATTTGCTTGTTTTGAGGCATTTCTACTGAAGTTGGATCAGCCTGTAATTTGATTTTCCACTTTGATTTTGAGTATCGTTCCAAATCCAGGTCTCCGTAAGATATTAATTTTGATTTACATTGATATTTTTTATGTTTTATTGTTCTCAACGCTTTGCACTATGTAGTGAATAAAGATTTACAAGTGGAATATTTTATTCAGTGATATCTAGGATGTAGTATTTTAGTGTTCCCTTTATTATTTTGAGCAGTGTATATTGTAGGAAATGCTATTCATTTGCGTGTGTCGAAGGAAATATAGGAAATGTTTTGTAAACGTCCATGTTGGATTATTGCTGCTTCATAAACCATTCATAAGTAGTGTTGAGCATTCCGATACCGAAAGTATCGGGTATCGGCTGATACTTGCGGTATCGGAATTCCGATACCGAATTCCGATACTTCCCGCGTATCGGATACCGGAATCGGAAGTTCCCGAAATTCAAACAGCACGCAGCAGCCAATGAGGAATGAATTGAAGTGTGGGCATATCCTGTTTAGCATGGTGGGCATGTAACTACTGGCAAGGCTGTGATTGGATGCTGAAATGATGTCACTCAGCACTATAAAAAAACGCTGCCGCCATTTTGCGCTCACTCTGCTGTGATTTCAGTTAGGGACAGGACGCTGTGTTCTAACTGAGGGCCAGTTGAGATAGCTGATTGCTTTATTTTCCTTTCCAAAGGCTAATTTAGCAAAACGCTGTGTGTTCTTCACTGTTCACCTTGCTCTTGCCTTGCAGCGCTGTTTTAACAGCGTTCTGCAAGGTCTCTGTGTGTGTGTGTGTGTGTGTGCAGCTCACTCTGTAGTCTGTGTGCAGCCATATACCCGGTTGTATTCAGCTTAGGGGGTTCACACTGCCTCACACAGTTGTCCTTTTTTGCTCATAGTGCAGCCTGCTGCACATTTTTTCTCAAATTTCCTATTAGTGTTTTTCCACCCGTCTCCAGCTAAATTGTGGAAAAACACTACATAGGATAACCTAGAGGGGGGTTTTTGGGCCTTGCAGCGCCGTTTACGGCTGTCTGCACGGTCTCGGTGTGAGCGCAGCTCGCCCTGTAGTCTGTGTGCAGCCATAGCCGGTTGGATTCAGCTCAGGGTTCGTTACTGCCTCATACCTTGAAAAAAATTTTCCTTTTTTTCAAATAGAGCAGCCTGTTTAAAATTTAAAAAAAAATTTCCTATTAGTGTTTTTCCACCTGTCTCCAGCTAAATAGTGGAAAAACACTACATAGGATAACCTAGAGGGGAGTTTTTGGGCCTTGCAGCGCCGTTTACGGCTGTCTGCACGGTCTCGGTGTGAGCGCAGCTCGCCCTGTAGTCTGTGTGCAGCCATAGCCGGTTGGATTCAGCTCAGGGTTCGTTACTGCCTCATACCTTGAAAAAAATTTTCCTTTTTTTCAAATTGAGCAGCCTGTTTAAAATTTAAAAAAAATTTTCCTATTGGTGTTTTTCCACCCGTCTCCAGCTAAATAGTGGAAAAACACTACATAGGATAACCTAGAGGAGGGTTTTTGGGCCTTGCAGCGCCGTTTACGGCTGTCTGCACGGTCTCGGTGTGAGCGCAGCTCACCCTGTAGTCTGTGTGCAGCCATAGCCGGTTGGATTCAGCTCAGGGTTCGTTACTGCCTCATACCTTGAAAAAAATTTTCCTTTTTTTCAAATAGAGCAGCCTGTTTAAAATTAAAAAAAAAATTTCCCATTAGTGTTTTTCCACCCGTCTCCAGCTAAATAGTGGAAAAACACTACATAGGATAACCTAGAGGAGGGTTTTTGGGCCTTGCAGCGCCGTTTACGGCTGTCTGCACGGACTTGGTGTGAGCGCAGCTCACCCTGTAGTCTGTGTGCAGCCATAGCCGGTTGGATTCAGCTCAGGGTTCGTTACTGCCTCATATCTTGAAAAAAATTTTCCTTTTTTTCAAATAGAGCAGCCTGTATAAAATTTAAAAAAAAATTTCCTATTGGTGTTTTTCCACCCGTCTCCAGCTAAATAGTGGAAAAACACTACATAGGATAACCTAGAGGAGGGTTTTTGGGCCTTGCAGCGCCGTTTACGGCTGTCTGCACGGTCTCGGTGTGAGCGCAGCTCGCCCTGTAGTCTGTGTGCAGCCATAGCCGGTTGGATTCAGCTCAGGGTTCGTTACTGCCTCATATCTTGAAAAAAATGTTCCTTTTTTTCAAATAGAGCAGCCTGTTTAAAATTTAAAAAAAAAATTCCTATTAGTGTTTTTCCACCCGTCTCCAGCTAAATAGTAGAAAACCACTACATAGGATAACCTAGAGGAGGGTTTTTGGGCCTTGCAGCGCCGTTTACGGCTGTCTGCACGGTCCCCGTGTGAGTTAAACTTGCTCTGTAGTCCGATTTGCAGAAAAAAAAAAAAGTAAAGTTCACCAAACACCACTTAACACTTGTGTAGGCCACATTTGAAAAATAATAAAGTTTAGTCCACACTTTACAACATTAGTGTTTCTTACACCTGTTAGGAGGAGCATTTCAGGAATAAGCACACTAAGGCCTTAGTACTTTTCTGCTTATCTTTATCTGTCAACCAAGATGAAGAGGGCAGGGAGTAAGGCACGTGGGCGTGGGCGTGGGCGCGGAGCAGGGAGAGGACGTGGTGATTCTGTGCCTGCTGCGGCCACCGGTGACTCGTCGTCACTCAGTTTCAGCAGGGAACAGTCCTTCATGCGCAGCTTTGTCGGAGAGCGCCGTGCACCGCTGCTGCGTGAAGATCAAATTGAAGCCGTTGTCGGGTGGATGTCAGCTAACACCTCGGCATCGACTTCAGTTAGTGCCACATCCTCTCAGGCACAGAGCACTGGAGAGCAGCCATCTGTCTCTTCACCACCTGCCAAATTGGCCAGGCAGTCAGAGAGCCCAGGACAGGAGCCGTCTCTACTTCTGTTCTCTGAATCTCTTGGCTTGGAAACAGGGGGCCAGCCAAGCAGCATTGGAGAAATGGAAGAAGAGGCAGTGTGCAGTGATGCCCAACAGCTTTGTCTCTCTGACTCTGAAGAGGCTGGTGGGCCAGTGCCTGCGGTGACCACAGCGCAGTACGCATCTGATGATGAAACTCACGTGCCGCTTTCTGGTGCGTACTGTGCTGCCGAGACTACCCAGGAGGAGCAGTTGGTGGCAGAGGGTAGTGGAGATGATGAGGTCCTTGACCCATCGTGGCATGAGGAACAGGAAGATGGTGGGAGCAGCTCAGAGGAAGAGATTCCCCTTACGGGCCAAAGAGGGAGAGGGAGGGGGAAGACTGCGGAGCCTGTAGCCTCCATTTTTGCACCCGTTAGGAGCCTGTCTCTTTCCAAAGCCAAAAAGGGCGCTCCCAAGACTTGCAGTGCCTGGTCCTTTTTTGACACAGTTGCAGATGACATTTGTTTTGTCAAATGCAAGCTGTGTCATCAGAAAGTCAAAAGAGGTAAAAGTGTCAGCAACCTCAATACCACAAATATGTGGAAACATGTGCGGACCAGGCACGCGGTGGAGTTACAGAAACACAGTGAAGACGTAGGCCAACCAACAGCGGCAGCTACCACCTCTTCATCTCGTGTTGCCTCTTCCTCCACTGTTGTCCAGAGACCTAGTGTAATTCCACCCACAGCACCACCTTCCCAGTCATCCTCACACTCCCAGTCTACTCTACAGCCATCGGTAGTACAGGCATGGGAGAAAAGGCGGGCATTCTCGGCCAACCACCCCCGAGCACAGGCTCTGAATGCAGGCATTGCCAAACTGTTGTCCCTGGAAATGCTCTCATTCAGGCTGGTGGAGACTGACAGCTTCCGTGACTTGATGGCATTGGCAGTCCCACAGTACAAGGTGCCCAGCCGCTTTTACTTCAGCAGGCAAGCTGTCCCTGCCCTGCACAGGCATGTTGAGGGAAACATAAAACATGCGCTACTGAACGCCGTCAGTAGCAAGGTCCACCTCACCACCGATGCGTGGACCAGTCAGCATGGACAGGGGCGATACGTTTCCCTCACTGCCCATTGGGTTAATGTTGTTGAGCCAGGTACAGATCGTGCGAGTGGCGCAGGACGTGTCCTGCCCACTCCAAGGATTGCAGGAATCCAGTCTGTACGCATTGACTCCTCCTCATACACAAGTTCCTCAGAATCATCTCTGCAGGAGCCGTCACAGTCCACCTCCCGTGAACGTTTACCTATGACCGACATGAGCATAGCCGTGGCCAAACGTCAGCAGGCCGTCTTGAAACTAGTTTCATTGGGGAATCGAAGCCACACAGCGCAGGAGCTCTGGAATGCCATCAAGCAGGAGAGCGATGTGTGGTTACTGCCAGCGAATCTCCAGCCAGGCATGGCAGTGTGTGACAATGGCCGAAATCTGGTGGCAGCTTTGGCCCTTGGCAACCTCACTCACATCCCATGTCTGGCACATGTGCTCAATTTGGTTGTGCAGAGTTTTCTGAGGGACTATCCGGATCTTGATGCACTGCTGCACAAGGTCCGCCTAGAGTGTGCTCACTTGCGGCGTTCCAGCTTGGCAAGATCCCGCATTGCTGCTCTGCAGCGCCGATTCCGCCTTCCGGAACACCGCATCATATGTGACCTACCTACCAGGTGGAATTCCACGTTACATATGTTGGAGCGGTTGTGTGAGCAGCAGCAAGCAGTTATGGAGTACCAGCTGCATCAGGCGCAAAGAAGTCGCAGTCAGCGCCGATCAGACTTCACAACCACAGAGTGGGCCACTATGAAGGACGTCTGCCAGGTTTTGCGTCCTTTTGATTATTTCACGCGGATGGCAAGTGCAGATGATGCACTAGTCAGCATGACTGTCCCCCTTATCTGCCTGCTTCAGCAAACTTTGCAAGGGTTAAGGGATGATGTTGTGGAAGTGGTGGAGGATGAGGAGTCACCTTTTCCATCAGCTTCTGGAGAGTCAGCGCCACGTGGTTCCTCACAAAGGGGTACGCAGGGGCCACTTTGTGAGAAGAATGAGGAGGAGTCAATGGAGGAGGAAGAGCTCCGTCCAGAGGAGGGAGCGACACAATTGTCCAGTGGTCAGTGTGTACAGCGAGGGTGGGGTGATGACGAGCGGGCAGAGATCATGTCTCAAGCAGGGGACAGCGTTTCTGGGCCAGTTGGCACTCTGCAGCACATGGTGGATTTCATGCTGCAGTGCCTGAGAAACGACCGCCGCATCGACCACATTCTCAACATGCCTGATTATTGGGTGTTCACCCTCCTCGATCCTCGCTACCGGGACAACGTCCAAAACCTCATCCCAGCGTTGACCCGGGAGCGTAAAATGCGGGAGTACCACGACACACTGGTGAATTCCATCATCTTCTCCAGTCCAACTGAGAGGAGTGCTGCTAGTGCTTTACAAAGCAGCTCAGTGCGTCGAGGCAGTGGGGGAGGCTCTGCCCAAAGAGGGAGCAGAAGCAGTGCCTCTGCCCAAGGCAAGCCCAGTATGGCACAACTGTGGCAAACTTTTGTGTGCCCGCCCCAAATGTCTACACCATCACCGGCGGCTCCAGTCAGCAGGAGGCAACGGTTCCGTCAGATGGTGACAGACTACATGGCTTGCCCTCTTACTGTACTCCCAGACGGCTCTTCCCCGTTCAAGTTTTGGGTCTCTAAGCTGGATACATGGCCAGAGCTAAGCCAGTATGCATTGGAGGTGCTGGCTTGCCCTGCGGCTAGTGTCTTATCGGAACGTGTCTTTAGTGCCGCAGGTGGTGTACTAACAGACCGTCGCATGCGACTATCCTCCGATAACGTTGACCGGCTTACTTTCCTGAAAATGAACCAGGCCTGGATCTCGCAGGAATTTGCCACTCCTCTGCCTGATTAAGTAATTGGGTGTCATCCAGGTCTCCTGCTGTGTTCATCTTTCTACCACCTGAACTGCTATTCCTGGGCTCCAACACCGCCAGTTGCGGCTCAGAAGTGCAGGCTGCACAGTAAAAACATACGACCCAGTGTTATTGGGTTTCAGTAACGTCAGCTGATCCCCAGCTGTGTAGCCGGCAATGTGTCCTGCGACCGCCACGCTGGCACAACATCCTAAATGGAAGGGAACCTGTGTCCCCCCCCCCGTCGTTTGTTACTGAAAGAGCCACCTTGTGCAGCAGTAATGCTGCACAAGGAAAAGGTAGCTCTTTTAGTTTAGCTCCTTGCACACGCAGAACTTAACACTTATAAAATGTGTTCACTGATACCGTTATACTGTCCCAGAGCTGGGACTTTCCTTCATAATGTGACGCAGCACAGCCATCATTCCTACCCCCTTGCTGCCATGCGCTGCCTCCTCAGCGTTGTTTTAAGCTGTCACGGTGCCTGCGCTGTTCTGTTATCCCTTGGCCATGCCCTATTTGCGCTGCCTGTCTTCTGACATAATTTGGTGTCAGGCTGGCTGCGCCTGTGCGGCCGCGCTGCCCGAGATCCCGCCTCGCAGTGTCTTCTGATTGAATCACACTGCGGGCCTGGGATCCATGGGCATGCGCAGTGCATATCTTCCCCTCGGGCTCTCGCTCATCTCCCTCCGCCTTCTTTAGACTGTGCGCCGTCAGCTGATCCCTAATAGCATGCCACGGCCGTGACACCGCACAGTCTGAAGAAGAGGGAAAGAGGGGAGTGAGAGTCGAGGATATGCACTGTGCATGCCCATGGATCCAAGGCCCGCAGTGGAATTACGTTAGATGACACTGCGAGGTGGGATCTGGAGCAGCGTGGACGCACAGGCACTGACAGCCTGACACCAAATTATGTCAGAAGACAGGCAGCGCTAATTGGGCATGTCCAAGGGATAACAGAACAGCGCAGGCTCCGTGACAGCTTAAAACAACGCTGAGGAGGCAGCGCACGGCACCAAGGGGATAGGAATGACAGCTGTGCTGCGCCCCATTACGAAGGAAATTCGCACCTCCGGGACGGTTTAACGGTATAAGGGGACACATTTTTAGTGTTTACTTCTGTGTTTGCAAGGAGCATAATTAAAAGAACAACCTTTTCCTTTTGCATCTTGCTGCACAAGATGGCTCTTTCAGCTACAAACGTCTTGGGGGGGGGGTTAAAGGTTCCCTTTCAACTTGCTCCAATCAGGCTTCGGCCTACACTCTGTTCCTCTGCTCCTCCTGCTGTCCCTGGGCTCTAACACCGCCAGTTGGTGCCTGGAAGTGCTGTCTGCACAGTCAACAGTCGCTCCTCTGTTATTGGGGTTCAGTAACGTCAGCTGATCCCCAGCTGTGTGTGCGGCAATACCTCCAATCTGCTCCTCCTGCTGTCCCTGGGCTCTAACACCGCCAGTTGGTGCCTGGAAGTGCTGTCTGCACAGTCAACAGTCCCTCCTCTGTTATTGGGGTTCAGTAACGTCAGCTGATCCCCAGCTGTGTGTGCGGCAATTCCTCCAATCTGCTCCTCCTGCTCTCCCTGGGCTCTAACACCGCCAGTTGGTGCCTGGAAGTGCTGTCTGCACAGTCAACAGTCCCTCCTCTGTTATTGGGGTTCAGTAACGTCAGCTGATCCCCAGCTGTGTGTGCGGCAATTCCTCCAATCTGCTCCTCCTGCTCTTCCTGGGCTCTAACACCGCCAGTTGGTGCCTGGAAGTGCTGTCTGCACAGTCAACAGTCCCTCCTCTGTTATTGGGGTTCAGTAACGTCAGCTGATCCCCAGCTGTGTGTGCGGCAATTCCTCCAATCTGCTCCTCCTGCTCTCCCTGGGCTCTAACACCGCCAGTTGGTGCCTGGAAGTGCTGTCTGCACAGTCAACAGTCCCTCCTCTGTTATTGGGGTTCAGTAACGTCAGCTGATCCCCAGCTTTGTGTGCGGCAATACCTCCAATCTGCTCCTCCTGCTCTCCCTGGGCTCTAACACCGCCAGTTGGTGCCTGGAAGTGCTGTCTGCACAGTCAACAGTCGCTCCTCTGTTATTGGGGTTCAGTAACGTCAGCTGATCCCCAGCTGTGTATCCGGCAACGTGTCATGCGACCGCCACGCTGGCACAACTAAAATGTAAGGGGACCTGTCCCCCCCCCCTAGGCGTTTGTTACTGAAAGAGCCACCTTGTGCAGCACTAATACTGCACAAGGAAAAGGTCGCTCTTGAAAGTATGCTCCTTGCAAACGCTGAAGTACACACTCATGTAATGTGTCCCCTCACACCGTCCAACCGTCCTGGAGGTGGGACTTTCCTTTGTAATGTGACGCAGCACAGCCGTCATTGCTACCCCCTTGGCATCGTGCGCTGGCTCCTTAACGTTGTTTGATTCCTTCATGGACCCTGCACTGTTATGTTATCCCTTGGCCATGCACAGTTTGCGCTGCCCGTCCTCTGACATCATTTGTTGTCGTCCTGGCTGCGCCTGTGCGTCCACGCTGCCCGAAATCCCACCTCGCAGTGTTGTCTAATGTGATCCCACAGTGGGCCTGGTATCCATGGCCATGCGCAGTGCATATACTAGCCTCTCACTCCCCTTCTTCACGCTTCTTCAGACTAGGCGGCGTCAGCTGATCCCTTATAGCATGCCACGGCCGTGACGCCGCACAGTCTGAAGAAGCAGGAAGGAGGTGAGTGAGAGGCGATGATATGCACTGCGCATGCCCATGGATCCCTGGCACGCAGTGGGATTACATTAGATGACACTGCAAGGTTGGATCTCGGGCAGCTTGGACGCACAGGCACTGCCAGCCTGACACCTAAATGATGTCAGAAGACGGGCACCGCTAACTGTGCATGGCCAAGGGATAACATTACAGAGCGGGCTCCGTGACAGAACCAAACAACGTTGAGGAGGTGGCGCACGGCACCAAGGGGGTTGGAATGACGGCTGTGCTGTGTCACATTACAAAGGAAAGTCCCACTTCCGGGACGGTTTGACGGTATGAGGGGACACATTATATGAGTGTGTACTTCAGCGTTTGCAAGGAGCATAATTTTAGGAGCCACCATTTTCCATGTGCAGTATTACTGCTGTACAAGATGGCTCTTTCAGCATCAAATGCCTGGGGGGGGGGGTTAAAGGTTCCCTTTCAACTTGCTCCACTGCAGGCTTCAGCCTACACTCTGCTCCTCTTTGATTCCGTGGGTTTCAACACTGTCAGTTGCCACCTGGAAGTGTTGTCTACACAGAAAAAAACACTAGCTGATGTGTCAGTGGGGTTCAGCACCGCCAGCTGTTCCCCTGCTGTGTAGTCGGCAACGTGTCCAGCACAAGCCACGCTGGCACAACAGACCAAAAGCTGCCACCAGTGCAGGCTTCGGCCTACACTCTGCTCCTCTCCTCCTCCTGCTGACCCTGGGCTATAACACCGCCAGTTGTAGCCTGGAAGTGCTAGCTGCACAGAGAAAAACACCCGCCAATGTGTCAGTGGGGTTCAGCACCGCCAGCTGTTCCCCTGCTGTGTAGCCGGCAACGTGACCTGCAAACGCCACGCAGGCACATGAACTGAAATTGAAGGAAGCCTGCCCCCCACCCCCAGTTGTTTCTATGTATAACAGCCACCTTGTACAGCAGTAATGCTGCATTTGTACAAGGTGGCTGACTTTTACTCCTTGCCCACGTGGAACTCAACACGTACAAAATGTGTCTCAGTAGAGACCATTACATTGTCCCTGAGGTGTGACTTTCCTTTTCAATGACACGCAGCACCCCCCTTGGTAGCGCTGCCCGTCTTCTGACATCATTGGTTGGCTGGCTGTGCCTGTGCATCCGCCCTGCCCAACACAACGCCCCTCGTTGTCTCATTTATTTTGACAGCGAGGGTGTGCTTGATGGGCACAAGCAGTGCATATATTCGCCTGTCTTCACTCCCCTCCTTCCGCCTTCTTCAGACTATGCGGCCTCATGGCCGCGGCATGCGATAAGGGATCAGCTGAGGCCGCACAGTCTGAAGCAGGTGTAAGGACATGAGTGAGCGGCGAACATATTTACTGCACAAGGCCATGAATTCCAGACCCGCAGTGTGAATGTTAGAAATCACACTGTGGGTGTGGGATTCATGGCCATCGCTAACCGCACCGGCCAACATGAAATGAGGTCAGAAGACGGGCAGCGCTCACAGGGCATTGCCAAGGGATAACACAAGAGCGCAGACTCCTGTACAGCAAATAACAACGCTCAGGAAGCAGCGCCCAGCACAAAGGCGTTATTTTTCGACACCTGTGCTGCGTGTCATTAAAAAGACAAGTCACGCCTCCACTACAGTTCTACTGTACACTGGGCTAAATTGTGTACGTGTTTTATTCAGCGTGTGCAATGAGAAAAATTCATAGAGCAACCATTGACTTGTGCAGCATTAATGCTGTACAAGGTGTGGCTCTTGTACTTTGTAACAGCTGAGGGGGGGGGGTAAAGGTGACCTTTGAAATTGGTTCTACTAGGCTTCGGCCTTCACTCTGCTCCTCCTGCTGACCCTGGGCTCTAACACCGCCAGTTTGAGCCCGGACATGCTAGCTGCACAGAGAAAAACACCAGCCAATGTGTTAGTGGGGTTCAGGAGCGTCAGCTGTTCCCCTGCTGTGTAGCCGGCATCGTGTCCAGCACAAGTCACGCTGGCACAACAGACCAAAAGCTGCCACCAGTGCAGGCTTCGGCCTACACTCTGCTCCTCTCCTCCTCCTGCTGACCCTGGGCTCTAACACCGCCAGTTTTTGCCCGGACATGCTAGCTGCACAGAGAAAAACACCAACCAATGTGTTAGTGGGGTTCAGCAGCGTCAGCTGTTCCCCTGTTGTGTAGCCGGCATCGTGTCCAGCACAAGCCACGCTGGCACAACAGACCAAAAGCTGCCACCAGTGCAGGCTTCGGCCTACACTCTGCTCCTCTCCTCCTCCTGCTGACCCTGGGCTCTAACACCGCCAGTTTTTGCCCGGACATGCTAGCTGCACAGAGAAAAACACCCGCCAATGTGTTAGTGGGGTTCAGCACCGCCAGCTGTTCCCCTGCTGTGTAGCTGGCAATGTGACCTGCAAACGCCACGCAGGCACCTGAACTGAAATTAAAGGGACCCTGGCCCCCACCCCCAGGTGTTTTTATGTATAACAGCCACCTTGTACAGCAGTAATGCTGCATTTGTACAAGGTGGCTGACTTTTACTCCTTGCCCACGTGGAACTCAACACGTACAAAATGTGTCTCAGTAGAGACCATTACATTGTCCCTGAGGTGTGACTTTCCTTTTCAATGACACGCAGCACCCCCCTTGGTAGCGCTGCCCGTCTTCTGACATCATTGGTTGGCTGGCTGTGCCTGTGCGTCCGCCCTGGCCAACACAACGCCCCTCGTTGTCTCATTTATTTTGACAGCGAGGGTGTGATTGATGGGCATGTGCACTGCATATGTTCGCCTGTCTTAACTCATCTCCTTCCGCCTTCTTCAGACTGTGCGGCCTCATGGTCGCGGCATGCGATAAGGGATCAGCTGAGGCCGCACAGTCTGAGGCAGGTGTAAGGACATGAGTGAGCGGCGAACATATTTAATGCACAAGGCCAGGAATTCCAGACCCGCAGTGTGAATGTTAGAAATCACACTGTGGGTGTGGGATTCATGGCCATCGCTAACCGCACCGGCCAACATGAAATGAGGTCAGAAGATTTGCAGCGCTCACAGTCACAGGGCGTTGCCAAGGGATAACACAAGAGCGCAGACTCCTGTACAGCAAATAACAACGCTCAGGAAGCAGCGCCCAGCACAAAGGCGTTATTTTTCGACACCTGTGCTGCGTGTCATTAAGAAGACAAGTCACGCCTACAATACAGTTCTACTGTACAAAGGGCAAAATAGTGTACGTCTTTCATTCTGCGTGTGCAATGAGCAAAATGTAAAGAGCAACCTTTCACTTGTGTAGCATTACTGTTGCACAAGATGTGGCTCTTCTAAATTTAAACACCTGAGGGTGGGTTAAAGGTGACCTTTGAAATTGGTTCAATTAGGCTGCGGCCTACACTCTGCTCCTCTCCTCCTCCTGCTGACCCTGGGCTCTAACACCGCCAGTTGGGGCCCGGACGTGCTAGCTGCACAGAGAAAGACACCAGCCAATGTGTCAGTGGGGTTCAGCTACGCCAGCTGTTCCCCCGCTGTGTAGCCAGCAACGTGTCCTGCAAACGCAACGCAGACACAAAGCTGCCTCCAGTGCAGGCTTCGGCCTACACTCTGCTCCCCCTGCTTACCCTTTGCTCCAACACCGCTAGTTGTGGCTTTAGGAAGACAATCTTGAATAGGCAACGCATCCGGGTTCCAGCACCGTCAGCTGGTTCTCGGTCGTGCCATTGGCTCTTGCAAACTGGGGCAACGCATCTGGGTTCCAGCACCGCCAGCTGGTTCTCGGCAGTGTTTTTGTCACAGGTACTCCCTCGTGCCAAACTGGTTCCAGCACCGTCAGCTGTTTCCGGGTAGTGTCAAGCTCACTGAGACGCCTATGCTTGCCCCGTCGTGGTGCGGTCGGGTTAGCCAACTCCAGGGTGCCTCCAGTTTAGGAGCTTCCTATGTGGGCTGCGTGAACTGGTAGTCAAGGCTGGTTCTGTAGTGCCAGTAGGCCCAGCTCCCCCTGTAGGACTGTTGGGGTTCGGTAACTGCGGCTGCCTCGTGGCCTAGCTGTTCTCTCCTCTCCTGTGGGCCTTGGGGTCCACCACCTGGTTCCAGCACCGTCAGCTGGTTCCGGGCCGAGCCTTTGGCTTAGGTGCCTCCTCCTGGGTATTCGAGTTCCGCCAACGTCAGGCGGTCCTTGGTAGTGCTTTTAAGCGCGGGCACCTACAGCTTAGTAACCGGGTTCCAGCACCGTCAGCTGGTCCTCGGTCGTGCCATTGGCTCTTGCACACTGGGGCAACGCATCTGGGTTCCAGCACCGCCAGCTGGTTCCCGGCAGTGTTTTTGTCACGGGTACTCCCTCGTGCCCAGCCTGGTTCCAGCACCGTCAGCTGTTTCCGGGTACTGTCAAACTCACTGAGACACGTATGCATTGCCCCGTCGTGTTGCGGTCGGGTTAGCCAACTCCAGGGTGCCTCCAGTTTAGGAGCTTCCTATGTGGGCTGCGTGAATTGGCAGTCAAAGCTGGTTCTGTAGTGCCAGTAGGCCCAGCTCCCCCTGTAGGACTGTTGGGGTTCGGTAACTGCGGCTGCCTCGCGGCCTAGCTGTTCTCTCCTCTCCTGTGGGCCTTGGGGTCCACCACCTGGTTCCAGCACCGTCAGCTGGTTCCGGGCCGAGCCTTTGGCTTAGGTGCCTCCTCCTGGGTATCCGAGTTCCGCCAACGTCAGGCGGTCCTTGGTAGTGCTTTTAAGCGCGGGCACCTACAGCTTAGTAACCGGGTTCCAGCACCGTCAGCTGGTCCTTGGTCGTGCCATTGGCTCTTGCACACTGGGGCAACGCATCTGGGTTCCAGCACCGCCAGCTGGTTCCCGGCAGTGTTTTTGTCATGGGTACTCCCTCGTGCCCAGCCTGGTTCCAGCACCGTCAGCTGTTTCCGGGTACTGTCAAACTCACTGAGACACCTATGCATTGCCCCGTCGTGTTGCGGTCGGGTTAGCCAACTCCAGGGTGCCTCCAGTTTAGGAGCTTCCTATGTGGGCTGCGTGAATTGGCAGTCAAGGCTGGTTCTGTAGTGCCAGTAGGCCCAGCTCCCCCTGTAGGACTGTTGGGGTTCGGTAACTGCGGCTGCCTCGCGGCCTAGCTGTTCTCTCCTCTCCTGTGGGCCTTGGGGTCCACCACCTGGTTCCAGCACCGTCAGCTGGTTCCGGGCCGAGCCTTTGGCTTAGGTGCCTCCTCCTGGGTATCCGAGTTCCGCCAACGTCAGGCGGTCCTTGGTAGTGCTTTTAAGCACGGGCACCTACAGCTTAGTAACCGGGTTCCAGCACCGTCAGCTGGTCCTCGGTCGTGCCATTGGCTCTTGCACACTGGGGCAACGCATCTGGGTTCCAGCACCGCCAGCTGGTTCCCGGCAGTGTTTTTGTCACGGGTACTCCCTCGTGCCCAGCCTGGTTCCAGCACCGTCAGCTGTTTCCGGGTACTGTCAAACTCACTGAGACACGTATGCATTGCCCCGTCGTGTTGCGGTCAGGTTAGCCAACTCCAGGGTGCCTCCAGTTTAGGAGCTTCCTATGTGGGCTGCGTGAATTGGCAGTCAAGGCTGGTTCTGTAGTGCCAGTAGGCCAAGCTCCCCCTGTAGGACTGTTGGGGTTCGGTAACTGCGGCTGCCTCGCGGCCTAGCTGTTCTCTCCTGTGGACCTTCGGGTCCACCACCTGGTTCCAGCACCGTCAGCTGGTTCTTGGCAGTGTCTTTTGCTCTTGTACCTTCTGCTCCCCATCCTGGTTCCAGTACCGTCAGCTGGTTCCGGGCAGAGCCTTTGGCTTAGGTGCCTCCTTCTGGGTATCCGAGTTCCACCAACGTCAGGTGGTCCTTGGTAGTGCTTTCAGGCACGGGTACCTCCTGCTTAGTAACCGGGTTCCAGTATCGTCAGCTGGACCTCGGTAGTTCCATTGGCTCTTGGACCTTCGGCTACCTATCCGGGTTCCAGTACCGTCAGCTGGTTCTCGGCAGTGTCTTTTGCTCTTGTACCTTCTGCTCCCCATCCTGGTTCCAGTAACGTCAGCTGGTTCCGGGCCGAGCCTTTGGCTTAGGTGCCTCCTTCTGGGTATCCAAGTTCCGCCAACGTCAGGCGGTCCTTGGTAGTGCTTTTTAGCATGGGTACCTCCTGCTTAGTAACTGGGTTCCAGTTTGGTCAGCTGGTCCTCAGTAGTTCCATTGGCACTTGGACCTTCGGGTAGCCAGCCGAGTTCCAGTTCCATCAGCTGGTTCTCGGCATTTTCTCAGCCTTCTTGTACCTTCTGCTACGTTTTCAAGTTGAAGACCCTAAAGACGACATCACGGAAGACCACCCCTAAGATGACGACGACGACCCTGGAGATGACGACCCTGAAGACCACCCCGATGACGACGACGGCGGAGACGACGACGGCGGAGATGACGACGGCGGAGACGACGACCCTGGAGACGACGACATGGAAGACCGAGAAGCAGAAGAACAAGAGGCTGCAGAACAAAGAGCAGAAGAACATTAAGCATAACACTTAATATCAGAGCAAAAGATATGTAAATTCTATGCAGAAGAAGACTAAGCAGTGTATGGGGGTGAGTCCGTTCCTCCTCGTGGTGCCCCTGGATAAAGCCTGATGCTGCAGGCCAAACTGAACGCGGACAAATGTAACTTTTGTGACTGGCAGAACGGAAGGTGTAATCTTCAAACTTTTATAGATAACAACTACGGGAATGCCTGTCACAAATGTGAATATGATGTAAAAGTAGAATAGGAAGAATAATAATAGTTGGATAAAATGAATATGAAGAATGTAATAAAAAAAAAAAAAATTTAGAAGAAGATGAATAAGGTGAAGAAGTTGATGTCAAAGATGCTGATGATGATGAAGATGAAAGTGTGGGAAAATTTAAAAAAAAAAAAAAAAAAGGGGAAGGGCGTGGAATAGTGAAACATCAATATCTGACAAAATAAAAAAAAAATTTACATAGTCAATATCTTTGTCACTCCGAACGTCTTTAAAAAAAAAACAAAAAACATGCTATTCTATTTGATTGGGCTAAACCTCTATGACTTTAATGTCTCCGCCACCTCCCCAAATACATCCTGCATTATTCTTAGTTGTTTTCCTTCATGTAGAATGAACCTACAAGGAAAGAAAGGGTTTATTTTAATTCCGATATTTTGGTCCCATTGACTTGCATTGGGATCGGATATCGGTATCGGCGATATCCGATATTTTTTGAATATCGGCCGATCCAATCCGATACCGATACTTTCCGATATCGGAAGGTATCGCTCAACACTATTCATAAGCAAAGGAAAAATAAATAGTTTCCAGTGCAGGCAAAACAAAGAAGACAGTTGTTTGGACAAAGTCCATTGTCAGCCAGTCCTGGTCACACAGGCTGGATAGTATTCAGTACACTGGCTCAGTCTGAATATCCCATGCAGGAGACCTTCTCCCTCCACAAACAGCCATGTGGCAAACAACAGACTCAATTTTAACAGGTTAACCACACCCAGAGGTGAGGTATGTGGGCAGCCAGATCTGTCCATCTCTCAGGCTGGCACCAAACAACCTATAACAATACTTCAGGATTACAAAACAGATGGCAACCATCTCTGTGATACATACAGTATCTCCCATCAATAATATGTCTGGTAGTTACCTTAGGCCGGAGTCACACTAGAGCGTAATACGGACGAGTGCTATGCGATAAAAAAATCGCACTCGGACCAATGTTAATCTATAGGGCACCTCCTATCATCCGTAGTTTTCTCAGCCGTATTATACGTGCGAGAGAAATCGCAGCATGCTGCGATTTGCACAGTATATCGGCGGAGACTCGCCAATGAAAGTCTGTCGGTGCCAGAAAAATTTGCACACCACACGGACCATCAGTATGACTTGCGAGAAATACGCACCGGTGTCCTATAGAAAAGCCGGTAATTCAGTGTGGTGTACAGTAAAATCACACTGACAGTTTAAAATAGAATAGATAAAATAAATGTCTACGGATAGTATAGGTGTATATGTATATACACTGCTCAAAAAAAAGGGAACACTAAAATCCCGCGTCCTAGATATCACTCAGGGGCGGATTATCAGAGGGTCAAAATGGGCGGTAGCCCAGGGCCCAGTGGTCTGGGGGGGCCCTGGGCTACCGCACAGATTGACCCTCCGCTAATCGTCTGTGACTGCCCGCTGGGCAGCGTTTGTGTGCCCCCGGACCCGGTGGGCAGAGAGAGCGGGCCCTGTCTCATCTGCTCATCGGGCCCCTTCCGGCGCTACGGCGGTTTCCTATTGACGTGCGGGCGCGCGCCCGCACGTCAATAGTTAACAACAACAGCCGCCAGCCAATTGGAGGCTGGCAGCTAAAGTCGGCCACAGCGCACACGTCGCCGGCGTCTGACGTCATTGTCAGTCGCCGGCGAGTGTGCGCTGCTGCATGGAGCTCACCGCCTGGAGCGCGGACAGGTGAGGAGACTGCTTGTTTGTTTTTTTTTGTTTTGTTTTTTTTTTTGATCAGTTATCGGTGGACACACTGGGGGGCAATGCTGGAGGACACACTGGGGGGCAATGCTGGAGGACACACTGGGGGGCAATGCTGGAAACACTGGGGCAGATTGGAGGACACACTGGGGGGCAATGCTGGAGACAGTGTGGCAGATTGGAGGACACACTAAGGGCAATGCTGGAGACACCGGGGGGCAATGCTGGAGGACACACTGGAGGGCAATGCTGGAGGACACACTGGGGGGCAATGCTGGAGGACACACTGGGGGGCAATGCTGGAGGACACACTGGGGGCAATGATGGAGGACACACTGGGGCAGATTGGAGGACACACTGGGGGACAATGATGGAGACACTGGGGCAGATTGGAGGACACACTGGGGGGCAATGCTGGAGACACTGGGGCAGATTGGAGGACACACTAAGGGCAATGCTGGAGACACTGGGGGGCAATGCTGGAGGACACACTGGGGGGCAATGCTGGAGGACACACTGGGGGGCAATGCTGGAGGACACACTGGGGGGCAATGCTGGAGGACACACTGGGGGGCAATGCTGGAGGACACACTGGGGGCAATGCTGGAGACAGTGGGGCAGATTGGAGGACACACTAAGGGCAATGCTGGAGACACTGGGGCAGATTGGAGGAAACACTGGGGGCAATGCTGGAGACAGTGGGACAGATTGGAGGACACACTGGGGGCAATGCTGGAGACAGTGGGGCAGCTTGGAGGACACACTGGGGGCAATGCTGGATACACTGGGGCAGATTGGAGGACACACTAAGGGCAATGCTGGAGACACTGGGGCAGATTGGAGGACACACTGGGGGCAATGCTGGAGACAGTGGGGCAGATTGGAGGACACACTGGGGGGCAATGCTGGAGACACTGGGGCAGATTGGAGGACACACTGGGGGCAATGCTGGAGACAGTGGGGCAGATTGGAGGACACACTGGGGGCAATGCTGGAGACAGTGGGGCAGATTGGAGGACACACTAAGGGCAATGCTGGAGACACTGGGGCAGATTGGAGGACACACCGGGGGCAATGCTGGAGACACTGGGGCAGATTGGAGGACACACTGAGGGCAATGCTGGAGACACTGGGGCAGATTGGAGGACACACTGGGGGCAATGCTGGAGACGGTGGGGCAGATTGGAGGACACACTGGGGGGCAATGCTGGAGGCACTGGGGCAGATTGGAGGACACACTGGGGGCAATGCTGGAGACAGTGGGGCAATGCTGGAGACAGTGGGGCAATGCTGGAGACAGTGGGGCAGATTGCTGGAGGACACACTGGGGGGCAATGCTGGAGACAGTGGGGCAGATTGCTGGAGACAGTGGGGCAGATTGCTGGAGACACTGGGGCAGATGATTGCTGGACACACAGGGGCAATGCTGGAGACACTGGGGCAGATGATTGCTGGACACACTGGGGCAATGCTGGAGACACTGGGCCAGATTGCTGGACACACTGGTGGTAATATGCTGGACACACTGGGGCAGATTGCTGGACACACTGTCTGGGGGCAATATGCTGGACATACTGGGGCAGATTGCTGGAGACACTGGGGGTAATATGCTGGACACACTGGGGGCAGGACTGGAGGCATGGGCAGAATGTAGACACGGGACATGATTGGAGACATGGGGCAGGATTGGATCATGGGGCAGGATGGATACGATGGAGACAGATGGGGCAGGATGGGGAGATCATATGGTGTAGAATGGATACTCATGAGTGCAGGATGGGAGAACATATGGCTGGAGCCAGGAATGAGATAAACGGGGCCAGGGTGGGGAATATTATTACCATAGGGGCTAATTAAGGGATATTATTACTGCAGTGATGTATTTATTTTATTTTTTGAGTATACTGTTCTAAATGGGGGGGCGGTCCTGTTACTGTGCAGAGTGACACTATATCGCCTTTTTATCTTCATGTGGTGTAATGTAGAAGTTGTGAAAAATTAAGTAATGTGTTCTGCAAGCGGAGCTCGAGATAACTGTGTTATTTCCTGCAGAAACGAGTCCTGGCTGGAAGAAATGATGGCGGTCTGTGCTGGATGAAAGATGAAGGACTTCACCTGGAGACGGCACTTGTGAGTCAGTGTTACCTATACACTGACACTATACACTGTATACTATATACAAAGGTCCTGTGTACAATGTCACCAGTGATCACTGTATTACCTATACATTATATACAGAGCTCCTGTGTATAATACCACCAGTGATCTCTGTATTACCTCTACACAGACACTGCATACTAATTACAGATCTCCTGTGAACACTGGCACTTATGGTGATAGTATTGTGTTTTTTGTTTTTTTTCATTACTGATCAGTATTGTAGTATTCAGTCACTATGTGGTGGTAATATGTGGTCTGGAAATGGTGTTGTGGTATTTGTCCCTTGTATGTGCTATTTGGTCACCAAGTGGTAATATGTGGTCTTGACATGGTGCAGTGGTATTTGTTCCTTGTATGTGATATTATTCGATCACTGTGGTTGTAATTTGTGGTCTGGTCATGGTGCGGTGGTATTTGTTCCTTGTATGTGATATTATTGGTCAAGATATACCTAAATTGTATTGCAGATTTTAACAAATATTTAATAGGTTACAGTAGAGTAGGGCCCGGCCATTTTTCTGGAATAATCTGGTTCGGGTATCTCATGACCCCCGTCTCATGACCCCCGTCTCATGACCCCCGTCTCATGACCCCCGTCACATGACCCCAGTCACATGACCTCCGTCACATGACCCCCGTCACATGACCGGGGGGCCCACAGTGTGTGAACAGCCCGGGGCCTTGGCTACCCTTAATCCACCCCTGATATCACTGAATGAAATATTTCAGTTGCATAAAACATAAAAATGATCAATGTAAATCAAAAGTTCCAGCACCAGGCATCTCTTCATAAAATCTTCAGTACTTTATTCTCATGCCAAGAAAAAAACATCATGTGGGGACGCAGCCCCTAAACGCCTGACGCGTTTCAAATAAAATCGTTATGTGTGACAGCGACCAACGATCAGGCCCCTGCTGGGAGATCGTTGGTCGCTGAAGAAAGTCCAGAACTTTATTTCGTCGCTGGACTCCCTGCTGACATCGCTGGATCGGCGTGTGTGACACCGATCCAGCGATGTCTTCACTGGTAACCAGGGTAAACATCGGGTAACTAAGCGCAGGGCTGCGCTTAGTAACCCGATGTTTACCCTGGTTACCATCCTAAAAGTAAAAAAACAAACACTACATACTTACTTACCGCTGTCTGTCCCCCGGCGCTGTGCTCTGCTCTCCTCCTGTACTGGCTGTGAGCGTCGGTCAGCCGGAAAGCAGAGCGGTGACGTCACCGCTCTGCTTTCCGGCCGCTGTGCTCACAGCCAGTACAGGAGGAGTGCAGAGCACAGCGCTGGAGGACAGACAGCGGTAGGTAAGTATATAGTGTTTGGTTTTTTTACTTTTAGGATGGTAACCAGGGTAAACATCGGGTTACTAAGCGCGGCCCTGTGCTTAGTTACCCGATGTTTACCCTGGTTACCGGCATCGTTGGTCGCTGGAGAGCGGTATGTGACAGCTCTCCAGCGACCAAACAGCGACGCTGCAGCGATCCGGATCGTTGTCGGTATCGCTGCAGCGTCGCTTAATGTGAAGGGGCCTTTAGTCATAGGCATATGAACAATACATACAAACATCCTTATATACCCATTCCATTAAGTAAAACCATGTACACCTGTTGCTTGACATGATTGGTTTACATTCCTTACAAAATCAAATGTGAGACAGCCGACCAGAAATCATCACGCCTAATCAGATTATCGCCTCCTTATCCACACAAAATAAGTTTGCGAGAGATATCCCTACTGACTCAATATAACAACTCTGTGGATTAGCCTGTGTGTTGTGCATAACAGCTAAGCATCTGCTACAATAATATCCAATACAACCTGAATATGATATGTCACGGCTGAGCATCTGGTACAATGACATCCACTGCAGTCTATTTGTGCTGAGTGTCGCAGCTGAGCATATACTACAATGACACCTAGTACAATCTGTGTATGTTATATTTCACAGCTGAGCATCCGTTACAATATCATCTATTGCAGCCAATGCACAGTGTATCACAGCTGAGCATCCGCTACAATATCACCCAATGCAGCCCATGTATGCTGTGTATCATAGCTGAGCCTCCGCCACAATAACATCCAATGTAGCCTATGTATGCTGTGTATCACAGCTATACATCTGCTACAGTAATGACCAGCACAAGCTGTATGCGATATGTGTGTATGTGCTATGTATCAAAGCTGAGCATCTGCTGCAATAGCATAAAAAAAAATACAATTTTTTTACAATAATTATATACACTCGAACTGCCAGCCGCTACTAATAAAAATAGCTAATGTCGCTGCGATAATTTAGCCCTGCAGGGAATCTCACTCCCAACTCTATTATCCAATAGGCTTCCCTGCACCTCAAAGTACGCTCCCAGTCCCCACCATGGGCCGGCTTCCCGACCCTATCTATGCCTTTAACCCTCAGGGAACTTACATGTCCATTATGATTCTCCCGAAAATGTTTGGAAAGTCCCAACAATCCCCGACGGATTGTGCCTGACGGCAAAAACCTGATGTGTGAATTTAGCCAGATAGATATATGGATAGAAACATCTATGTATCTATAGATATAGCTATAGATAGACATATCCATAGATAGGCCGATGTTGAAAAATGAACATAAAGAAAAAAACTGGAAAAAAACGACATGGGCTCCCGCGCAATTTTCTGCGCCAGAGGGGAAAAGCCAATGGCCGGGGGCCAATATTTGTTGCCTGGGGAGGGGTTAATACCCACGGCCCCTCCCAGGCTATGTATATCAGCCCGCAGCTGTCTGCGTAGCCTTTACTGGCTATTAATATAAGGGGACCCCAAAAACAATGACGTGGGGTCCCCCTATATTTTATAGCCAGAAAGGCTTTGCAGACAGCTGCGGGCTGATATTCATAGCCTAGAGAGGGGCCATGGATATTGGCCCCCCGGCTACAAATACCAGTCCGCAGCTGCCCCAGAAATGGCGCATCTGTAAGATGCGCCAATTCCGGCACTTAGCCCCTCTCTTCCAACTCCCATGTAGCCGTGGGATATGGGGTAATAAGGGGTTAATGTCACCTTGCTATTGTAAGGTGACATTAAGCCGGGTTAATAATGGAGAGGCGTCAATAAGACGCCTATCCATTATTAATCCTACAGTAGTGAAAAAGTTAAAAAAATAAATAAAGACCCAGCCAGAAAAAAGTATTTTAATATTCTTAATTTAACCATACTTACGATACTTCAGCACTTGCAAAAAACGTAAAATAATAAACCGTATACTCCCTGTCCGACGCAGTCCAATTAATAACGAGTATAAACATAAGGATGAATGACCTCGGGGAGATCAAAACATCCACCACCGCGGAGACACCATCACGTATTTCTCAACGCAGTGATCCAGAACACTGCCCCATACCTTATGGGAAATATGCAAATGCATGTAGAAAAGCCACGGAGACACCATCACGTGTTTCTCAACGCAAGCAATAAATAGCCAGGTCTTTCACCGGGAAGGAACAACCACGGGAAGGGCAGCATCCAAAAAGGAAAACCACCTATGCCAAAACATGGTATCCATCCACAGACAGCTGTTTGTTGGTATTTACCCCTCATCAGTGTGGAGTAGGAAACTGGCTATTAGGAGCAGTGCCTAGTAAAAGGACTATAAACATAAGGATGAATGACCTCGGGGAGAACAAAACATCCAACACCGCGGAGACACCATCACGTGTTTCTCCACGCAGTGATCCAGAACACTGTCCCCATCCCTTATGGGAAATATGCAAATGCATGTAGAAAAGCCACGGAGACACCATCACGTTTCTCAACGCAAGCAATAAATAGCCAGGTCTTTCACCGGGAAGGAACAACAGGAGGGGATGACACACAGGTACATACTATATACAGGAGGAGATGACACACAGATATATACTATATACAGGAGGAGATGACACACAGGTATATACTATATACAGGGGAGATGACACACACATATATGCTATATACAGGGGAGATGACACACAGGTATATACTATATACAGGAGGAGATGACATACAGGTATATACTATATACAGGAGAAGATGACACACACATATATACTATATACAGGGGAGATGACACACAGGTATACACTATATACAGGAGGAGATGACACACTGATATAATATACACAGGGGAAATGACATACAGGTGCATACTATTTACAGGGGAGATGACACATGGGTATATACTATATACAGGGGAGATGACACACAGGTATATACTATATACAGGGGAGATGACACACAGGTATATACTATGTACAGGAGGAGATGACACACAGGTATATACTATATAAAGGAGGAGATGACATACAGGTACATACTGTATACAGGGGAGATGACACACAGATATATACTATATACAGGAGGAGATGACACACAGGTATATACTATATACAGGAGGAGATGACACACAGATATATACTATATACAGGAGATGACATACAGGTATATACTATATATAGGAGGAGATGGCATACAGGTATATAGTATATACAGAAGAGATGACATACAGGTATATACTATATACAGGAGGAGATGACACATAGGTATATACAATATACAGGAGGAGATGACATACAGCAGGTATATGCTATTTACAGGGGAGATGACATACAGGTATATACTATATACAGGAGATGACATACAGGTGTATACTATATATAAGGGAGATGACAAACATGTACATACTGAGGGGGAAATGAGAGGTGTGAGGTGAAAATGAGGGGTGTGAGGTGAAAATGAAAAGGTGTGAGTGCAAAATGAGAGGAGTGAGGGAAAATAGGGGAGTGATCGGAAAATGACAGATGTGAGGTCGAAATGACAAGTGTTAGGGGGGAATGAGAGGAGTGAGGGGGAAAATAAGAGGAGTGAGGGGGAAAATAAGAGGAGTGAGGGGGAAAATGAGAGGTGTAAGGGAGAAAATGAGAGATGTGAGGAAGAAAATGAGAGGCATGATGGGAAAGTAAGAGAAGTGAGGTGCTATAACTAACCACAAATATTTACTATGCCCAGGCAACGCCGGGCTCTTCAGCTAATATAGAATATATCTGTGTGTCATCTCCTCCTGTATTAGACCTTGTTCACACGTTATTTGCTCAGTATTTTTACCTCAGTATTTGTAAGATAAATTGGCAGCCTGATAAATCCCCAGCCAACAGGAAGCCCTCCCCCCGGCATTATATATTAGCTCACACATACACATAATAGACAGGTCATGTGACTGACAGCTGCCGTATTTCCTATATGGTACATTTGTTGTAGTTTGTCTGCTTATTAATCAGATTTTTATTTTTGATGGATAATACCAGACTTGTGAGTGTTTTAGGGAGAGTTTCATGTGTCAAGTTGTGTGTGTTGAGTTGTGTGTGGCGACATACATGTAGCGACTTTTGTGAGATGACTTTCGTGTGGCGACATGCGTGTAGCAATTTTTTGTGTGTCGAGTTGCATGAGATAGGTTAGTGTAGCAAGTTGTGTGCAGCAAGTTTTGCGCATGGCGAGTTTTGCGCATGGCGAGTTTTATGTGTGGTGCATTTTGAGTATGTGCAAGTTTTGTGTGAGGCAAATCTTGCAGGTGTTGCAACTTTTGTGCATGTGGCAATTTTTCCGCGTGTGCAAGTTTTGCGTGTGGCGAGTGTTCCATGAGGTGAGATTTGCACATGTGGCGAGTTTTGTGGAGCCTAGTTTTGCATGTGGCGAGTTTTGCGCGTGGTGAGTTTTGAGCGGCGACTTTTGTGTTTCGACTTTTATGAGGCGAGGTTGGTGTATGTGTGGTGAAATGTGTGCTGAGGGTGATATGTGTTCAAGCACGTGGTAGTGTGTGGCGCATTTTGTGTGTGTGTTCATATCCCCGTGTGTGAGTATCCCATGTCGGGGCCCCACCTTAGCAACTGTACGGTATATACTCTTTGGTGCCATCACTCTCACTCTTTAAGTCCCCCTTGTTCACATCTGGCAGCTGTCAATTTGCCTCCAACACTTTTCCTTTCACTTTTTCCACATTATGTAGATAGGGGCAAAATTGTTTAGTGAATTGGAACGTGCGGGGTTAAAATTTTGCCTCACAACATAGCCTATGATGCTCTCAGGGTCCAGACGTGTGACTGTGCAAAATTTTGTGGCTGTAGCTGCGACTGTGCAGATGCCAATCCTGGACATACACATATACACACACACATTCAGCTTTATATATTACATATACCTGTAAGTCATCTCCCCTGTATGTAGTATATACCTGTATGTCATCTCCCCTGTATATAGTATATACCTGTGTGTTATCTCCCCTGTATATAGTATATATCTGTGTGTCATCTCCTCCTCTATATAGTATGTACCTGAATGTCATCTCCTCCTGTGTATAGTATATACCTGTATGTCATCTCCTCCTGTATATAATATATAGCTGCATGTCATCTCCTCCTGTATATATTATATACGTGTATGTCATCTCCCCTGTATATAGTATATACTTGTATGTCATCTCCTCCTGTATATAATATATAGCTGTATATCATCTCCCCTGTATATAGTATATACCTGTATGCCATCTCCTCCTGGCTGTCAATTTGCCTCCAACACTTTTCCTTTCACTTTTTCCCCATTATGTAGATAGGGGCAAAATTGTTTGATGAATTGGAATGCGCGGGGTTAAAATTTTGCCTCACAACATAGCCTATGACGCTCTCGGGGTCCAGACGTGTGACTGTGCAAAATTTTGTGGCTGTAGCTGCGACGGTGCAGATGCCAATCCCGGACATACACACACATTCGGCTTTATATAATATATATATATACTAGCTGAAGAGCCCGGCGTTGCCTGGGCATAGTAAATATCTGTTTTTAGTTATAGCACCTCACGTCTCTTATTTTCCCATCACGCCTCTCATTTTCCCAATCACATCTTTCATTTTCCCCCTCACATCTCTCATTTTCTCCCTCACACCTCTCATTTTCTCCCTCACTCCTCTCATTCCCCCCTAACACTTGTCCTTTCAACATCACATCTGTCATTTTCTGATCACTCCATTATTTTTCCTCACTCCTCTCATTTTGCACTCACACCTTTTCATTTTCACCTCACACCTCTCATTTTCACCTCATCACCTCAGTATATACATGTTTGTCATCTCCCTTTTATATAGTATACATCTGTATGTCATCTCCTGTATATAGTATATACCTGTATGTCATCTCCCCTGTATATAGTATATACCTGCTGTGTGTCATCTCCCCTATATATAGTATATACCTGAATGTCATCTCCTTCTATATATAGTATATACCTGTATGTCATCTCCTCCTGTATATAGTATATACCTGTGTGTCATTTCCCCTGTATATAGTATATATCTGTGTGTCATCTCCTCCTGTATATAGTATATACCTGCATGTCATCTTCTATATATAGCATATACCTGTATGTCATCTCCTCCTGTATATAGTATATACCTGTAGGTCATCTGCTCCTGTATATAGTATATACCTGTGTGTCATCTCCTCCTGTATATAGAATATACCTGTATGTCATCTCCTCCTGTATATATATGTACCTGTATGTCATCTCCTCCTCTATATAGTATATACCTGTGTGTCATCTCTCCTGTAGATAGTATATATCTGTGTGTCATCTCCCCTGTATATAGTATATACCTGTGTGTCATCTCCTCCTGTATTAGACCTTGTTCACACGTTATTTGCTCAGTATTTTTACCTCAGTATTTGTAAGCTAAATTGGCAGCCTGATAAATCCCCAGCCAACAGGAAGCCCTCCCCCTGGCAGTATATATTAGCTCACACATACACATAATAGACAGGTCATGTGACTGACAGCTGCTGTATTTCCTATATGGTACATTTGTTGCTCTTGTAGTTTGTCTGCTTATTAATCAGATTTTTATTTTTGAAGGATAATACCAGACTCTTGTGTGTTTTAGGGCGAGTTTCATATGTCAAGTTGTGTGTTGAGTTGCGTGTGGCGACATGCATGTAGCGACTTTTGTGAGATGAGTTTTGTGTGGCGATATGCGTGTAGCAACTTTTTGTGTGTCGAGTTGCATGTGACAGGTTAGTGTAGCAAGTTGTGTGCAGCAAGTTTTGCACATGGCGAGTTTTGCGCATGGCGAGTTTTGTGCATGGCGAGTTTTATGTGTGGTGCCTTTTGAGTATGTGCAAGTTTTGTGTGAGGCAACTTTTGCATGTGTTGCAACTTTTGTGCATGTGGCAATTTTTCCGCGTGTGCAAGTTTTGCGTGTGGCGAGTTTTCCATGAGGTGAGTTTTGCACTTGTGGCGAGTTTTGCGTGAGCCTAGTTTTTGCATGTGGCGAGTTTTGCGGGTGGCGAGTTCTGAGCAGCGACTTTTGTGTTTCGACTTTTATGTGGCGAGGTTGGTGTATGTGTGGTGAAATGTGTGCTGAGTGTAATATGTGTTCAAGCACGTGGTAGTGTGTGGCGCATTTTGTGTGTGTGTTCATATCCCCGTGTGTGGTGAGTATCCCATGTCGGGGCCCCACCTCGCTCTCACTCTTTAAGTCCCCCTTGTTCACACCTGGCAGCTGTCAATTTGCCTCCAACACTTTTCCTTTCACTTTTCCCCATTATGTAGATAGGGGCAAAATTGTTTGGTGAATTGGAAAGCGTGGGGTTAAAATTTCACCTCACAACATAGCCTATAATGCTCTCAGGGTCCAGACGTGTGACTGTGCAAAATTTTGTGTCTGTAGCTGGGACGCCTCCAACACTTTTCCTTTCACTTTTTCCCCATTATGTAGATAGGGGCAAAATTGTTTGGTGAATTGGAACGGGCGGGGTTAAAATTTCACCTCACAACATAGCCTATGATGCTCTCAGGGTCCGGACGTGTGACTGTGCAAAATTTTGTGTCTGTAGCTGCGACGCCTCCAACACTTTTCCTTTCACTTTTTCTCCATTATGTAGATAGGGGCAAAATTGTTTGGTGAATTGGAACGGGCGGGGTTAAAATTTCACCTCACAACATAGCCTATGATGCTCTCAGGGTCCGGACGTGTGACTGTGCAAAATTTTGTTGCTGTAGCTGCGACGCCTCCAACACTTTTCCTTTCACTTTTTCCCCATTATGTAGATAGGGGCAAAATTGTTTGGTGAATTGGAATGGGCGGGGTTAAAATTTCACCTCACAACATAGCCTATGATGCTCTCAGGGTCTGGACGTGTGACTGTGCAAAATTTTGTTGCTGTAGCTGCGACGCCTCCAACACTTTTCCTTTCACTTTTTTCCCCATTATGTAGATAGGGGCAAAATTGTTTGGTGAATTGGAAAGCGCGGGGTTAAAATTTCGCCTCACAACATAGCCTATGACGCTCTCGGGTTCCAGACGTGTGACTGTGCAAAATTTTGTGGCTGTAGCTGCGGCGGTGCAGATGCCAATCCCGGACATACATACACACATACACACACACACATACACACATTCAGCTTTATATATTAGATTAGATATATATATATATATATATATATATATATATATTATATACGATACACCCCAACAGATTTGTCAGAGAACCTTAAGTCTCCTTTCAGAATCAATATTTTCTATGGCCATTGATTGCAAGCAGGATTTGGCTGAGGACCAGGACCTTTATTCACATTGACGTCACTTTGACACACGGTGAGGTTTTAATACAAGAGGTTAACAGTCTTAACACCATCCCTGAGGAAGCTCATGTGAAACGCACGTTGGAGTTTGGTGTACCCACAGCATCTCCACTTTGAGTCAGTGACATCCTTTCATCACTTATTTCCCATGATCCACATTTGTTGTGATATTCATCCTTCACTACTTTTTAGTTACAACTCCTATCTCTACATACCTATTCTCAGTGCACTTGCATTGAACTGTTGATACATGACCATTTATGGTTCATGGTATCCATGTTCCTGCGCCTCCAAATTTTAAAATTGTTTTTAATTTTTGTCTTTTATATATATTTTGTATTTTGTTTTGTCAATTTGTTGTGCTAAGAATGAAGCAAATAGTTTACAACTTTTAGAAGATTTAAGCAATTTTTTAGGTTTTATGTGCTCCTATAATTTGCATGCATACCAACTTAAACTCTAGTTCATTTTTTTCGGTTAAGTTACATGTTTCTGCACTGGGCATTATGTTTCAATAGCTTCCCACTTGGTGGGTATCCGTATTCGGGATCTGGTCCTGCTCGGCCCTTATTCACATTGGCGTCACTTTGACATATGTTAAGGTTTTAATACTAGAGGTTAGAATCATCCCAATATGGTTACACCTTGACATTGGTGGGTTGGCTTTTATGCTTTTTTAATCAAAAATGGTGTTTACTAAGTACCCTATGTCATTTATATGCACTATAGCTTTTACTTATTCACTTACAGCAGGGTATATGTTCAGTTTGTTTCTGTCTTAGGTTTTGTCTGTTTAATGGGCAATGTGAACATGCTCCTATATTTTGCATGCATACCACGTTATACAACAGTTTATTTTTTTAGTTAAGCGAAGTGTGCTGTATGGATGTAGCTTACAATAATCAAAAAGCGATAGTCCGAATAGTAAATACCTCATAAAGTACAAAGTAGAGTCCATAAATATCATTCTGACACACTTCTTTGCAGATATATGGAGTGCCATCCTAAGATATTAAGGCACTTAAAAAAACCTCTTAACTTATTACAGACTGCATAGAAAAACATCAAACAGCTTTGACATACAGATCATCTGTCTTCCACATTGCTGTGAACACTTTGATCATATTCACACAATCATCCAATATTAAACAGCATTTCACTCTCCAGTAGGTCTGCCAAGTTTTAAAAACATTTCACACAATGATTCGTGGAAAGTATCCGGTTAAATATCATTGTTGCCAATTCCCAATTTACTAACTGTCAGTAAAAGTGTAAAGAAACATCATTCATCATAGGGAACAGAAAAAGTGATAGGGCAGTAAAAACATTTGCTGACATAGGTATGAGAACCCTATGGCACACCAAGCTATTCATTTCAGCACATTATTTAGATGAAATTCCATTTTCAATTCTGCTTTTTTTTTCACAAAAAATCCAGTAATTTCTGTTTGTTGGAATAATATTACATGTATCAGAGTGTGATAAAGAACCTGTCATGAGGATATTTGCACCCTAGATAAAGGCTTGAGCGTAAAGAACCTTTAATGCTTATTATATTCACTAGATGGTGGCCCGATCCTAACGCATCGGGTATTCTAGAATATGTATGCGTAGTGTATAGCACAGCCCACGCAGTACATTGCACAGAGCACGTTGTATATTGCGCAGCCCACGTAGTATATTGCGCAGCCCATTTTGTATATTGGGCAGCCCACGTAGTATATTGCGCAGCCCATGCTATATATTGCACAGCCCACGTTGTATATTGCGCAGCCCACGTAGTATATTGCGCAGCCCATGTTGTATATTGGGCAGCCCACGTAGTATATTGCACAGCCCACGTAGTATATTGCGCAGCCCATGCTATATATTGCACAGCCCACGTTGTATATTGCGCAGCCCACATAGTATATTGCGCAGCCCACGTAGTATATTGCGCAGCCCATGTAGTATATTGCCCAGCCCACGTAGTACATTGCGCAGCCCACAGTGTACACTGCGCAGCCCACGTAGTATATTGCACAGCCCACGTAGTCTATTGCGCAGCCCACATTGTATATTGCGCAGCCCACATAGTATATTGCGCAGCCCACGTTGTATATTGCGCAGCCCATGTAGTATATTGCGCAGCCCACGCTGTATACTGTGCAGCCCACGTTGTATATTGGGCAGCCCGCGTAGTATATTGCACAGCCCACATTGTATATTGCACAGCCCACGTAGTATATTGCACAGTCCATGTAGTATATTGCACAGCCCACGCAGTCTATAGCAATGTGGGCACCATATCCCTGATAAAAAAAGGAATTAAAATAAAAAATTGTTATATACTCACCCTCCTTTGGCTCCCCGAATCGAAGCGGTTACCGACGCTCCTCGTGCGCTACGGTCTGAAGAGTGCATTGCGGTCTCGCAAGATGATGATGTAGCGGTCTCGCGAGACCGCACGTCATCATCTCGTGAGACCGCAATGCATGGAGCGGTCACCGGGGCGTCGCGAGGAGCGTCAGTTACCGCTTCGATCCGGGGGGCCACCGGAGGGTGAGTATATAACAATTTTTTATTTTTTTAATTATTTTTAACATTAGATCTTTTTACTATTCATGCTGCATAGGCAGCATGAATAGTAAAAAGTTGGTCACACAGGGTTAATAGCATCGTTAACCGAGTGCGTAACACCGCGGTCAACGCTGCCATTAACCCTGTGTGAGAGCTGACCGGAGGGGAGTATGCGGGCGCCGGGCACTGACTGCGGGGAGGAAGGAGCGGCTATTTTTCTGCCGGACTGTGCCCGTCGCTGATTGGTCAACATCTGCAACATCTGAAGGACAACATCTGCAAAGAGTTTGTATGTTCTCTCCGTGTTTGCGTGGGTTTCCTCCGGGGACTCCGGTTTCCTCCCACATTCCAAAGACATACAGATAGGGAATTTAGATTGTGAGCCCGTCGGGGACAGCGATGATAATGTGTGCAAACTGTAAAAGCGCTGCGGAATATGTTAGCGCTATATAAAAATAAAGATTATTATTATTATTATTATTATTATTATTGGTCGTGGCTGCTTTGCCACGACCAATCAGCGACTTGGATTTCCATGACAGACAAAGGCCGCGACCAATTAATATTTGTGACAGACAGAAAGACAGACAGAAAGACAGACAGAAAGACAGACAGACGGAAGTGACCCTTAGACAATTATGTAGTAGATACCATTCCTTTTGATGAAAGAAACAGCATACAGAACAGAAGAGATTACAGCACAGTTACCGATAATGTCTTACCTATGACGTTCACTTTTCCCTTCTTTTCCATCTGGCCCAGACCGACATGACGACTTCTTCCAGGCAGGACTAGGATGCACAGAATAAAACAAAGACACGTTTCACTTCTCATATTCCAGCCCCATCATCTATTCCCAACCTGCACAAACTCCTCATCCTGCTGATGCCCCAATACTGAGCCGCTGCTGCTGTATGTGTCCCTATTACTTCACCTATTGTGTGGTACTACAACCCCTGTCAAAAATTATGGAATCACCGGCCTTGGAGGATGTTCATTCAGTTGTTTAATTTTGTAGAAAAAAAGCAGATCACAGACATGGCACAAAACTAAAGTCATTTTAAATGGCAACGTTCTGGCTTTAAGAAACACTAAAAGAAAACAAGAACACAAAATGTTGTAGTCAGTAATGGTTACTTTTTTTAACCAAGCATAGGGGAAAAATTATGGAATCACTCAATTCTGAGGAAAAAATTATGGAATCATGAAAAACAAACAAACAAACACTCCAACACATCACTAGTATTTTGTTGCACCACCTCTGGCTTTTATAACAGCTTGCAGTCTCTGAGGCATGGACTTAATGAGTGTTAAACAGGACTCTTCATCGATCTGGCTCCAACGTTCTCTGATTGCTGTTGCCAGATCAGCTTTGCAGGTTGGAGCCTTGTCATGGGCCATTTTCTTCAACTTCCGCCAAAGATTTTCAATTGGATTGAGATCCGGACTATTTGCAGGCCATGACATTAACCTTATGTCTTTTTTCAAGGAATGTTTTCACAGTTTTGTTCTATGGCAGGATGCATTATCATCTTGAAAATGATTTCATCATCCCCAAACATCCTTTCAATTGATGGGATAAGAAAAGTGTTCAAAATATCAACATAAGCTTGTGCATTTATTGAAGACTAGATGGTGGCCCGTCTAACGCATCAGGGTATTCTAGAATCTGCATGTCCACGTAGTATATTGCCCAGTCACTTAGTATGTTGCCTAGCCACGTAGTATATTGCCCAGCCACATAGTATATTGCCCAGTCACGTAGTATACAGCACAGAGCCACGTAGTATACAGCACAGACACGTAGTATATTGCCCAGTCACGTAGTATATTGCCCTGCCACATAGTATATTGCCCAGCCACATAGTATATTGCCCAGCCACATAGTATATTGCCCAGCCAAATAGTATATTGCCCAGCCACATAGTATATTGCCAAGCCACATAGTATATTGCCCAGCCACATAGTATATTGCTCAGCCACATAGTATATTGCCCAGTCACGTAGTATACAGCACAGAGCCACGTAGTATACTGCCCAGTCACATACTATATTGGCCAGTCACGTAGTATGCACCATATCCCTGTTTAAAAAAAGAATTAAAATAAAAAATAGTTACATACTCACCTTCCGGAGCGGATCGAAGCGGCCTGTTACTGATGCTCATCGCGCACATCGGTCTGAAGAGTGCATTGCGGTCTCGCGAGATGATGACGTAGCGGTCTAGCGACACTGCACATCATCATCTCGCGAGACTGCAATGCATGGAGCGGTCACCGGGGCATCGCGAGGAGCATCAGTAACCGGCCGCTTCGATCCGGGGGCTCCGGAAAGGGAGTATGTAACTATTTTTTATTTTTTTTATTATTTTTAACATTAGATCTTTTTACTATTTATGCTGCATAGGCAGCATGAATAGTAAAAAGTTGGTCACGCAGGGTTAATAGCAGTGTTAACCGAGTGTGTTACACCGCGGTCAACGCTGCCATTAACCCTGTGTGAGCGCTGAATGACTGGAGGCGAGTATGGAGCGGGGAGGAAGGAGCGGCCATTTTTCCACCGGACTGTGCCCGTTGCTGATTGGTCGTGGCAGCCATGACAGGCAGCTGGCAAGACCAATCAGCGACTTGGATTCCATGATAGACAGAGGCCGTGACCAATGAATATCCGTGACAGACAGAAAGACAGACAGACAGAAGGACAGAAAGATGGAAGTGACCCTTAGACAATTATATAGTAGATGTAATGACAGCCATCTCCCCAGTGCCTTTACCTGACATGCAGCCCCATATCATCAATGACTGTGGAAATTTGCATGTTCTCTTCAGGCAGTAATCTTTATAAATCTCATTGGAATGGCACCACACAAAAGTTCCAGCATCATCACCTGGCCCAATGCAGATTCGTGAATCATTACTGAATATGACTTTCATCCAGTCATCCACAGTCCACGATTGCTTTTCCTTAGCCCATCATAACCTTGTTTTTTTTTCTGTTTAGGTGTTAATGATGGCTTTCGTTTAGCTTTTCTGTATGTATATCCCATTTCCTTTAGGCGGTTTCTTACAGTTCGGTCACAGATGTTGACTCCAGTTTCCACCCATTCGCTCCTCATTTGTTTTGTTGTGCATTTCCTGTTTTGGAGACATATTGCTTTAAGTTTTCATTCTTGACGCTTTGATGTCTTCCTTGGTCTACCACTATGTTTGCCTTTAACAACCTTCCCATGTTGTTTGTATTTTGTCCAAATTTTAGACACAGTTCACTGTGAACAACCAACAACTTTTGTAACATTGTGTGATGATTTACCCACTTTTAAGAGTTTGATAATCCTCTTCTTTGTTTCAATTGATATCTCTCGTGTTGGAGCCATAATTCATGTCAGTCCACTTGGTGCAGCAGCTCTCCAAGGTGTGATCACTCCATTTTTAGATGCAGACTAACGGGCAGATCTAATTTGATGCAGGAGTTAATTTTGGGTATGAAAATTTACAGGGTGACTCCATAATTTTTTCCTCAGAATTTAGTGATTCCATAATTTTTCCCCTATGCTTGGTTAAAAAAATTAACCATTACTGACTACCACATTTTTTGTTCTTTATTTCTTTTAGTGTTTCTTAAAACCAGAAAGTTGTCATTTGAAATTACTTTAGTTTTGTGCCATATCTGTGATCTGCTTTTTTTCTACAAAATTAAAAAACTGAATGAACATCCTCCAAGGCCGGTGATTCCATAATTTTTGCCAGGGGTTGTATGTGCCGTCTAAACTCTAAAGCAACCATCTATAATATAGTAATGCTGGGTGCAAGTGCCCTAGAAAACAGTGCCCACATTTTGTCCCCTAAAAAGTAATATTGCCCTCTGTGTGCCCCTTTGACAGTCACAGTAACCTGAGTTCCCCTATAACAATAAGTGCCCACTTTACATTTAATAACGTCCCGAGTCTCCCCCTATGCACAGTATGATGCTCTCTAATACACAGAATAATGCCCCCGGCCCTCACTGTATATATACTGACCCCTTAATATCCTCCCAAACTGTTTAATGGCTCCAACACTGTATGATGGCCCCCTCACTATAATCCCCATTATATATGATGTCCCCCTAGATAGCCTCCATATAGCATAATACATCAGATAGTCCTCAATACAGTATGATGCACTCACCAACCATAGACCTGAATATAGTATAATGCACTCCCCATAGGCAGAATTTATTGTATAATGCACTCCCCATAGGTCTCCATATAGTATAATGCACTCCCCATAAGTCTCCATCTATCTATATAATCGTCTAAGGGGTACTTCCGTCTGTCTGTCTGTTTGTCTGTCTGTAATGGAAATCCCGCGTTGCTGATTGATCGTGGCCGGCATCCCAGACCAACTTTTTACTCTATAGGCAGCATCAATAGTAAATAAATATAATGTTAACAGTAATTTAAAAAAATAAAAAATTGTGCTATTCTCACCTTCGGCTGTGCACCGATGCGCGTGATGCTGTCGCCAGCTTTCCTTCCCAGTGATGTATTGCGAAATTACCCAGATGACTTAGCGGTCTCGCGAGACCACTAAGTCATCTGGGTAATTTCGCAATGCAGCACTGGGAACGGAAGCTGGCAGCAGCATCACGTGCGTATAATAACTAGTTTTATTTTAATTTTTTTTAACAGGGATATGGTGCCCACACTGCTATATACTACGTGGGCTGTGTTATATATTGCATAGTCTGTGTTATATACTGCGTGGCCTGTGTTATATACTGTGTGGGCTGTGTTATATACTACGTGGGCTATGTTATATATTACGTGGGCTGTGTTATATACTATGTGGTTGCTATATACTACGTGTCTGCTATATACTACGTGGCTGTGCTATATACTATGTGGCTGTCTGTGTTACGTGGGCTGTGCTATATAGTACGTGGGCTGTGCTATATTTTACGTGGCCTGTGTTATATACTGCCTGGCTGCTATATACTACGTGGGCAGTGTTATATACTGCGTGGGCTGTCTTATATACTGCGTGGGCTGTGTTATATACTGCGTGGGCTGTGTTATATACTGTGTGGCCTGTGTTATATACTGCGTGGCCTGTGTTATATATTACATGGCCTGTGTTATATACTACGTGAGCTTTGTTATATACTACGTGGTCTATGCTACATATTACTTCGGCTGTGTTATATACTGCCTGGCTTCTATATACTATGTGGGCTGTGTTATATACTGTGTGGGCTGTGTTATATACTACGTGGCTTGTGTTATATACTGCGTGAGCAGTGCTATATATTACATGTGCTGTGTTATATACTACGTGGCTGCTATATACTATGTGGTTGCTATATACTACCTGGCTGTGCTATATACTACATGGCTGTGTTACGTGGGCTGTGTTATATACTATGTGGCTGCTATATACTATGTGGCTGCTATATACTACATGGCTGTGCTATATACTACGTGGCTGTGCTATATACTATGTGGCTGTGTTATACTATGTGGCTGTGTTATGTACTATGTGGCTATGCTATATACTACGTGGCTGTGCTAAGCACGACGTACATACTTACATACATATTCTAGAATACCCGATGCGTTAGAATCGGGCCACCATGTAGTATAGTATAATGCACACCCTATAGGCAGATTCTATATTATTCTGCAGCTCCACGCTCCACAGGCAGCCTCTGTATTATAATGCAGCCCCATCTCATAAGCAGCCTGACAGCAGGCTCCAGGTAGTGACATCATCGTGCCCACTGTCAGTGTCTGAGTCAGACACTGAGAGGGGGATGATGGGAGAGGGAGCGTAACGCTCCATCTCTCATTAATGCGGTCAGCTGTATTGGCTAGATGCTGATACAGCTGACCCTGCAATGATGGGCGGGGGGCCCACTGCTGACACGGTGCCCCCCCACCTGCTCAGGGGCCCCATAGCGGCCGGGCGGCAGAGCAGGGAAATCGATTCTCCCTGCTCTGCCTCAGAATGTAACTGTATCGGTGCGCTGTGCACACCAATACAGTGACAGTAGCATAGCTCCGGGTGGGCCCCCTCAGAGCACGGGGCCCGGGAGATGGCCCCCTCTGCCCCCCGGTAGCTACACTACTGACTATATGGCCACCATATGGCGGTAATATCAGTGTTGGTCTTTGTATAGAGATTTTTTACAGTAATAGTAATCAGCTGAGGTTCTCCTACATCCACTATTTGGGTGCACCACCATAGTTATAATCAGGGTTACTGGGTTAGGGGCCCACTCAAAAGTTTCATCCCCCCTGAACCAAACCCCTAGCTACGCCTTTGATATAAGACAATGTGGATTGCAACATTCCAAGCAGAATAGCATCGTATATATTGCAGTCTATAAAACTCACAGATGTGCATGAGGCCTTAATGTCATTCTGTATTTCAATCAAGGTTAACAGCATGTTTTTATGTTCATTCAAAAGTGTAACTCTATGTCTGTGCAACAGGTTTTACCTGAATCTTTGCAGATGTTTTGAGGACATTGTGAACTTCGTGACTGGCAGCCACATGCACCTTTCTCTTTCATTGTCTCTAATATATTTAGGATAAAAGTACTGTTAATTTGTCATTCTCATATTATTGTCAATCATGAAACTCTCCAGTAAGCACGGATGATGAATATGTCGGATGCCTAGTTTCTGCATAATATTCTGAATAATAGACAACAGGTTACAAATGTTGATTTGATGTCCTTTCTTTGTGAAAAGTATACTTAAAAGTAATCCATATGTCATGAGACTGAATCACTTTGTCAATAGCTAAAATATCTATCAGATTTTGGTGACGTGGGCACTATGTGCGCCAAATATACAGCATAGCAAGATAAAATTCAACATCAACACACACTTGTTATTACACCAGAAACATCTAAAGAAACATGAAATGAGGTCATTTGTGAGTCAGAATACAGTAAATCTATCCCTAACCCATATGATTTTCTTCCAATAAGGAATGCACAACAGAATCTTCCACATTTTTTTCAAGAGCATTTACAGTAAAAGTTTCCTTTAGCCTTTAGACAGAAGTCCACCTATGTTCTTGCAAGACGTGTGAGATAATTTATTTTTTGCATCCCAGTGTCTCAAAAATGTTTTATTTCCATAGAGAAAGACTCAATTCATTATCTAGAATATAATTTCCCTTAATAAACAATGAAACTGTCATGGCAGAAGTCCATTATAATTTTATGGCTCTTCACTAGTGTTGAGCATTCCGATACCGCAAGTATCGGGTATCGGCCGATACTTGCTGTATCGGAATTCCGATACCGAGATCCGATATTTTTGTGATATCGGGTATCGGTATCGGATCAATAGGGATGTGTAAAATAAAGAATTAAAAAAAAAAATATTGATATGCTCACCTCTCCGGCGGCCCCTGGACTTCACACTGCTAACCGGGAGGCTTCTTTGTTTAAAAAGCGCGCCTTTCGGACCTGGGAATGACGTCCCGGGTTCTGATTGGCCGCGTGCCGCCCATGTGACCGGCACGCGACCAATCAGAAGCCGCGACGTCATTCTCATTCACAAAACTCCTAATTCTAGGAATTGAGGACCTGCGAATGATGTCACGGCTTCTGATTGGTCGCGTGCCGGTCACATGGGCGGCACGCAACCAATCAGAACCCGGGACGTCATTCCCAGGTCCTAAAGGCGCGCATTTTAAACAAAGAAGCCTCCCGGTTAGCAGCGTGAAGTCCAGGGGCCGCCGGAGAGGTGAGCATATCAATATTTTTTATTTTAATTCTTTATTTTACACATCCCTATGGATCCCAGGGCCTGAAGGAGAGTTTCCTCTCCTTCAGACCCTGGGAACCATGAGAATACCTTCCGATACTTGATGTCCCATTGACTTGTATTGGTATCGGATATCGGTATCGGCGATACCCGATATTTTTCGGGTATCGGCCGATACTATCCGATACCGATACTTTCAAGTATCGGACGGTATCGCTCAACACTACTCTTCACTGAGCATTGAGTAGCTCTGTCAGCTTCTGTGCTTATTAATTGACACAGGCATAGTACTTCTGTTTATTAAGCTATGGTTTCTTTCTTAAAGATTGAAAACTGCCATGGTTAATAGGAACAGGTTACATTAGCCAGGATTAATTCAAAATGGCAGCCTCCGGAAAAACTGCTTGCTTAGATGGAACACTGCACGTCATATTGACAACCTTCAACAGTCAAGAGCAATAACATCATAATGGTTTCCACCTAACTATCAGAGTGCTACCATGAGTTACAGTGCTTATTAATTGACAAGACATCGTAATTGTGTTTTTTAAGTTATGGTTTCCTTCTTAAACACTGCAAACAACCATGGAGAGCATGTTACCCTGGCCAGAAAAAATGTTTGCTTAAAAGGAGCACTGCACATGTAACAATGACAACTTTCAGCAAACAAGAACCATGGTCTCATAATGGTGACTGCTTAACTCTCTGGGAGCTGCCATGACAGTTACATTGTTTATAAATTGGCACAGGCGCACGTATTTAAAGTACGTCTGTTTTTTTATGCTGTGGTTTCATTCTTAAAGGTTGCAAACTGCCATAGTTAATAAGAGCATTTTACCCTTGCCAGGCTTATTTCAAAGTTTCAAAAAATGTTCGCTAAGGGCATGTTAGGTTAGGCTATGGGTTGAACTAGATGGACTTATAGTCTTCCTTCAACCTTAACCCTAGAATGCATACCTGGGGCCTTCCCAGCAATAGCAGAGTCATAAAAGTTCTTCCCCAGCAACAATACAGACAAAAAGACTGAGTATCACATATAAACCTAGTACAGGCCTAAAAGGCCCCAGGTGCGTGAATATGGGGTAGTCCCAAAAAAGGTTGTTATACCGAAATGCCTATAACATAAAATATATGAACAACTGGAAATTACTAACAACTATATACCTGAGGAATACCTAGAGTTTCAAAATTCTAACTAAAGTAATTTTACAGAAAATAGAAAACAAGTAACCTGGCAGGCCTGCGAGGCCCCAGGTATGCGTCCGCCAGCCTTAGCTGGGGTCACCAGGAGGTCAGATCCATTACGGAATCCCCTCCTGGCGGACCCCTGCGCTAGTGGAAATGCATCCTTACTTTGCAAAAAACTTTGAAAAGTATTTTTATTTGAGTTATTCCATGATAATTGTAAACAGGCCTAAAAGGCCCCATGTGCGTGAATGTGTAGATTTCTATGGGTATGCGTTCTAGGGTTAATAACTATTTAACTATGTAACTATGAAACACTGCATGTGTGTTATGACGGCCAAAGATCATTCACTCGGGTAACATACAAACCAGGAAGACAAATACCTGACTCTGACAGGTCTCTGTTCAGACTAGGAAAAGCCCTACTCTGACCCTGGTCCTTGCCTGACCGCATAGGTTGGCACCCTAAGGTTATGCAATGGCGCCTTAACCTCAATCTCCTTAGCAGCTCCTAGGATTGCTGAAGTAGTAGTTCCCTTAGGAGAAAAGGAATCAAGCACAAGGCAACTTCAGCCAAAGCAAACTAAAGCACAGTAAATGAACCCAACAAAGTCTATCACCAGAAAAAAACACCAGTAGGGGAATGTATTTAAAGCTGCACCTGAATGGTGAAAGGACAGACAAACAGAGTAAAAGAGTGGAGTTTGCGGTGGAGTTTGATGGAGGGTTATTCTCAGATAGATAGTGAATGGGCTATATACATATATGTACACACATACACACATATATACAGGTGCTTTTCACAAAATTAGAATATCATCAAAACATTAATTATTTCAATTCTGCAATACAAAAAGTGAAACTCATATTATATGGAGTCATTACAAACAGAGTGATCTATTTCAAGTGTCTATTTCTGTTAATGATTATGGCTTACAGCCAATGAAAACCCATAAGTCACGATCTCAGTGAATTAGAATACTTTATAACACCAGCTTGAAAAATGATTTAAAAATCTGAAATGCTGGCCTACTGATATCTATATTCAGTAAATGCACTTATTGCTTGGTTGGGGCTCCTTTTGCATAATTTACTGCATCAATGCGGCATGGCATGAAGGTGGTCGGCCTGTGGCACTGCTGAAGTGTTATGGAAACCCAGGTTGCTTTGATAGCAGCCTTCAGATCATCTGCATAGTTGGGTTTGGTGTCTCTAGTCTTCCTTTTGACAATACTCCTTAGATTCTCTATGAGGTTAAGGTCAGGCGAGTTTGTTGGCCAATCAAGCACAGAGATACTATTGTTTTTAAACCAGGTATTGGTATTATTGGCAGTGTGGACAGGTGCCAAGTCCTGCTGAGAATGAAATTTCCATCTTCAAAAAAGCTTGTCAGCAGAGGGAAGCATGAAGTGCTCTAAAATTTCCTGGTAGATGGCTGCGCTGACTTTGGTCTTGATAAAACACAGTGGACCTACACCAGCAGATAACATGGCTCCCCAAACCATCACTGATTGTGGAAACTTCACACTAGACCTCAAGCAGCTTGGATTGTGTGCCTCTCAGCTCTTCCTCTAGACTCTGGGACCTTGGTTTCATATGAAAACAACACCTTGGACCACTGAGCAACAGTCCAGTTCTTTTTCTCCTTGGCCCAGGTAAGACACTTCTGGCATTGTCTATTGGTCATGAGTGGCTTGACACAAGGAATACGACACTTGTAGCTAATGTCCTGGATACATCTGTGTCTGGTGGCTCTTGAAGCAATGACTCCAGCAGCAGCCCACTGTTTGTAAATCTCCCTCAAATTTTTGAATGGCCTTTTCTTAACAATTCTTTCAAGACTGCGGTTATCCCGGTTGCTTGTACAACTTTTTCTACCACACTTTTTTCTTCCACTCAACTTTCCATTAATATGCTTGGATACAGCACTCTGTGAACAGCCAGCTTTTTTTTAGCAATTAACTTTTGTGTCTTACCCACCTTTTGGAGTGTGTCAATGACTGCCTTTAGGACATTTGTCAAGTCAGCAGTCTTCCCCAATCATTGTGGAGCCTTCTGAAACACACTAAGGGACCTTTTTAAATGCTTAGGATGCCTTTGCAGGTATTTTTTTTTTGATTATTCTAATTTACTGAGATAATGACTTTTGGATTTTCATTGGCTGTAAGCCATAATCATCAACATTAACAGAAATAAATACTAGTGATGAGCGAATATACTCGTTACTTGAGATTTCCTGAGAGCGCTCAGGGGACATCCGAGTATTTTTTAGTGCTCGGAGATTTAGTTTTCATCGCGGCAGCTGAATGATTTACATCTGTTAGCCAGCATAAGTACATGTGGGGGTTGCCTGGGAATCCCCACATGTAATCAAGCTGGCTAAGAGATGTAAATCATTCAGCTGAGGGGAGGAAAATGAAATCTCCGAGCACTAAAAAATACTCGGAGGTCACCCGACTGTGCTCGGGAAATCTGGAGTAACGAGTATATTCGCTCATCACTAATAAATACTCAAAATAGATCACTCTGTTTGTAATTACTCTATATAATATATGAGTTTCACTTTTTGTGTTGAAGAACTGAAATAACTTAACTTTTTGATGATATTCTAATTTTGTGAGAAGCACCAGTACATACTGTATATACAAACACACAAACATACACACACATACATACATATACAGTGGGTTAAAAAAGTATTTAGTCAGTCAGCAATAGTGCAAGTTCCACCACTTAAAAAGATGAGAGGCATCTGTAATTTACATCATAGGTAGACCTCAACTATGGGAGACAAACTGAGAAAAAAAAATCCAGAAAATCACATTGTCTGTTTTTGTAACATTTTATTTGCATATTATGGTGGAAAATAAGTATTTGGTCAGAAACAAAATTTCATCTCAATACTTTGTAATATATCCTTTGTTGGCAATGACAGAGGTCAGACGTTTTCTGTAAGTCTTCACAAGGTTGCCACACACTGTTGTTGGTATGTTGGCCCATTCCTCCATGCAGATCTCCTCTAGAGAAGTGATGTTTTTGGCTTTTCGCTTGGCAACACGGACTTTCAACTCCCTCCAAAGGTTTTCTATAGGGTTGAGATCTGGAGACTGGCTAGGCCACTCCAGGACCTTGAAATGCTTCTTACGAAGCCACTCCTTCGTTGCCCTGGCGGTGTGCTTTGGATCATTGTCATGTTGAAAGACCCAGCCACGTTTCATCTTCAATGCCCTTGCTGATGGAAGGAGGTTTGCACTCAAAATCTCACGATACATGGCCCCATTCATGTACCCGGATCAGTCGTCCTGGCCCCTTTGCAGAGAAACAGCCCCAAAGCATGATGTTTCCACCACCATGCTTTACAGTAGGTATGGTGTTTGATGGATGCAACTCAGTATTCTTTTTCCTCCAAACACGACAAGTTGTGTTTCTACCAAACAGTTCCAGTTTGGTTTCATCAGACCATAGGACATTCTCCCAAAACTCCTCTGGATCATCCAAATGCTCTCTAGCAAACTTCGGACGGGCCCGGACATGTACTGGCTTAAGCAGTGGGACACGTCTGGCACTGCGGGATCTGAGTCCATGGTGGCGTAGTGTGTTACTTATGGTAGGCCTTGTTACATTGGTCCCAGCTCTCTGCAGTTCATTCACTAGGTCCCCCCGCGTGGTTCTGGGATTTTTGCTCACCGTTCTTGTGATCATTCTGACCCCACGGGGTGGGATTTTGCGTGGAGCCCCAGATGGAGGGAGATTATCAGTGGTCTTGTATGTCTTCCATTTTCTAATTATTGCTCCCACTGTTGATTTCTTCACTCCAAGCTGGTTGGCTATTGCAGATTCAGTCTTCCCAGCCTGGTGCAGGGCTACAATTTTGTTTCTGGTGTCCTTTGACAGCTCTTTGGTCTTCACGATAGTGGAGTTTGGAGTCAGACTGTTTGAGGGTGTGCACAGGTGTCTTTTTATACTGATAACAAGTTTAAACAGGTGCCATTACTACAGGTAATGAGTGGAGGAAAGAGGAGACTCTTAAAGAAGAAGTTACAGGTCTGTGAGAGCCAGAAATCTTGATTGTTTGTTTCTGACCAAATACTTATTTTCCACCATAATATGCAAATAAAATGTTAAAAAAACAGACAATGTGATTTTCTGGATTTTTTTTTCTCAGTTTGTCTCCCATAGTTGAGGTCTACCTATGATGTAAATTACAGACGCCTCTCATCTTTTTAAGTGGTGGAACTTGCACTATTGCTGACTGACTAAATACTTTTTTGCCCCACTGTACATACACATAATACACATATATACATAAAAGGACTTTGATTAGGGAACATGATAGACCGCTCTAAACAGATGTGTTTTGAGGGAGCACCTAAGACTGTGTAAGTTGTGGATAGTCCTAATTTTTGGGGGTTGAGGATTGGCGCAACTCGGTAGAAGTCTTCTAGCCGAGAGTGGGAGGTATAGATAGTTAAGGGAGTAGTCGAAAGTCACTTGCGGAGCGTAACTAGCGGGTAGGCAGATTAACAGAAATTATGAAGGAGATGTAGGGGATGCTGCACTGTGGAGAGATTTGTGGGTGAAAACAAGCAGTTTAAATTGGATCCTTTAATAAATGGGCAGCGCTTAGTAAGTTACTAAACTGCCCTGCGCTTAGTAACCCGATGTTTACCCTGGTTACCGGGGACCTCGGGATCGTTGGTCGCTGGAGAGCTGTCTGTGTGACAGCTCCCCCTCGACCACACAGCGACGCTGCAGCGATCGACATCGTTGTCGTATCGCTGCAGCGTCGTTTCAGTGTGACGGTACCCTAAGAGCTAGCATAACAATTACATTGTTAATTAATTTACAGTTACATTGTTTATTAATTGACACAGGCATGAATAGTACTTCTGTATTTTAAGCAATGGTTTCTTTCTTAAAGATTGCAAACTTCCATAGTTAATGAGGGCATGTTACCCTGGCCAGGTTTAATTCAAAGTGGCAGCCCCCCCAAAAAATGTTTGCTTAGATGGAACACTGCACAAGTCACAATGACGATCTTTAGCAGTCGAGAGCCATGACATCGTAATAACTTCTGGTTAACTCTCAGGAAGCTGCCATGACAGTTAAATTGTTTGTTCATTGACATAGCCTGCTTATTATTTCTGTTTTTAAGCTATTCTCTCCATTTTAAACCATAATTCATTGGCTAAGGAGAGCTTGATCCCCAATGCAGACCTTCAAAAGTATAGAGACATGATGTCATAATGGGCTTCTTCTTAACTCTCGAGGAGCTGCCATGACAGTTACATTATTTATTAATTGACATAGTCATGAGTACTACTTCTGTTTTTAAAGCTATGGTTTTCTTCTTAAAGAATGAAATATTCAGTGGTTAATGAAAGCATGTTACCCTGGCCAGTTTAATTTAAAATGGCAGATTCCAGATGTTTGTTTATATGGAACAATATACGTGTAACAATAACGACCATTAGCAATCATCAGCTATGACATTATAATGGCTTCTGCTTAACACTTGGAGCTGCAATGACAGCTACATTTTTTATTAATTGACACAGCCATATATTTCTATTTTAAAGCTATTGTCTCCTTTTTAAATCGGGCTTAATGCATTGGCTGATGAGAGCATTATCCCCAAGCTAGATCAAAATGAAAATAGCAGCCTCCAGAAAAAAACTTGTTTAGATGGAAGACTGCATATGTCACAATACATACCTTGAGCAGCCAAGAGCCAAAATGTCATAGTATGCTTCTGCTTAACTTAAATCTCAGGGAATGGCCATCACAGTTACCTTGTTTATTAATAGAAAAAAAAAAATTGCATACTGTGATGCTAGTCACTTCTCATGGCCAAGCCGTGAGTCAGAATAGTCAAGGAGTCGAAGGTCAGAACCCAGGAGGATACGTCATGAACAGAAAGAAGAGACAAAAGAGTGGTCAGGTAAGGTTTCAAAGTCAGATTAACAGGAGGATATGATTGTAATAGTATGCAGGTACTGAGTATGTCACCACGGGACAGACAGACCAACAGTTGAGGGGTTTAATAACAGGAATCAGGTTCTGCTCGCAGGGAGGAAGCAATGGAATATAACTAGCAATCAAACAGTGCAAAAATATGGGAGTCAAACAGTGTAACAGAAGTAAGCAGGATTTCTTGAGGAAAGAACACTTATCAGTCTGATGAGGACTTGCTTGAAGGGTCGTCTTCTCCAACATAGGCATCGAGAAACAGCGGCACTTCTCGTCCCTCTATTGTCCGTGGGCTGAGTAGTCTCTAGGAGCCCGCTGCCTGGGGTTTCGGGAGTTAATGTGATATGCACAGGCTCTGAGTCTTTAGCTTTTACAGCACACACTATCCCAGGAAAACAATGTTCAGTCTATTATTAAGTCTATCACCAGGAATCAGGGGCTCTGCACTGCTAAGTCTCTCACCAGGAATCACGGGCTCTGCACTGATACCGTGGGTACCAGGGGTCACAGTCTCTGTACTGATACCGCGGGTACCAGGGGGTCGCAGTCTCTACACGGGCCAATGTCTCTGCATGGGTCTCAAAGCGCCCCTCTCCAGTCACAGCAGAGTCCGCTTTCATGTGCTCACAAGATGCAGTCTTTCTGGGCAATCTCCCTGTATTTGTCCTCTGACCGGGAGCTCTTTTTCTCTCCCGGAGCGCAGCTGCACCCTGCTCTGACTGCTGCTCACGCTGCTTTGTTCCTTGCGCGCGTGCCTTTCCCGATCTCTACCCGGCTTCCTTCCTGTCCCAGTCTCTAAGTCTGCCCCCTGGGGAACCTGTAGCACAGCTCAATGGTTCCAGGCACAGAGCTGAGAAGGTAACTGCCCCCGCACTCTTCTTGTGCTTCACCTCTTTACATTCCCCCCCTTTCTGCTCTCCATTCCACGGGCGAGATTTTCAGGAGTTCCTGTTGGCAAGCTTCCAGTCCTTGAACAATCTGCTGCCAGATGAACTCATCCTGATTGTAGCAAACAGGGGGTACACCAGCCGTTGAACGTTCAGAGCGTCTCAAATCAGCAGGGGCGGTGGTGTCAACTGCTGTGGGAGGAGTCGAGGTTTCCTCCGATACGTTGGTAGTTTCAGGCACCAGCCCTGTTTCTGGGTTCCCTGGGAGAGATTGGGAGTCTTCCTCGTCTGGGAGGCCCAGGACTTGGGCGACTTCACTTCTAGAGGGCAAAGTTGTATCTGTCTCCCCCAAATTTATGCAGCGCACAAGGACAGTTCCATCCCGCACGGTAGCCAGGGACCGCGCAACCAATAATCCTGATGGCATCTGGTCAGCTCTGCTGGGCTCAATTTGGACTTCGACCCCTTCCAGCGGGATGTTGGCTCGTATAGGCAGGGGAAGCACTGTCTGCCCAGGGGGCAACACTCGATTGACTGAGGCGGGGGCAACGACTTTGCCAAGTTCCTTTACGTCACTGTATGCTTCCCGGACCTGGGCAGTCCGTATCAGTTGTTGAAAGACCCTTCTCTGGGGTGTTTGGTCGCTCCATTGTTGCAGGAACTGTTCCTGGGACTCGTTGAAAACCAGGCTTCTGAGGTCTTTTAACACATTCATGCCCAGGGTCATGGTATGGTCTTTAGCTACCTCTCCATCCACCAGTACCACTCCTCTTCTCCCAAGGTCTTTTCCGCAGACCTCTATGTTCATCCATACCACCCCTACGACCAGGATGGGCAAGTGATTGGCTGCCATAAGTTTGATCACAGGGCCCCATTCGGGCCATAGCGCCTCTGTGAAGTGACGGTGGAAATATCTTTCAGGCATGGTGGTCACTTGTGAGCCGGTGACTATCAAGCACCGCACTGCCCTTCCATTGACTTCTGCCCAGACCAGAGGGCACGTGGAAAAAACAAGACTGTGGGGACTTTTACTACTCCTCCTCTGTTCTTCACTCTCCAAGTAGTGCCCCTCGAGCTCAGAGCCACCTAGTTTAAAGGAGGGCACGGGGATTGTCGGCTCCACGGGGGACACCATCGAGCAATGTGGCCGGATTCTCCACAAGTGTAACATGTAAGAGGGCTTCTCTTCCTGGTCGTTTCACCATCCCTTTGGGGGGCAGCTTCTCTATCTCGCACCAGAGGGCCGGGCCCTTCTGCCAGAGTTCTTCTGAAGGCTGCCATTTCTTCACGGACCTGTCTAATCTCCATTCTCAGGTCCTCCACCAACTGGGGGATATTGTCTGCGGTGCTGGTTACCTCCCCGCTCTGCACCCTTCCCACGAGCCCCGTCATTCCCTGTTCTTGTTCTCACACACGCGCCTCACTGCCAACCTCAGAGAAAGTCAGTTCTCGCTTTACTCGCATGTGCTCTCACAGTGCCTGTTTCTTCATTGCGTCACGCAGTCCCGTCACCAGCTGATCTCTGAGCACCACATCAACTGACCCAACCCCTACACCATCCTTTCGTCTGATAACAGTGTGAAGCTCTTGTAGGGCGTTCATGAATTGCATCACAGTCTCCCCCTCCCGTTGTACCCAGTGAAACAGTCTCATGCGAAGTTCTACGTCAGTGGGGTCACCATGCGTCTCCTCAAGTATGCGCAGCACTTTGTCCAGGGTATCTCTCTCCCGGGGGGACCTATGCATGACAGAATCCCGCGCCTCCCCCTCCAGGGCCATCAATGCAATTTCTGCCTCCAGTGCTGGTGTCATGAGATGCATCTGCATCATTCCCCGGATATGCTCCATTCAACTCCACAGCATTACATTATTCCCAGTGAACCTTGGCAAATTATTCAACATGGCTCCCAGGGAAATGCTAGACCTGGGAACTTCCCCAGCTGCTTGGTCTGCCCTGTCCGCGCTACCGTGTGACATCCTGCCAAAAACGCCAAATGTAATAGTAAGCAGACAGACCAACAGTTGATGGGTTTAATAACAGGAATCAGGTTCTCCTCGCAAGGAGGAAGCAATGGAATATAATTAGCAATAAAACAGTGCAAAAATATGGGAGTCAAACAGTGTAACAGAAGTAAGCAGGATTTCTTGAGAAAAGAACACTTATCAGTCTGAGGAGGACTTGCTTGAAGGGTCGTCTTCTCCAACGTAGGTGCTGAGAAAAAGCGGCACTTGTCATCCCTCTGTTGTCCGTGAGCTGAGTAGTCTCTAGGAGCCCGCTGCCTGGGGTTTCGGAAGTTAAGGTGATATGCACAGGCTCTGAGTCTTTAGCTTTTACAGCACAGCCTATCCCGGGAAAACGATGGTCAGTCTATTATTAAGTCTATCACCAGTAATCAGGGGCTCTGCACTGTTAAGTCTCTCACCAGGAATCAGGGGCTCTGCACTGATACCGTGGGTACCAGGGGTCACAGTCTCTGTACTGATATCGCAGGTACCAGGGGGTTGCAGTCTCTACACGGGCCAATGTCTCTGCACAGGTCTCAAAGCGCCCCTCTCCAGTCACAGCAGAGACCGCTTTCATGTACTCACAAGATACAGTCTTTCTGGGCAATCTCCCTGTATTTGTCCTCTGACCGGAAGCTCCTCTCTCTCCCGGAGCGCAGCTGTACCCTGCTCTTACCGCTGCTCACGCTGCTTTGTTCCTTGCGCGCGTGCCTTTCCCTCTCTCTGCCCAGCTTTCTTCCTGTCCCAGTCTCTAAGTCTGCCTCCTGGGGAACCTATAGCACAGGTCAATGGTTCCAGGCACAGAGCCGAGAAGGTAACCGCCCCCGGACTCTTCTTGTGCTTCACCTCCTTACATGATAATGGATCAGAGCAGAAGGGGTTAAACAGACGGATGGTCAGAATTAAGTCCAAGGCCAGGCAACAAAAGATCAAGCATAGAGAACTCAAGGAACAGGAAGTACAAATCTCACTAGCTGAATATTTTTTTTAAATATCAGGAAAACCTCAACCAAAATAATTATATGCACATTACACATGCGATTATGCTGGCTGGTGCCAGGCTCCCTGGCTGGTGCCTCCCTGCAGAAGGTTTTTTTTTAGTAAGTATATATAATATTCATTATGCTACTTTTTTCAACTAGAATAAGCGATTTCACTTGTTTAACCCCTTAATGACCAGAGATCTTTTTGGTTTTGCATTTTCATTTTTTGCTTCCCTTATACCTAGAGCCATAACTTTTTAATTTTTTGGTCAGAATTGCCATATGAGGGCTTGTTTATTGTGGGACGAGTTGTACTTTTGAACAACATCATTGGTTTTAGCAAATCGTGTACTGGAAAATGGGAAAAAAAATTTCAAGTGCGGTAAAATTGCAAAAAAGTGTAACCCCATAGTTGTTTGTTTGTTTTTTTTTACCATATTCACTAAATGCTAAAACTGACCTTCCACTATGATTCTCCAGGCCATTATGAGTTCATAGGCACCAAACATGTCTAGGTTCTTTTTATTTAAAGGGACTCTGTCACCTGAATTTGGAGGGAACAATCTTCAGCCATAGGGGCGGGGTTTTCGGGTGTTTGATTCACCCTTTCCTTACCCGCTGGTTGCATGCTGGTTGCATGCTGGCTACGGAGGACAGAGAATGAACTTCAATCCAATATTGCAGCCAGCATTCAACCAGCAGGTAAGGAAAGGGTGAATCAAACACCCGAAAACCCCGCCCCTATGGCTGAAGATTGTTCCTCCAAATTCAGGTGACCCTTTAAGTGGTGAAAAAAGATTCCAAAGTTTAAAAAAAAGAATTGCGCCATTTTCCAATACCCATACAGTCTCCATTTCTCATGATCTGGGTTGGGTGAGGCGTTATACTTTGTGTGCTGAGCTGACGTTTTTAACTCCTTTCTGACATTAGACGTACTATCCCGTCGAGGTGGGGTGGGCCCCTATTACCACCGATGGGATAGTACGTCATATGCGATCGGCAGCGCTCACGGGGGGAGCGCCGCCGATCGCGGCCGGGTGTCAGCTGCTTATCGCAGCTGACATCCGGCACTATGTGCCAGGAATGGTCACGGACTGCCCCCGGCACATTAACCCCCGGCACACCGCGATCAAAGATGATCGCGATGTGCCGGCGGTATAGGGAAGCATCGCGCAGGGAGGGGGCTCCCTGCGGGCTTCCCTGAGCCCCTCGCAGCAACGCGATGTGATCGCGTTGCTGCGAGCGTCTTACCTCTCTCCCTCTTTGCTCCAGGCCCGGATCCAAGATGGCTGTGGCTTCCGGGTCCTGCAGGGAGGGAGGTGGCTTCACAGAGCCTGCTCAGAGCAGGCACTGTGAAGCCTGTACTGCTGCATGTCAGATCGGTGATCTGACAGAGTGTTGTGCACACTGTCAGATCACCGATCTGTGATGTCCCCCCTGGGACAAAATAAAAAAGTTAAAAAAAAAAATTTCCAAATGTGTAAAAAATAAAAATAAAAATATTCCTAAATAATAAAAAAAAAAAAAAAATATTATTCCCATAAATACATTTCTTCATCTAAATTTAAAAAAAAACAATAAAAGTACACATATTTAGTATCGCCGCGTCCATAACGACCCGACCTATAAAACTGGCCCACTAGTTAACCCCTTCAGTAAACACCGTAAGAAAAAAAAAAAAAAAAACGAGGCAAAAAGCAACACTTTATTATCATACCGCCGAACAAAAAGTGTAATAACACACGATTAAAAAGACAGATATAAATAACCATGGTACCGCTGAAAACATCATCTTTTCCCGCAAAAAACGAGCCACCAAACATCATCATCAGCAAAAAAATAAAAAAGTTATAGTCTTCAGAATAAAGCGATGCAAAAATAATTATTTTTTCTGTAAAATAGTTTTTATCGTATAAAAACGCCAAAACATAAAAAAATGATATAAATGAGGTATCACTGTAAACGTACTGAACCGAAGAATAAAACTGCTTTATCAATTTTACCAAACGCGGAACGGTATAAACGCCTCCCCCAAAAGAAATTCATGAATAGCTGGTTTTTCGTCATTCTTCCTCACAAAAATCGGAATAAAAAGCGATCAAAAAATGTCACGTGCCCGAAAATATTACCAATAAAAATGTCAACTCGTCCCGCAAAAAACAAGACCTCACATGACTCTGTGGACCACAATATGGAAAAATTATAGCTCTCAAAATGTGGTAACGCAAAAAATATTTTTTGCAATAAAAAGCGTCTTTCAGTGTGTGACGGCTGCCAATCATAAAAATCCACTAAAAAACCTGCTATAAAAGTAAATCAAACCCCCCTTCATCACCCCCTTAGTTAGGGAAAATTTAAAAAAATGTATTTATTTCCATTTTCCCATTAGGGCTAGGGCTAGGGTTAGGGTTAGAGCTAGGGCTAGGGTTAGGGCTAGGGTTAGGGTTAGGGCTAGGGCTAGGGTTAGGGCTAGGTTTAGGGTTAGGGCTAGGGTTAGGGCTAGGGTTAGGGCGAGGGCTAGGGTTGGGGCTACAGTTAGGGTTGGGGCTAAAGTTAGGGTTAGGGTTTAGATTACATTTACAGTTGGGAATAGGGCTGGGATTAGGGTTAGGGGTGTGTCAGGGTTAGAGGTGTGGTTAGGGTTACCGTTGGAATTAGGGTTAGGGGTGTGTTTGGATTAGGGTTTCAGTTATAATTGGGGGGTTTCCACTGTTTAGGCACATCAGGGGCTCTCCAAACACGACATGGCGTCCGATCTCAATTCCAGCCAATTCTGCGTTGAAAAAGTAAAACAGTGCTCCTTCCCTTCCGAGCTCTCCCGTGTGCCCAAACAGGGGTTTACCCCAACATATGGGGTATCAGCATACTCAGGACAAATTGGACAACAACTTTTGGGGTCCAATTACTCCTGTTACCCTTGGGAAAATACAAAACTGGGGGCTAAAAAATAATTTTTGTGGGAAAAAAAAGATTTTCACGGCTCTGCGTTATAAACTGTAGTGAAACACTTGGGGGTTCAAAGTTCTCACAACACATCTAGATGAGTTCGTTGGGGGGTCTAGTTTCCAATATGGGGTCACTTGTGGGGGGTTTCTACTGTTTAGGTACATTAGGGGCTCTGCAAACGCAATGTGACGCCTGCAGACTATTCCATCTAAGTCTGCATTCCAAATGGCACTCCTTCCCTTCTGAGCCCTCCCATGCACCCAAACGGTGGTTCCCCCCACATATGGGGTATCAGGGTACTCAGGACAAATTGCACAACAACTTTTGGGGTCAAATTTCTCCTCTTACCCTCAGGAAAGTACAAAACTGGGGGCTAAAAAATTATTTTTGGGGGAAAGTTTTTTTTTTTTAATTTTCACGGCTCTGCGTTACAAACTGTAGTGAAACACTTGGGGGTTCAAAGCTCTAACAACACATCTAGATGAGTTCCTTAGGGTGTCTAGTTTCCAAAATGGTGTCACTTGTGGGAGGTTTCTACTGTTTAGGTACATTAGGGGCTCGGCAAACGCAACGTGACACCTGCAGACCATTCCATCTAAGTCTGCATTCCAAATGGAGCTCCTTCCCTTCCGAGCCCTCCCATGTGCCCAAACAGTGGTTCCCCCACATATTGTGTATAATCGCACTCAGGAAAAATTGGGCAACAAATTTTGGGGTCCAATTTCTCCTGATACCCTCGGGAAAATACAAAACTGGGGGCTAAAAAAATAATTTTTGTGGGAAAATTTTTTTGTTTTATTTGTTTTATTTTTACGGCTCTGCATTATAAACTTCTGTGAAGCCCTTGGTGGGTCAAAGCGCTCAAAACACATCTAGATAAGTTCCTTAGGAGGTCTACTTTCCTAAATGGTGTCACTTGTGGGGGGTTTCAATGTTTAGGCATCTCAATTCCTGTCAATTTTGCATTGAAAAGTCAAACGGCGCTCCTTCCCTTCCGAGCTCTGCCATGCGCCCAAACAGTGGTTTAGCCCCACATATGGGGTATCAGCGTACTCAGGACAAATTGTACAACAACTTTTGGGGTCCAATTTCTTCTCTTACCCATGGGAAAATAAAACATTGGGGGCGAAAAAATAATTTTTGTGAAAAAATATGATTTTTTATTTTTACGGTTCTGCATTATAAACTTCTGTGAAGCACTTGGTGGGTCAAAGTGCTCACCACACCTCTAGATAAGTTTCTTAGGGGTCTACTTTCCAAAGTGGTGTCACTTGTGGGGGGTTTCAATGTTTAGGCACATCAGGGGCTCTCCAAACGCAACATGGTGTCCCATCTCGATTCCAGTCAATTTTGCATTGAAAAGTCAAATGGCGCTCCTTCGTTTCCGAGCTCTGTCATGCGCCCAAACAATGGTTTACCCCCACATATGGGGTATCGGTGTACTCAGGACAAATTGTACAACAACTTTTGGGGTCCAATTTCTTCTCTTACCCTTGGGAAAATAAAACATTGGGGGCGAAAAGATAATTTTTGTGAAAAAATATGATTTTTTATTTTTACGGTTCTGCATTATAAACTTCTGTGAAGCACTTGGTGGGTCAAAGTGCTCAACACACCTCTAGATAAGTTCCTTAGGGGGTCTACTTTCCAAAATGGTGTCACTTGTGGGGGGTTTCAATGTTTAGGCACATCAGGGGCTCTCCAAACGCAACATGGTGTCCCATCTCGATTCCAGTCAATTTTGCATTGAAAAGTCAAATGGCGCTCCTTCGCTTCCGAGCTCTGTCATGCGCCCAAACAGTGGTTTACCCCCACATATGGGGTATCGGTGTACTCAGGACAAATTGTACAACAACTTTTGGGATCAATTTTCTCCTGTTACCCTTGGTAAAATAAAACAAATTGGAGCTGAAGTAAATTTTTTGTGAAAAAAAGTTAAATGTTCATTTTTATTTAAACATTCCAAAAATTCCTGTGAAGCACCAGAAGGGTTAATAAACTTCTTGAATATGGTTTTGAGCACCTTCAGGGGTGCAGTTTTTAGAATGGTGTCACACTTGGGTATTTTCTATCATATAGACCCCTCAAAATGACTTCAAATGAGATGTGGTCCCTAAAAAAAATGGTGTTGTAAAAATGAGAAATTGCTGGTCAAATGTTAACCCTTATAACTCCCTAACAAAAAAAAATTTTGGTTCCAAAATTGTGCTGATGTAAAGTAGACATGTGAGAAATGTTACTTATTAAGTATTTTGCGTGACATATCTCTGTGATTTAATTGCATAAAAATTCAAATTTGGAAAATTGCGAAATTTTCATAATTTTTGCCAAATTTCCGTTTTTTTCACAAATAAACGCAGGTACTATCAAAGAATTTTTACCACTATCATGAAGTACAATATGTCATGAGAAAACAATGTCAGAATCACTGGGATCCATTGAAGAGTTCCAGAGTTATAACCTCATAAAGGGACAGTGGTCAGAATTGTAAAAATTGGCCCGGTCATTAACGTGCAAACCACCCTTGGGGGTAAAGGGGTTAATGATACTATTTTGGTGCAGATACGATCTTTTGATTGCCTGTTAATGCATTTTAATGCAATGTTGCGGCAACCAAAAAAAGTAATTCTGTCGTTTTGACTTTTTTTTCTCATTATGCTGTTTAGCGATCAGGTTAATCCTTTTTTGAACGCGGTGATACCAAATATGTGTATATTTGATTTTTTACTCTTTTATTTTGAATAGGGCAAAAGGTGGGTGATTTGAACTTTTATATCAGATCAGATCGCCTCTATGTAGCAGAATTGCTGACTTGCTATGAGTGCCGAACGCTGGACGGCGCTCATAGCAATCCGGAAATAACAACCATAGAGGTCTGCTGGAGACCTCTGGTTGTCATGCTAACCCATCCCGCCATCACGTGACGGCATCACCAATGGGCAAGATTGACAGTGGCATTTAACTAGTAAACAGCCGCCTGTGGATCGCGATTCGACCTGTGGCTGTTAGAGGCACATGTCAGCTGTTCAAAATAGCTGACATGTGCCGCAAAACATAAAAGGAATCTGATTACTATTATGCCCGATGTCGAAAAGATGTTAATATTTTCCCTATGGGATAGAGGTCTCGCAGAAATCCAATTTTTAGCAATCCATTTTCTGGTGATAAGCAGCAAGGGAGCAATAGCAATTTTTCCCATCTCTTCCATTCATAGCTCCTGGACGTATCCCAGAATGCAAATTAGGGGTTCTTTAGGTACTGTTTATTCATACATCAATTCTAAAAGATTTAGAAATAATGTCCAGAATGCATATAATTGTGGGCAAGAAAATTACATGTGGAATGTTCCTGCTTCCTCCCCAGAGTAGTGGAGGAAATTAGAGTCAGGCCTAATGCCCATTTTGAATAATGCCTCCAGGGATCTGGATGATCTATGGATAACATATAGTTTTGATATCCTATTAGGCTCACTAAGTGATAGACTAGGGACTTTCTTCAAAACTGTAGCCCACCTATCCTCAGAGTTGACCCCTACCTCCAACTCCCATTTTTGTTTAACTGATAATGGGAATTTTTTCTGGAAGACATATAATAAAGCGTAGATGCGAAATAGTACACCCTTGGTAACCCCTGCTGAACATACAGTGCCTAACATAGTATCTCTCTCAATTACAATTTTCTCAGCTTACATTGTACTCTATACGCATGTCTAATTTGGAAATATTGAAATAGATAACTATCTTGTAAGTGAAATTTCCCTTGTTGGCATTCTATAATTTTAAATTTATCATTACTAACTAATGAAATAATGAATACCCATATTCCTCCAATTCCTAAATTCAGTTAATTTCACAAGTTCAGAGAGAGAAATTAATTGATCCATATGGGTGAGTATATTATTAGGTATTCTAAGGGTAAGTTGACACCAGGCATTTTTGCTGCGGTTTTTTTTCTGCAGCAAAACCTGATCATCTTGGTAGGAAAGAAGCTTCGCCAGAAAAGTAGGTTTAGATGCGTTTTTGCCACATTTTGCATTGTTTTTTTTGTGCGTTTTTTTTTCTCTTTCTGCATGCCAATAAAGTTGAGTACACACAGAGAAAAACAAAACCACTTCCTGTAGATAGAATAAATAGATACAATAGATAGATTGATAGAATAGATAGAATGAATAGATAGATTGATAGAATATAGATTGATAGAATAGATAGAATAGAATAGATACATTACCTGTGGTATACTCTTCCCTGGCATTTTCCACAGGCTCGGTGACGTCACCACTAGTTACTGAGCCTGCGCCCGCTGCGTCTCATTCATTCCCCAGTCGCCTACAGCTGGGAGCGGTCGCATTAGCAGCGCTCCCGGTTGTAAGCTTTTATCTCCCCCAGATACTGCGTGGGACACTCGTTATATCGGACTACGATGGATCAGGGAGTATACTTTTGCTTTTTTATTTTATTTTTATTTCAGAAGATCGAGGGCTTCTCTTTGGAATGGCAGAACAATAAAAAGATGGTCAAAACTGTGTGGTGTTTTATTTCATTAAAATACTATTTTCTGCATGTGTGTGTGTTTATTTATCCCTTTAATTAGTATAGGATTAGTAATGGATAGGTGTCTTATAGAGGCCTCTCCATTACTAAGCCGGCCTATTGTCACCTTACAATAGCAAGGTGATATTAACCCCTTATTACCCCGCTTGCCACCGCTACAGGGCAAGTGGGAGGAGCTGGGAAAACAGCCAGAATTGGCGCATCTAATAGATGTGATTTTTCTGGGCAGCTGTGGGCTGCTATTTTTAGGCTGGGGGGGCCTATATCAATGGCCCCTTACCAGCCTGAGAATACCAGCCCCCAGCTGTGAGCTTTAGCAAGGCTAGTTGTCAAAAATGGGGGGACCCCACGCCGTTTTTTTAAAGTATTTATTTAAATAATTTAAAAACGCGTGAGGACCCCTCTATTCTTGATAAATAGTATTGCTGAGGCTGACAGCTGGGGGTTGCAGCCCCCAGCTGTGAGTTTTGTCTTGCTGGTTATCAAAATTGGGGGGAACCCACGCCGTTTTTTATTATTATTATTTCTAGCGCAGGAGCGGCAGATGAATACTCCCATCTGATGCTCCTGCTCTCACTGTAATTAGCGGCTGTAGGTGTCAGATGATGGGAGCAGTTGTCCTATCAGCTGACACCAGTGATCGGAGGTGAGATTTTACCTCTGATCACAGCTGAGCGCTTCCCGCTGTCTTCTGACAGCGGGGAGCCTCGGCTTTTTGACCGGCGAGGATGATTTCCCCGCCTATCAGAAGCGGTGTTTGCCGCTCTGTCATGCATATGACAGCGTGTCAAACACTAATGTTGGACCCCCCATTCAAGTGAATGGGGGGTCCGCTGCTAGATGACAGGCTGCATGGACTCATCATGCAGCCTGCCATCTAGATGTAGTAGAGCCGAATGTGACGTCACATCCGGCTTTCCTTGACTTTTCCGCAGCAAATACGCTGCAAGAAAAGTCAGCCTAGCGTATGTTAGGTGTCGAGCTCCCACCGCTGCACGGGGGAATCTCAAACCATCTCCGCTGTGGTCTCTCATTCTCCTCCAGCCGCAGTGGAGCATGCTCAGCAGAGACATCGGTCCCAGCATCTGGCTCAAGCTGATACTGTGCGGCTGGTTATTGCTGTCCTTCCAGGTTCAGCCATCGTAACAAGTACTGATAAGCGGCGAGCAGGCATTCCTCGGACTAAGTCCTGCTTTTCTTCTTCTGAGCATGCCCAAGGGACGACCTCTCATTGGAGGTTGGAGTCACATGCTCAGGTCCTGTAGCAGCTCCTATTGGACCACTAGGAAGGTCCTGGAGAACTTCCACTATAAAAGGTTTGCATGGCCATGTGCTAGTATAAATCAGTTATTGTGTGTGTGGATGTATGATTGTTTTGGTGAAAGCTCCGAATCATACCCATCCCTAGTGTTGATGAATGCTCTCGAATGTTGGAGCTGTCTTGCGCCAGTTAGTGTCATCCAGCACCAGGAACAATCTAATAGCGTCTAACAGCAGCGTTAGCCGGTGCGGCACCATGCGCAACCAGTGCACTTACCTGTCCCTAGTTAGGGTGGTTAGTGGTGTCAGCCAGAGCGGCGCTGCGCGCACCCATTGCGCTAAACCTATTTTGCATTTATTTTTCCCTGGCACCGCAGTTCCGATGCCGAACGCAAGTGGTCTAGAGGGACTCTAACCCCGTGTCTAGGGGCAGTGTTCTGTCACTCTATACTTAAGGTACCTTCACACATAACGATATTGTTAACGATATCGTTGCATTTTGTGATGTATCAACGATATCGTTAATGAAATCGTTATGTGTGACAGCGACCAACGATCAGGCCCCTGCTGGGAGATCGTTGGTCGCTGAAGAAAGTCCAGAACTTTATTTCGTCGCTGGATCTCCCGCGGACATCGCTGGATCGGCGTGTGTGACACCGATCCAGCGATGTCTTCACTGGTAACCAGGGTAAACATCGGGTAACTAAGCGCAGGGCCGCGCTTAGTAACTCGATGTTTACCCTGGTTACCATCCTAAAAGTAAAAAAACAAACACTACATACTTACCTACCGCTGTCTGTCCCCCGGCGCTGTGCTCTGCACTCCTCCTGTACTGGCTGTGAGCGTCGGTCAGCCGGAAAGCAGAGCGGTGACGTCACCGCTCTGCTTTCCGGCCGCTGTGCTCACACAGACAGTACAGGAGGAGTGCAGAGAAGCAGAGCGCCGGGGACAGACAGCAGAAGGTAAGTATGTACTGTTTGTTTTTTTACTTTTAGGATGGTAACCAGGGTAAACATCGGGTTACTAAGCGCGGCCCTGCGCTTAGTTACCCGATGTTTACCCTGGTTACCGGCATCGTTGGTCGCTGGAGAGCGGTCTGTGTGACAGCTCTCCAGCGACCAAACAGCGACGCTGCAGCGATCCGGATCGTTGTCGGTATCGCTGCAGCGTCGCTTAATGTGAAGGGGCCTTTACATTTCCTCTGTGGTATTGCGGCCCTGTGACGCAACAGGGTTCGCTTCCTACATACCGGGTGTAGCTAACCCGTGTGTGTTTTCATTATACTGCCATTTACTGTCTGTCATTACCTAGCAGCAGGTATCATCTCTGCACGGTGGACCTCGGGCTGGAACGCACCTTATTCCATCTTTGTAATTATTTGGTGCATTCCGCCAGCCCTATCAGCGTATAATGACTATCTGAATTAAAGGGATAATTATTCAAAGTTTGAACATTGCTAATTTTTTAACATTTTTCTCAAATTTCTGATATTTATTAGAAATAAAACACAAAACATATCAACCTAAGTTTACCATTATCATAAAGTGTAATGTGTTGCGAAAAATCAAGCTCAAAATCCCTGGGATTTGTTGAAGCACTCCAGAGTTATTACCAAATAAAGTGACACTGGTCAGATTTCAAAAATTTGGCTCCGTCACTAAGGGGTTAATGTTGGACTATACCTTACCAATAAGACCCAGAGTATGGTACTTCGATAGGCCGTTAAATATTCCCGCCTTCAAACTGCTCACAATGGGTATCACTCTCACTACATTTTGGATAATGATACTTATCGGAGTGACTGCAGACTTTTCGATTTGGAACGGAGAACCACTTTATCGTAGACTTGCAAAATGACACCACTGCAAACACATCGCTGATTGTTGGCTCATGGGAATCATCACTCTCTGTAGCCTGTAGAAAAAGGTCCCCTCTATAGAATCTAGTATTATATGGTCTGTTGGGTTCTGTTGTACCACCCCTTCATCACCTGACAGTTTGTCTATAACAGGGTTGTAACGCACAGTTTTAATCTAATGAATATCAGCAGTGTCGCTGTCATGAGTTTACCATGACAGAGAGGAGCCAGAAGACCGAAGCATCTGAATTCTCCTGCTCCTGCACTGATTAGAAGCACTTTATCTTCATATTAAACGGTGCCGGTTTCTTTTAATCTGCTCAGTTAAAAGCTCCTGGAAGCTTTCCTGCATTTACCCCTTTCTGACATCTGACGTACTATCACGTCCATGTGGGCTGGACCCGTCTGACCATGGACGGGATAGTATGTCATAGCCGATCGACCACGACCACGCCGATCGGAGCCGGGTGTCAGCTGATTTTCACAGCTGGCACCCGGCACTATGTGCCAGGAGCGTTCGCAGACTGCTCCCAGCACTTTAACTCCCGGAAGACGGCGATCAAACATGATCGCAGCGTTACGATAGCAGGCAGAGGGGCTGTTATGCCGTGGGGTCCCGATTGCTGCCATGCAGGCCCGATGTCATCATCCAGCTCTCCAAAGATGAGAGACTTCCTGTCATGTGCAGTGCATGTCAGGAAGTCTCTCACTTTCAGTGTACAGAAGCTGCAGCGCTGACAGATCTGTAGCATGCAGATCTGCGTGCTATAGAAGTGATCAGCCTGCACAAAATGTGTGTCACATAGTGGCACAAAGTGTAGAACTAAGAATGAAATAAAAAAAAATTAAATAATTGTAAAAATATTTACAAAAATAATTTAAAAAATCATAAAAAAATCAATATTTATTCTATCACTATATGAATATTTGAATAAAAAAAATCTAAACAATAAAAGTATACATATTTGGTATCGCTGCATCCGTAACGACATGACCTATAACACTGTCCCACTAGATAACCCCTTCAGTGAACACCATTAAAAAAAAACAAGCCACAAAAACAATGCTTTATCATCATACCGCCAAACAAAAAGTGGAATAACACGTCATCAAAAAGAAGGATATAAATAAACATGGTACAACTGAAAACATCATCTTGTCCCACAAAAAACAAGCCCCCATCCATCTCCATCACCGGAAAGATAGAAACTTTATAGCTCTCAGAATAAAGCGATGCAAAAATAATTATTTTTTCCTATAAAATAATTTTTATTGTATAAAAGCACCAAAACAAAAAAATGATATAAATAAGGTATCGCTGTCATCGTACTGACCCAAAGAATAAAACTGCTTCATCAATTTTACTAGACGCGAAACGGTATAAACGTCCCCCCCAAAAAGAAATTAATGAATTGCTGGGTTTTGGTCATTCTGCCTCACAAAAATCGGAATAAAAAGCGATCAAGAAATGTCATGTGCTTGAAAATGGTACCAATAAAAATGTCAACTTGTCCTGCAAAAAAACAGACCTACATGACACTGTGGGCCAAAATATGGAAAAATTATAGCTCTCAAAATTTGGTGATGCAAAAACTATTTTTTGCAATAAAAAACGTCTTTTAGTGAGAGCTGCCAAACATAAAAACCGATATAAAAACCTGCTATAAATAGCAAATCATACCTGTCTTTATCACCCCTTAGATAGGGAAAAATAATAAAATAAAAAAATGTTTTTATTTCCATTTTCCCATTAGGGTTAGGGTTGGGCTAAAGTAAGGGATAGGGTTGGGGCTGAAGTTGGGGTTAAGCTTTGGATTACGTTTACGGTTGGGATTAGGGTTAGGGTTGGGATTAGGGTTAAGGGTGTGTCAGGGATAGGGGTGTGGTTAGGGTTGGGATTAGTGTAAGGGTGTGCTGGGGTTAGGGGTGTGTTGGGGTTAGGGGTGTGGTTAGGGTTGGGATAAGGGTTAGGTGTGTGTTTGAGTTAGGGGTGTGGTTAGGGTTATGGCTAGGGTCGGGATTAGGGTTAAGGGTGTGTTGGAGTTAGGCCTGGAGTTAGAATTGGGGAATTTCCACTGTTTTATATACATCAGGGGTTCTCCAAACACGACATGGCGTCCGAATTCAATTCCAGCCAATTCTGTGTTGAAAAAGTCAAATGGTGCTCCTTCCTTTCCGAGCTCTGCCATGCGCCCAAACAGTGGTTTACCCCCACATATGGGGTATCAGCTCACTCAGGACAATTTGGACAACAACGTTTGCAGTCCAATTTCTCCTGTTAAACTTGTGAAAATAAAAATTTGGGGGCTAAAAATCATTTTCACTGCTCTGCCTTATAAACTTTAGTGAAACACTTGAAGGTTTAAAGTTCTCACAACACATCTACATAAGTTCTTTGGGGGTCTAGTTTCCAAAATGGGGTCACCTGTGGGGGGTTTCTACTGTTTAGGCACATCAGTGGCTCTGCAAGCGCAACATGATGCCCGCAGACCATTCCATCAAAGTCTGCATTCCAAAATGTCACTACTTCCCATCTGAAGCTCTGCCATGTGCCCAAACAGTGGTTCCCCCCACATATGAGGTATCAGCATACTCAGGACAAATTGCACAACAACTTTTACGGTCCAATTTCTCTGAATACCTTTGGGAAAATAAAAAATTGTGGACTAAAAGATCATTCTTGTGGAAAAAAAAGGATATTTTTATTTTCATGGCTCAACATTATAAACTTTAGTGAAACAGATGGGGGTCCAAAGTGCTCACCACACATCTAGATAAGTTCCTTCTGTGGTCTTGTCTCCAAAATAGGATCACTTGTGGGGGTTTTCCCACTGTTTAGGCACATCAGGGGCTCTCCAAACACAACATGGCGTCCAATCTCAATTCCTGCCAATTTTGCATTGAAAAGTCAAACGGCGCTTCTTTCCTTCTGAGCTCTGCCATGCGCCGAAACAGTGGTTTACCCCCACATATGGGGTATCAGCGTACTCAGAACAAATTGTACAACAACTTTTGGGGTCTAATTTCTCCTGTTTTCCTTGGTAAAATAAAACAAATTGGATCTGAAGTAAATTTTTTGTGAAAAAAAGCTAAATGTTCATTTTTTTTTAAACATTCCAAAAATTCCTGCAAAGCACCTGAAGGGTTAATAAACTTCTTGAATGTGGTTTTGAGCACGATTTTGGGTGCAATTTTTAAAATGGTGTCACTTTTGAGTATTTTCTAATATGTAGACCCCTCAAAGTGACTTCACATGTGATGTGGTCCCTAAAAAAATGGTGGTGTAAAAATGAGAAATTGCTGCTCAACTTTTAACTTCCTAACAAAAAAAATTTGGTTCCAAAATTGTGCTGATATAAAGAAAACATGTGGAAAATGTTGCTTATTAAATATTTTGTGTGACATATCTGTGTGATTTAAGGGTATGAATGTTCAAAGTTAGAAAATTGCTAAATTTTCTAAATTTTCACCAAATTTCCATTTTTTTCACAAATAAATGCAAGTCATATCAAATAAATTTTACCACTATCATGAAGTACAAAATGTCTTGAGAAAAAATTGTCAGAATCACCAGGATCCTTTGAAGCGTTCCAGAGTTATAACCTCATAAAGGGACAGTGGTCAGAATTGTTAAAATTGGCCTGGTCATTAACATGCAAACCACCCCTAGGGATAAAGGGGTTAAGCTCAGCTGTTCACTTTTAGCCACTCCTATCTCTTATATAATCTGGGCCCTGCAAGCACTTATTGTCAGAGTAGCTTTTGCTTCATGGCTGGAGGTTATTGGTTGGTGGTTGTTATTTGCGAAGGCATTTGGGGGATTTATCTGTGACTATTGCTAGGTTTTGGGTGTGTGCTAATTCTCCTATTTGTCCTACTTTATTTTTACCCCATCCTCCATTGTGTATACCTCTGTTTTTTATGGGATTATATTTGTATGAATGGTATTTTCCTTTATCCCTGTTCGTAGTACCTTGTTAGTCTGGTTGGTGTATTACGGTACACTACTACTCCCTTTGTTCCTGGGTGGGGGAAGGGTGCAGACTGAGGGCAGATTCAGAAGCTAAGGCAAGGCACGTGGCCCCAGCATCTTTGCCATCAGAAGTAATCCGGGGAACAGGGCGAGCTAGGGCACCCCTGGTGTTAGGTAAGGATCCCCTGGTCCCGGGACACCCGAGAGTCATGACACTCGCTTTCCAGGCAAGCAAACCACTGAAGCTTTCCTGCCACGTTCAGCCTCCTTGTGAGGAATGTATTAGCTTGCTCTGCCTTTGCTTTAGCACCGGCACCATCTTGGACATGTTCACTTACCACTGCCCCAGGATCTTTCTGCCTCTTACGGGACATTCTGCCAGCCGAAGCACTCCAGAAATTCGATCCACAGTAACCAGAAGAATTCACCCCCTTTCTCACACTGTTCGGTCAGTATAGCAGAGCAGGTGGAAGGATAAAGTCTCTGAATTCACTGTGGGAGCTTTCAGTGCTGCATCCTACTCCATGTCGTGCTAGGCCATGCCTCTTATGATTTCCTTCTTAAAGACTGCAAATTGCCATGGTTGATGAAAGCATGTTACCCTGGCCAGGTTTAATTCCAAAACATCAGCCTCTGAGAAAAAAAACTTGCTTAGATGGAACACTGTATGTGTCACAATGACAACCTTTAGCACTCAAGAGCAGTGACATCATAATGGGCTTCTTTCTCTGGGAGCTGCCAAGACAGTTACATTTTTTATTAATTGATACAGTCATGCATATTATTTCTGTTTTTTTTAGCTATTGTCTCCTTTTTAAAGATTGCATAATACATTGACTGATGAGAATATGATCCCCAGGCCAGATAACAATTAGATAATTTCAGTAAACCTATTCCCTATCCCGCATGATTTTCTCCTGCTAAGGAATGTACAACAGAAACTCCAACATTTATTTTGGGAGTATTTATAGTACCCAGTCTTGATTCCTTTGGAATAGGTACTAAAATCCACCTGTGTTCTTATAAGACATGTGAAATTATTTTTTTCTTGATTCCTCAGTACCTCAAAACTGTTTTAGTTCCACAGAACTTGGCTCAAGTCATTATGTAGAATATTATTTCCTTTCCTTTTTAGAGATAAGCCCACTAAGATAAGCAATGAAAATCGTGGTTCATATGATTGTCATAAGCCTATCTGCCTTTACTCCCATGGGTCCAAGCCCACTAAACAGCTCTCCAAATTCAAGGTCTAAGCAATTTGGACAAAAGTATAAAATCCTTACATCTCTTTAAATCTTCAGCTAAGTTTGCCTATAAAAGTGAAACTTTTTTTTCTGAATCTAAAAAACCCCTAGAAAAAGTAATCAAATGGATCCTAAAATTAGTAGTTTGAATTACTATAGAAGAAAGTACAACCCCTGGCAAAAATTATGGAATCAGAGGCCTTGGAGGATGTCCATTCAGTTGTTTAATTTTGTAGAAAAAAAGCAGATCACAGACATGGCACAAAACTAAAGTCATTTCAAATGGCAAATTTCTGGCTTTAAGAAACTCTAAAAGAAATCGAGAACAAAAAATGTGGTAGTCAGTAATGGTTACTTTTTTAACCAAGCATAGGGGAAAATTATGGAATCACTAAATTCTGAGGAAAAAATTATGGAATCACCATGTAAATTTTCATACCCAAAAATAACACCTGCATCAAATTAGATATGCTTGTTAGTCTGCATCTAAAAAGGAGTGATTACACCTTGGAGAGCTGTTGCACCAAGTGGACTGACATGAATCATGGCTCCAACACGAGAGATGTCAATTGAAACAAAGGAGAGGGTAAAAGAGGGTAAATCATCAGCAATGTTGCAAAAAATGTTGGTTGTTCACAGTCAGCTCTGTCTAAAATCTGGACCAAATGCAAACAAAAAGGGAAGGTTGTTAAAGGCAAACATACTGGTAGACCAAGGAAGACATCAAAGTCTCAAGACCGGAAATGTAAAGCTATATGTCTCCAAAACAGGAAATGCACAACAAAACAAATGAGGAATGAATGGGTGGAAACTGGAGTTAACGTCTGTGACCGAACTCTAAGAAACTGCCTAAAGGAAATGGGATTTACATACAGAAAAGCTAAACGAAAGCCATCATTAACACCTAAACAGAACAAAACAAGGTTACAATGGTCTAAGGAAAAGAAATCATGGACTGTGGATGACTGGATGAAAGTCATATTCAGTGATGAATCACGAATCTGCATTGGGCAAGGTGATGATGCTGGAACTTTTGTTTGGTGCCGTTCCAATGAGATTTCTAAAGGTACCGTCACACATAGCGACGCTGCAGCGATACCGACAACGATCCGGATCGCTGCAGCGTCGCTGTTTGGTCGCTGGAGAGCTGTCACACAGACAGCTCTCCAGCGACCAATGATCCCGAGGTCCCCGGTAACCAGGGTAAACATCGGGTAACTAAGCGCAGGGCCGCGCTTAGTAACCCGATGTTTACCCTGGTTACCATCCTAAAAAGTAAAAAAAACAAACGCTACATACTTACCTTCTGCTGTCTGTCCTCGGCGCTCTGCTTCTCTGGTCTGGCTGTGAGCGCCGGGCAGCCAGAAAGCAGAGCGGTGACGTCACCACTCTGCTTTCCGGCTGACCGACGCTCACAGCCAGAGCAGGAGGAGTGCAGAGCACAGCGCTGGAGGACAGACGGCTGTAGGTAAGTATGTAGTGTTTGTTTTTTTACTTTTAGGATGGTAACCAGGGTAAACATCGGGTTACTAAGCGCGGCCCTGTGCTTAGTTACCCGATGTTTACCCTGGTTACCAGCAAAGACATCGCTGAATCGGTGTCACACACGCCGATTCAGCGATGTCTACGGGGAGTCCAGCGACGAAATAAAGTTCTGGACTTTCTTCCCCGACCAGCGATCTCCCAGCAGGGGCCTGATCGCTGCTGCCTGTCACACTGGACGATATCGCTAGCGAGGACGCTGCAACGTCACGGATCGCTAGCGATATCGTCTAGTGTGACAGTACCTTAAAGATGACTGCCTGAAGAGAACATGCAAATTTCCACAGTCATTGATGATAATGGGCTGCTTGACAGGTAAATGCACTGGGGAGATGGCTGTCGTTGCATCTTCAATAAATGCACAAGTTTATGTTGACATTTTCTTTTCCCATCAATTGAAAGGATGTTTGGGGGTGATGAAATCATTTTTCAAGATGATAATGCATCCTGCCATAGAGGAAAAACTGTGAAAACATTCCTTGAAAAAAGACACATATGGTCAATCAGAGAAAAGTGGGAGACACAAAAGCGCAAATAGGGTCTTATCAAACGTTACACAGAGTTGCCCACCAAGAGAACTACTCACCTGGTGAGAGTGAAGGAAGGACATATATTAATGGCGGCTGCTGCAGATCCACAGGTCAGTGCAAGACATATGGTCAATGTCATGGCCTGCAAATAGTCCAGATCTCAATCCAATTGATAATCTTTGAAGGAAGTTGAAGAAAATGGCCCATGACAGGGCTCCAACCTGCAAAGCTGATCTGGCAACAGCAATCAGAGAAAGTTGGAGCCAGATTAATGAGGAGTACTGTTTGACACTCATTAAGTCCATGCCTCAGAGACTGCAAGCTGTTATAAAAGCCAGAGGTGGTTCAACAAAATACTAGTGATGTTTTGGAGTGTTTTTTTGTTTGTTTGTTTTTCATGATTCCATAATTTTTTCCTCAGAATTGAGTGATTCCATATTTTTTTTCCTATGCTTGGTTAAAAAAAGTAACCATTACTGACTACCAAATTTTTTGTTCTTTATTTTTTTAGGTCTCCTTCTCACTTGCGAGAAATAAGTCCGAGTCTCGCAAGTTTAAAACCCTGCCCTGGCGCCGACACTCCAGAGCGGAGCGTGCAGCTCCATGTATTGCTGTGCGGCCACATGCTCCTCTCTGGAGTGCTGGCGCCAGAACAGGGTCTTAACCTTGCGAGACTCGGACGTATTTGTCGCAAGTGAGAAGGAGCCCTTAGTGTTTCTTAAAGCCAGAAAGTTGTCCTTTGAAATGAAAGCCGGTGATTCCATAATTTTTGCCAGGGGTTGTACTTCAAGATGGAGATCCCACATCTGTTTCCACACTAGTAAGTGTTAGGTGTCGAGTTCCTACAGCTGCACAGGGGGAATCTCAAACCATGTCCTCTGCGGTCTCCCATTCTCCTCCAGCCGCAGTGGAGCCTGCTCAGCAGAGACTATGCATTTGGTTGCAGCTGCCTATCCAGGCTCAGCCTTTGTAACCAGCATTGATCAGCAGCGAGCAGACGTTCCAGGGACTAAGTCCTGCTTTTCTTCTACTGAGCATGTCCACGGGACGACCTCTCATTGGAGGTCGGGGGTCACATGCTCAGGTCATGTAGCGTCTCCGATTGGATCACTGGGAAGGTCCCGGAAGGCTACAGCTATAAAAGGTTCGCAGGGCCGCTCGGCCATGCACTAGTATAAATCTGAAACCGTGTGCGTGTGGATGTATGACTGAAACACACAAGCTCCTTAATCATTCCCATCCCTAGTGTTCTTGAAAGGACTTTGGTGATTGAGCTACCTAGGGCCAGATTGTGACCTCCAGCACTAGACACAAATTACTGTGTCAATGAGCAGCCACCGCCAGTGCGGTACCATGCGCAACTAGTGCGCTTTCCTAGCCCTAGTTATGGTGGTTAGTGGCGTCTGCTAGAGCGGCGCTGTACGCACTTTGTGCTGTAAATCTTAAATTAGTCCTGACAACTGGTCAGTGTAGGGTGAGATCTCCCTTTTGATCTCAGCATCTGACTCAGGGCGTCCTCAGGTGCGGGCTCAAATACCACTGAGGGTCAGAGCGAGATCAATTTTACAAATTACATCCCCAATGAATTCAGGGGTGTAGTGAGCATGTTGACACCACATGTGCCTCACAGAAATTTATACCATTGGGCAGTGAAGAAAGAATAATTACATTTTTACTGCTAAAATGTTGCTTTAGCCCCAAATTTTTAATTTTTATAAGGGCTAATAAGAGAAAATGGACCTCAGTTTGTTGAGCACTTCCTACTGATAGCCCCATTACCCTACATGTAATCGGGAAGTACTTTTCAGGCACAGTACAGAGCGCAGAAGGGAAGGAGCACCATGTTATCGTGCATATTTTACTGTTATGGTTTGCGGGTGTCATGACCAACTGAGAGAGCCCCTGAGGTGCTAGGATAGAATAATCCCCCCATAAGTGACCTCGTTTTACAAACTACATCTCTCAATGAACTCATCTATGGATGCAGTGATCATATTGACACCACAGATTTGTCACAGAATTTTACACCATTGGGCAGTGAAAAAAGTAATTACATTTTTACCACAAAAATGTTGTTTTACCCCCAGAGTTTACATTTTCACATGGAAAATGGGTAAAAATAGCATCAAAATTTGTCACACAATTTCTGCTGAACATGGCATTACCCCATATGTGGCTGTACAGTGTCTTCTTAGCCACACGGTGAGACTCTGGAGGGATGAAGCCCTATTTGCCTCCTGGAGTGCAGATTTTCCTAGAATAGTTTGCATACTCCATACACAGAACCCTAAATGCTTGAAGAGCAGAATACTCCCTCAAGAGACCCCATTTTGGAAATTATACCTCTGCCAAACATGTGGATTTTAAATGTGGTTTAGGCACACTGTTGGGCTCAAAAAGGACTTGCTTTTTTTGTGGATTGAGTTTAACTTTTTGTTGGAAACATTTTATATTACATCTTGAATCACATTTATCCTGTGCTCTACGCTGAGCACTTATATTGGGGTTTCCATCTAAATCTCCGAATGACCTGATTTAGATGAAACCCCCAAGGGATCCATTCACTATACAGGTCCTTCTCAAAAAATTAGCATATAGTGTTAAATTTCATTATGTACCATAATGTAATGATTACAATTAAACTTTCATATATTATAGATTCATTATCCACCAACTGAAATTTGTCAGGTCTTTTATTGTTTTAATACTGATGATTTTGGCATACAACTCCTGATAACCCAAAAAACCTGTCTCAAAAAATTAGCATATCAAGAAAAGGTTCTCTAAACGACCTATTACCCTAATCTTCTGAATCAACTAATTAACTCTAAACACATGCAAAAGATACCTGAGGCTTTTATAAACTCCCTGCCTGGTTCATTACTCAAAACCCCCATCATGGGTAAGACTAGCGACCTGACAGATGTCAAGAAGGCCATCATTGACACCCTCAAGCAAGAGGGTAAGACCCAGAAAGAAATTTCTCAACAAATAGGCTGTTCCCAGAGTGCTGTATCAAGGCACCTCAATGGTAAGTCTGTTGGAAGGAAACAATGTGGCAGAAAACGCTGTACAACGAGAAGAGGAGACCGGACCCTGAGGAAGATTGTGGAGAAGGACCGATTCCAGACCTTGGGGAACCTGAGGAAGCAGTGGACTGAGTCTGGTGTGGAAACATCCAGAGCCACGTGCACAGGCGTGTGCAGGAAATGGGCTACAGGTGCCGCATTCCCCAGGTAAAGCCACTTTTGAACCATAAACAGCGGCAGAGGCGCCTGACCTGGGCTACAGAGAAGCAGCACTGGACTGTTGCTAAGTGGTCCCAAGTACTTTTTTCTGATGAAAGCAAATTTTGCATGTCATTCGGAAATCAAGGTGCCAGAGTCTGGAGGAAGACTGGGGAGAAGGAAATGCCAAAATGCCTGAAGTCCAGTGTCAAGTACCCACAGTCAGTGATGGTGTGGGGTGCCATGTCAGCTGCTGGTGTTGGTCCACTGTGTTTCATCAAGGGCAGGGTCAATGCAGCTAGCTATCAGGAGATTTTGGAGCACTTCATGCTTCCATCGGCTGAAATGCTTTATGGAGATGAAGATTTCATTTTTCAGCACGACCTGGCACCTGCTCACAGTGCCAAAACCACTGGTAAATGGTTTACTGACCATGGTATTACTGTGCTCAATTGGCCTGCCAACTCTCCTGACCTGAACCCCATAGAGAATCTGTGGGATATTGTGAAGAGAAAGTTGAGAGACGCAAGACCCAACACTCTGGATGAGCTTAAGGCCGCTATTGAAGCATCCTGGGCCTCCATAACATCTCAGCAGTGTCACAGGCTGATTGCCTCCATGCCACGCCGCATTGAAGCAGTCATTTCTGCCAAAGGATTCCCGACCAAGTATTGAGTGCATAACTGAACATTATTATTTGATGGTTTTTTTGTTTGTTATTAAAAAACACTTTTATTTGATTGGATGGGTGAAATATGCTAATTTTTTGAGACAGGTTTTTTGGGTTATCAGGAGTTGTATGCCAAAATCATCAGTATTAAAACAATAAAAGACCTGACAAATTTCAGTTGGTGGATAATGAATCTATAATATATGAAAGTTTAATTGTAATCATTACATTATGGTAAATAATGAAATTTAACACTATATGCTAATTTTTTGAGAAGGACCTGTATTGAGGCAGCAGAGTTACTCTGAACTCTGTCTGGCCTCTGCTCAGTGGTGTCACTCTTTTCAGAGGTGCACAAAACTGTGGCTGATGGCACTTTTATGCACGCCTAAGAAGATAAACACCTGGATCATCACGCTGACGGCATCCACAATGAATCCATCTGGATCATTATAGGGAATCTTCCATCAGGGTTACCGTCTGAATCATGTATTTCAGAGATTTACATGGAAATTCCAGTGTAAGCTCTCAGCGTAGAGTACAGGATAAATGTGCGCTGAGTCTTACTGCGATATTTGTGAAACAGAATGAGAAAATCAACAGTAGGTGAGGAATTGCTTTTGTTTTTTTACACAATTCCTTGTGCGGTATAAGTGATTAGACGACTTTATTCTTCGTGTCGGTGTAATTACAGTTATACCATATTCATATACTTTTATTTCTGATGCTGTCACACACTAAGGCCGGGTTCACATTAGCAGCGTTGTGCTGCAGACTTCTTTTCTTAGCTCCACCTACTTCCGCATGTGTCCTGCCCACCTATCTTTAACATTGGGTACACAGGGATATGTGTTGTATGCGGATGCGTCCGCGTGCATCGTTTTGACGTGCCCACCGAAAGCAATATGTTGCATTTTCTTGCGTTCGGTGGGCACGTCAAAATGATTCCGCATACAACGCATGTCCCTGCGTACCCAATGTTAAAGATAGATATGCAGGACGCATGCGGAAGTAGGCAGAGCTTAAAGGGAACCTGTCACCTGAATTTGGCGGGACAGGTTTTGGGTCATATGGGCGGAGTTTTCAGGTGTTTCATTCACCCTTTCCTTACCCGCTGGCTGCATGCTGGCCGCAATATTGGATTGAAGTTCATTCTCTGTCCTCCGTAGTACACGCCTGCGCAAGGCAAGATTGCCTTGCGCAGGCGTGTACTACGGAGGACAGAGAATGAACTTCAATCCAATATTGCGGCCAGCATGCAGCCAGCGGGTAAGGAAAGGGTGAATGAAACACCTGAAAACTCCGCCCATATGACCCAAAACCGGTCCCGCCAAATTCAGGTGACAGGTTCCCTTTAAGGAAAGAAGTCCGCAGCACCACGCTGCGGATTCAACCGCTAATGTGAACTTAGCCTAAAAGACGCTAGTTTTTGCATCGCTATAATTTTCCTATATTTCTGCCAACAGACTCATGTGGGGGCTTTTTTGGCGGAATGAGTTGACGTTTCTATTGGTACCGTTTACGGGCTCAAAACATTTTTTGATTGCTTTCTATTCTGATTTTTGAGATACAGAATGATCAAAAACTAGCAATTCAGAAATTGTTTGTTTTTTTGGGGAGAGATATGCCGTTTTGCATGTGGCAAAATTGATAAGGCAGCTTTACTCTTTGGGTCAACATGATCAAAGTGATAACCCATTTATGTCAATTTGTTTATGTTTTGGTGGTTTTACCCAAGTGATATCATTTTTAAATTTTTACACAGATGGATATGTATGGCGGCTTTTTTTTGCGGGACAAGATGATGTTTTCAGCGCTACCATTTTTATTTCCATTCGTCTTTTTGATTGTGTTTTATTCCACTTTTTTCCAACTATATGATGAAAAACGGCATTCACTGAAGAGGTTAACTAGTGTGACAGTTTTAAAGATCAGGTTTTTCAGACACAGTGAAATATTATTATTATTATTATTATTTATTTATTTATATAGCACCATTGATTCCATGGTGCTGTACATGAGAAGGGGTTACATGTGTCCTTTTCTTTTTTTTTTACATATAAATATGTATTTATTGGTGTAATATTTCGTATTTTGTATTATTTTGTAATTTAAAAAAAAAATCAGCTTTTTTACTTAGTCCCTCAATGGAACTTTCACTTATTTTCACTCTGATCACAGGTATAATGCATCAATGCATTATTGCAATGCATTATACCTGTACAGAAAGCTCCTTAGACTATGCTCTGAGCCAACATAGCAGAGGCCGGCGGTGAATGTGTGCACCTGTCGCATGCAGCGCAAGACTGACGTCATACGCCGGTGACGACAGGCGCATACTTGCCAGGATCCATTGGGACGCCTGCCGCAGCGGTTCAGGTAATGAATGCTGCATGCATGCGCTCCTGCACATATGCGGCCTGCGCTTTTAAGGGGCCTATGCTCCTAAAAAGCGCAGACTTTTTTCCCCATCTCATCCTCCTCTCCTTCCCACAGCCAAGGGCCCATGAGGGAAATCCCCGGCACCCCACCAGGCCAGACCGAACCTGGCCTCTGATGTGCATAAACAGTAAAAATCCACCACAGGTGACACCATTTTGGAAACTAGACTCCTCAGGGAACTGAACAGAGTGATATTTGCCTCCTGGACCGCAGATTTTCCTAGAACAATTTGCGACTCCATATACATAGCCCCTAATTGCTAGAAGAGCAGAATCCTCCCATTTGGGAAATTATACTCCTTGGAGAATTTATCTACAGGTGTAGTGACGATTTTGACTCCATGGGTGTGTTCCAGAAACAAGCAGCAATGAATGTTGCCGAGTAAAAATTGCAAACTGCCATTGTAGTCACCAGAACTTTGTAGTGAACAGTACATTGCAGTCACCAGTATGTTATGCCCAGCCCATGCTTCTGGAGGCATGCACCCGTAAGAAAGGCGAGCTCTCCTCGCTTCAGCCGTGCCAAATGTGGACGCAATATGTGGTTTAGGCACACTGTGGGGCTCAGAAGGGAGGGGACATTTGGATTTGGGAGTGCAGAATTTGCTGAATTTCTTTTGGCGGTTGAGGAGCCATTTCGCTTTTCCAGAGCCTTTGTGCTACCAATAACGTGGAAGCCCCTTATATTTCCATTAACAGATGACGGATCTGAGTGAGGGCTTGCTTTTTTGTGGATTGAGTTGAAGCTTTTATTGGGAATATTTTACATAATGTTTGAGATCACATTTATGCAGCACTTACTTTGGGGGTTCCCATCTAAATCTCCAAGTGACGTGATTCAGATGAAACCCCTGAGGGATCCATTCACTATAATGTGGCAGCAGAAACCCCACTGTAAGCACTCAGCACAGAGCACAGGATAAATGTGTGCAGAACTTTACTGCAATCTTTGGGAGAATGAAAATATCAACAGCTTGTAAATAATTGGTTTTAGTTATTTTTTACGCCGTTCCTCGTGCGGTATAAGTGAATGGGCAACTTTATTCTTCAGGTTGGTGCGATTACAGAGATGCCAGATTTCTTTCGTGTTTTTATGTTTCATAGCAGTTATACACTAAAAGATTAGTGATGAGCGAATATACTCGTTACTCGAGATTTCTCGAGCATGATCGGGGGTCCTTCGAGTACTTTTTTTAGTGCTCGGAGATTTAGTTTTTCTTGCCACAGCTGAATGATTTACATCTGTTAGCCAGCTTAAGTACATGTGGGGATTCCCTAGCAAACAGGCAACCCCCACATGTACTTATGCTGGCTATCAGATGTAGTAAATCATTCAGCTGCAGCAAGAAAAACAAAATCTCCGAGCACTAAAACATACTCGGAGGGCCCCCGAGCATACTCGAGAAATCTCGAGTAACGAATATAGTCACTAATCACTATAAAAGATGCTTTTCTGCAAAAAATAGCTTTTGCATCACCATATTTTGAGAATTATAATTTTTCTATATTTTGGCTCACAGATTTATGTGAGGTCTTGATTTTCATGGGACGAGTTTACTTATTTATTGGTACCATTGTCGTGCACATGACATTTTTTGAAGAGGTACCATACCACCCACCCAGGGTCGGC